>NW_024082146.1:0-314891 GCF_003009895.1 Hyaena hyaena | reverse complement strand
AAGGGGGGAAATGGTGGGGGAAAGGGAGAGAGGCAAACCATGAGAGACTCTTGAATGCTGAGAAACAAACTGAGGACGGATGGGTGTGGGGGGAGGGGGGTGATGGGCATGGAGGAGGGCACTTGTGGGGATGAGCACTGGGTGTTATATGGAAGCCAATTTGACAATAAACTATTTGTAAAAATAAAAAAATAAAACTAAATGTTAATGAGGATGTGTAAAAACTAAAGCTCTCATAATTGGCTTGACAATTTTTTTAAAAATTTAAACACACACTTAGACAGGGGCCAGTCATTTCCCATCTAAGTATTTACTATGAAAATGATAACATACATGCAAAAGACTCATACACAATTATTTCTAGTAGCTTTTTTCATAACTGCCCCAAACTACAAGCACTCCAAAAATATCTATCAGAAGTTAAGCAGAAAAATCATAATATGCCAAGGCAGTTACTCAGCAATAAAAAGGTACAAACTATTGATTCAAGCAGCAACATAATGAATCTCAGAAACATGATGCTGAGTGAAAGAAGCCAGATACAACCAAGTATGTACTGTATGATTCTATTTCTATGAAGCTTATGAGAAGGCAAAACTAATCTACGATGGTAGAAATCAGGCTGTAATTGTGTTTGAGGGCAGGGATTGCCTACAAGACATAAAGACAACTCCTTGAGAGTGATGGAAATGTTTTTCATTTTTTTATATTTATTTATTTTTTGAGAGAGAGAGACACAGAACATGAGCAGGAGAGGGGCAGAGAGAGAGGAAGACACAGAATTTAAAGCAGGCTTCAGGCTCTGAGATCAGCACAGAGCCCGACAGAGGGCTTAGAACTCACAAACTGAAATCACAACCTGAGCCAGAGTCGGACCTTTAGCCAACTGAGCCACCCAGGTTCCCCAAGAATGATGGAAATCTTCAATACCTTGATTGGAATGTTGATTACATGAATGTATTGATTTGCCAAAAGACAGAGAGTCATACACTTGATATCAGTGCATTTCACTCTATGCAAAGAGAGTTTTCATTTTTAAAAGAGCAAGAAAAATAAATTACCAAAAAAAATCCACAAAACAAAGCAGCAAGCATCTTTGACTTCAAAAGATCTTTTAAATTTACACAAAGTATCTGTAACTTTGTGCATACAAACCTGCACACAGACGTTTATAGCAACTCTTATTCATAATTGCCAAAGCTTGAAAGCAACCAAGATGTCCTTGTAGGTGAATACCAAGTAGGTGAATGGATAAACAAACTGTGGCACATCCAAACAATGGAATATTATTCAGTGCTGAAAGGAAATGAGCTATCAAGCCATGAAAAGACATGGAGAAAAGCATAGTGCCAAGTGAGAGAAGCCAAACGAAAAAGGCTAAATTCTGTATGATTCCAAATGTATGGCATTTTGGAAAAGGCAAAACTATGGAAACAGAAAGATCAGTAGCTGCCAAGATCTGGAGAAGGGGAGGGGTGACTAGATGGAGCATTGTAACAAATGAACTGCTCTGGTAGAGGCTGTTGATAATGGGGGAGGCTATGCTTTTGTGGGAACGGGAAATCTGTGTGCCTTTCCCTTAATTTTGCGGGGAACCTAACATCTGTGCTCTAAAACAACAAAGTCTTTTTTTAAAAAAAGTATTTCTTCAACTCTGCAACACCACATCAGGTTTGATATAAAGATTTAAAAGGAAAAGAACACTAATAATTTCAATATAACAATATAATGTAACAATGTAACTTAAAACTCCACTTTCTGTCTCTTGTTTTGGGTGCAAAGGATACTAATGAACAATGTAGCTGAATCTCGGCAGGCTACAGCCTTGTGGAGAAAGAGCAAAATTGATTACAATTGCAGTGACGGGCAGGTCAGACAAGTGCTATCAAGAGAGTTCAGGAGGCCGTCAGATTACAAGTGCAGAGCCTAACGTAGTTCGAAGACCGTAGAAAGATTCCCTAAGGAGGTGACAAAAGTTGAGTCTCAGAAGATGTATGAACAATGCAAGGAAGCTGAAGAAAAGGGTTCCAGACAGAGATCCGCATTGGAGCAGAGCCCAGGTGGGAAGGAATGTGACCAGCATGCTGTGAGCACAGACAAGAAGGTAGACAGGTTCTGGAGCTCAGGCTGAAAGGTTAAAGGATAAAGGTTTATCAGGTTAAAGATGAAGTGTTTTAAAGCAGCAGGAAGTTATTGAAGGTAATAAACATGGCACTGACCTGTCGATGCCCTTTTAAAAGATTACTTTGGGTGCAGAGTGAAAAAGGGTATATATTCCAGCACTATCTATTAGAAGTATAATGCAAGTTCGTGAGTTCGAGCCCCCCACATCATGCTCACTGCTGCCACCGCAGAGCCCACTTCAGATCCTCTGTCCCCCTCTCTCTGCCCCTCCCCCACTTATGCACATGGTCGTGCACTCTCAAAAATAAACATTTAAAAACATTTTTAAAATATATATTTAAGAAAAAATATAACGCAAGCCACGCATGCAAATTGTATGTAATTTAAAGTTTTCTAGTAGCCACTTTTGTAAAATGTAAAAAAAATTTAAAACGAGGTAAAATCGACCTGAATAATATGTCTTATTGAACTAAAAACTCACCAAATACTTCCATTTCAACATGAATCAATATAAACAATTATTAATGAGAGTTTTTAGTTCTTGTTGTTGTTGGTCTAAGTCTTCAACCTCCAGCGTATACTTGCTGCACATCTCACTTCAGGCTGGCCACACCTCAGGTGCTCAGGGGCATCGCGGGATGAATGGCTGCTGTGAGGCCAAGTGCCATCCAGGCTGAGGCAGAGCTGCTGAGGGGCTCCAGCCATTCCAGGGCCAGAGAAGATGGGAGAGGGTGGCCTGAGACAACCAGCAGATTGATCTGAGAGGTCATTTGGAGAAAAAAAACACCACCACTCTGGATTGATTGTCAACACCTCAAAGAAACTTCTAGTAGCCGGTCCTCCATGCTGGTCTCGCCTAACACACAGCAGCATTTGGTGTCATTGAGCATCTACTCCTTGAAAGCATCCCCGTCCTTGAGTCCTTGACTTTAAGCACATCGCAGCATCCCGCTTTTCTTCCTACCTCGCTGTTTCCTCCTTCTCAGGCTCCTTAGCTCTTTCTTCCGCATCTCTCTGTCTTTCAACATAGGAGGGCTCCAGAGCTTGGGGCCACACCCTCTCTCTCCTCTATCTCCACCTAGGATCCCATCTGGTCCTGTGGCCTTAAATACTATCTGCAAGCGGTGACTCCCAAATGAATATCCCCAGGCCAGATTCCATTCCTAAACCCCAAATTTGTAAATTCCACTCTTGCTCAACAACTGCATACGGATTTCTAACAAGCATCCTAATGTTGCCACATCCTAGACTGAACTCATCATCTTTTGCTTCACCCATCCTTCCAGATGCCTTGAGTCATCCTTGACATCTCTGCTTTTCTCTCATAACACGTGTAACCAGTTCTGTTGTCACTTCCTCCTACATCTCAGTCCCCTGGACCACTGCGATCAGCCTAGTCTACATGCCTAACATTTTGCCTAGATTATTGCAAGAATCTCTTAACTCATCTTTCTGCTTCTACACTTTGCTTCTCAATACAGAAGTCAGAGTAGCCCTGTTAATATACAAGTTCAACTCTTCTCTTTCAAAACCTTCCAAGGGCTCCCTATCTCCCAGATGGTGAAGCCAAAGTCTTCCTAATGGCTATGAGTCCCAATCCAGCCTGCCCCTCAATCTCTGACCTTTTCCTCTTCTCTCCCTCTGTTCTCTAGCCTTACTGGCTTCTTTGCTCTCCTCGACATACCAAGAATGGCCCTGCCTCAGGGCCTTTGCAATTACTATTCTCTGGAATATTCTTCTGTAAGATAGTTGCTCCCTACTTCATCTCTTAAATTTTTGCTCAAAAGTTACTTTCTTAATGAGCTTACCTGATCACCCTATTTAAAATGGGAAGCTGAGTACCCTCTTTTTCTCTGTTATGTTTTTCATCATAGAATTTATCACTTTCTGGACTATCACTTTCTTACCTATGAATTTTGTGTATTGTCGATCTTCCCTCACTAGGATATAAAAAATTGAGGGATTTGATATTTTTTTAATATATCCCCAGCACTAGAATAGTACATGGCATGCAGTACAGGCATTCAACATTGGATGGATTAATTAATTAATCAGTTAATGAGAAGGAGTGAGATAGGATGCAATGAGATGATACAAAATAAAATGAATGAAGAGAGGAGTCAGTCAAGGTCAGTTCCCATATTTTTAGCCTCTGATGCATGGCAAAACCTCTGTAGTCTGAGAATATCTTCAGATACACTTCAGAGAGCCATTCAGGGGTTATATGATGCTGCTGGCTTCAACAGCCACACTTGTATGAACCCCTTGCTCACTGCTACTTCCCACGAAACAGAAAAATCTTTGCCCTCAGGTGCTCCCAGGAAATGTGTCATCCTTAGGTAGCTGAGTTTCTCAGTAGCTTCAACTCTAAGGTACTTTTACATGAACCATATTTATGGGAAGTTCTAAAATACATAGCACACTCTCCAGCCTTATTTTAAAAAAAGTGCCCAAATTAACTTTCTCTTGATGAGTTCCAGGTCATTTTCATAAGTGACTGTTGCCATGAGAGGAAGCCCCAGACAGTCTGGTGGAAGAGGATATTTGTTCTTCCACTGGAGTCCCAGCTATGTTACTCTCAGCATTTGTCTCTGGTAATGATAGTGTTTTTTTAATTAAGTAATTAATTTTTGAGAGAGAGAGTGAGAGAGAAAACACAAGCAGGGGAGGGGCAGAGAGAGAGCGAGACACAGAATCTGAAGCAGGCTTCAGACTCTGAGCTATCAGCACAGAGCCCAATGCAGGGCTCAAACTCATGGACCAGGAGATCATGACCTGAGCCGAAGTCAGATGCTTAACCAACTGAGCCCCCTAGGCACCCCCGGTTGTGATAATTTAATCATCTTTGCTTGTCTGGATACCAGCTGTCCTTTCTGAACATGGTCCCAGACTCTTTCTTTGCTTTCTCAAATGCAGCTTCAAAAGAAATTTGAAGCTTATCTTCATTGTAATGAAATTTGAAGTAAGTTCTAGGAAGAGGTTTGCCTATGGTTAACATGGGAGAACCATTGTACATAAAATGTGGAGCATCAGTTGTCTGGGGTCGTGATAGATGAGTTTGCCAGACAGCTGGTGTGCTTTGTACAGCTCACAATTGAAATCAACTTTCAAGAAAGTCACTGTCACTGAAAGTCACTGTTTCTTTCAGAAATTGTGGTGGAGGTATGGGGAGGTATGGGGAGGATGATCCTTGGAATTTTAGCCTACTGGTCCAAAGTTCCAAAAAGAGAGGAGCGAGGTTTCTAGGACTCATTAGGGACCTGTCAGTTCCTCTGCAGTCTCTGCTCTTCTCCGATACCTCACTAATGTTTCTCATCATTTCCCACTTCTCTCCAGGGATTACCTTACTTCTTGCTCCTTTCACGCCTGAATACCTTAATCTGGCATCTGCTCTGACCCAAGGCGGCAAATGAACTAGTTTATATTTCTGAGCCATTTGGGCACCTGAAGGACAAATCCCCTCTTTCGGATCTTGCACAAGACCTGTCTCAGGACCGATCCATTAAAAATTACCCACTTTTCTAGCCAGACACTTACCAGTCCCTTTTCTCCATGCCTATTTACCATAGCAGTGGATGGGCCGAGGCAGATTTTGCCTTTCCCCTGTTTCGACTTGCCCTTCACTAGAAGGCTGCCTGCAAGGCACTCATTCCAGACAAGTCCTGGCAATAACTGGTTAGCATGCCCCAGACCCCTTTGCTGTTTCTGAATGATGTAGTATCCTCCCCTGTCAGCCAGAACTGTCTGGAGGGAGCTTCTCACCTTTGCATTTTAGAAGGGCCCCTGGTGAACCTCAGCAACAATAAATGGAGGTCAGGTGGCATGTTCCTCCTAATAGGAGATGTGAAGTTGGAAGATAGGAGGATTCTGTACAAAATCAATTAACAATATATTCTAAAAACTTATCAATGGGTAACAAAAAAGGACATAGTTGGAGAAAATCATGGTATATAGCTTTCTATGCACGTAAATCAGGGTATATAGCTTTCTATGCACATAAAGATAATTTTATAACTCAAAGACAATCCTAATCTTGATGGTTGTGGTAGGCAGTATAATGGCCCCCACAGATATCGACATCCCAATCCCTGCAACCTGGAAATATATCATATTATATGGCAAAAGGGACTTTGAAGATACAATTAAAGTTAAGAGCTTAGAGACTGGGGACATATCTTGGATCATCCAGGTGGGCCCCACCTAATCATATGAATCTTTAAAAGCAGAGAACCTATAGTCAGTAGGAGACATGACTACAGAGGAAGTGTCAGAGGAATGAGAGATACTGCTGTTCTTGAAGATGGAGGGAGGGTCCAGGAGTCAAGAAATATGGGAGAGACTCTAGAATCTGGTGGAAAAAAAATTATCCCCTGGAGCCTCTAGAAAGGAATGTAGCCCTGCCAACTCTTTGATGTTAGCCTAGTGAGATCCATGTGGGACTTGTAACCTACAAAACTTTAATAAATTTGTGGATTTTAAAGCAAATAAATAGGAAACATCATGGAAATGGAGCCCTCTGCTACTCCTGTTACCCCAGAGCAAAACCTGTGCCAACATGTGAACCAAGAATCTAGAAGAAGTTGGACGGACTACCAAGACATTCAGTCTGGTATCTAGAGACGGTCTGGAGTGATGGATGTTTTTAAGTGACGGAATCTATGAATGCTGAAGAAATTGGCCCCATTTCCCTTCAGTCCCTCAGGCTATTAGAAGGCCACAGAACCAGAAAGTGATCTATCAATGATCCCTGTGGGCTTGGAAAGAGATGATAGGTTTCCTCAGTCTTCGCTCCTGGCCGTGCATGTCCTCTCGGCAGAACCGGGCATTTTCAGCAGACTGGTGGGTTTATACATAGTGCATTTCAGCTTTGGTCACCTCCTGGACGGCACTGGGTTGCTGAGCCCCAGCTTGGCTCCAACGTGAGGAGGCAGAAAAGGAGCTGCTTTGGAAAAACAGGGAGGAAAGCTCACAGCAGTAACCAGGTTTCCCTTATACATAGGCAGACAGATAGCCATGATAACAATCAACCTTTATGGGTCACTTAAAATGCACCAAGCACGGGGCTAAGCATTTGACACACATTTCCTCCTTTAAGGCAGTCTGCATGAATAAGACAAAATGGCATTTTCCAGCAGCATCCTGTTCTAGTATATTTATTTCAGAAAGTGTCCAGATGCAGTGTGAAGCTGTGATAAAGTCTTTCCCTTTTGCAGAGATGCAGTGATGGTTCAGCCCAACTCTGCCTTCCTTGTGCGGAGCACACAGGGCTTCTCTTAGGACCTTGGAGAAAAAGTAGAGCAGGGAAAGGTAGGAAAAGGAAAATCAAGGGGCGAGAATTCAAGCTGCAATGTTAAGTAACAGTAGTCCCGGTGGGTCTCATTGAGGAAGTGACTTTGAGCAGACTTGGGGGAAGTGAGGGACATAGTCCTGACATCTTTGGGAACAAAGAGAATGGCCAGTGCAAAGGCCCTGGTGCTGGGAGTATGTCTATGTGTCGGAGGAAGAACAAGACTAGGGACTACAATAGAGTCAGGGGCAAGGAAAACAGTGGCTGTGGTCAGAGAGGGAAGAGTGAGCGGCAAACCATTTGGAGCCCATGTGGCCACCACGAGACCTCACAGGATGAGAGTCACTGAGGCTTTGGAGCAGAGGAGGGGCAGAACCTAACTTTCATCTTAAAAGCTTTATTCTGTTGGGAACAAAATGAACTTGGTCAGAGGTGAGAATAGAACAAAGGTGGTCAGAGTTAGCCATGTGGAGGAGGTGAGACAGTTTCTCATTTTTCTTCTGAAAGGAGAGCCCAAAGGATGTCCTAATGGATTCTCTCATTACCTGTGGGAGCTGGGAGAAGCTTTGCTAGAGGGCCATGTTTCTTCCTATGTGACAAGTCAACATTTTAAACACTTTCTAGAAGGAAGGAGCATTTTCTTCACTTCATGAGATTTTCTCCTAATAAGATGAACAGCAACATCACACCAAGATGCTGGGCTGTTGGCCAAGTGCATTCATGAGCTAAGCCTCTCAGAACAGGTGTCAAGCCTCTGCCTCAATAAAACCCCCTCTCTCCACCTGGCTCCTGTGTGGTCCATGTTGCAAGTGTTCAGAAGGGAGCTTTAGTTAAAGGCAGGGTTCTGAAACCAGACTGCCTACATTCAAACCCCAACATGGACACTTACTATTTGTGTAATGTTGGACAAGAGTTCAACCTCAGGGACATTCAACCTCAGTTTAAAATGTGGATAACAGTCTTCCTCATAGGGCTATGTGCCCAATGACCCAAGCTATCAGTCCTGTCTGTAGTCTGGACACATTCTGAGACATGGCCAAAACCAGCCAGGAGAAACATAAGGCCATAGAGACTCTCCCAAAGCCTGCCCAACCCTACTTCCTCCTCATCTCCAATGTAGCAAGTGTACCTCCCAGCCAGTCCTCAACAGCACCACCTAGGGGTGGCCTGGCCCTTCCCCAACATAGCATAGAAATGCAGAGTCAGTCAAGGGCATTTTCTCCTCAGAGACCCCCAAGGCCTTGGGCACCTTCATGTTGTGTGTGGAAAAAACTTCAGAAGGGCAATATGATCCTGAGGAGTCAGGCATCTCTACATACATAGAGATGCAATTTACAAATACTCCCACAGGAATGGTTTCTTTCTTTTTTTTTTTTTTTTTTTTTTCCTTTTATAGAGTGTCCTTATGAACCCAGACCTGCTCAGGAGTGACAGCCACATTAGTAAGTGAACTGAAAAGCAAAAGATGATGGATTCTTTGCGGGGATATCGTGGTGATGTGTGGGTTGCTAAAAAATATTTTTCACACCAAATGTGTGAGAATAGCTGAAATGTCAACACTATGTTTCAGTGACATCTGCTTTTCTTCATCTGATATCTCCCTTTTATTTTGTCATATTGAGTATTCCTTATGTTTCAGGGTAATTTTCCTTTCACAGTATAAACAAATGCCTGGAAAAGTTTTTAATTAAAAAACATGACTTCAGTCATTTGGAGCAGCAAAAGCGAAAGTACCAGCTGAATTAAAGCCAACTTAAAACTGAATTGCCAGTACCTGCCTACAGTTTAGATAAGTAAATGTAATGTAAACATTGTGTGATTATTAGGAATGAATGGTAACACCTGTGGTCAAGAAATGTATGAGGAGGTGTGGAAGAGTAGGGGTTCCTCCATATCACCGATTCCGGGACAGCTTCTAAAGCAATTGCAACTGTCTTTAGGACACTGTAATGCCAGGTACCTCCTCTGTCATATAACACACCACTACACGTGTGTGTGCAAGCATGTGGTCACACACAGAAAGTGCAAACACATACCAACATAATATGCGTGCACACACATGCACTCCAGTGTGACACAGGTGTACAGTACACATCCCTGTATGCACACACCCTATACGATGCACAGGCTCAACAAACACGTCCACAAAACGCACACGAACACACAGACACCTCCTGAACATGCACGCATCACCCATGTGCCGATAACACATGAGCGCTACACACCCACATAAAGCATAGGTAGCACACAGCTGCACCGCACATGCACGCATGCACGTGCACACACACACACACACACACACACACACACACTGCCTTTTTTCTTGGTCCTCACAGGCCCCAGCCTCAATGTCTTGATAGAAGCAGTTCACGTGGACAGGGAAAGAGCCACCTAGACCATCTCAATTTTGGTTTTGCCACAACTTACGATGTCTCCAGTAATCTAAAAGGCTACTACAAATATCCCCAAATCATCACAGTGCAGTCACTTCAATATCTCATTCCCAGGACAGCTGTGAAGGCTTTTGCATTAAATTAAGACAGCCTGGGGACTAGGGACTGGGCAGTGTGTCTTTCTATAAAAAATTGAACATAGCATTAAGTGCCAACTTGCTGCAATCGTTTGAGTGGAATATGAGAGCAGATATGAGTGAAATGTGGGACAAGTGGTTTCAATGAAAAAGTTTTCAAGAAGAAAAATTACTTCATGTGCAGGACTTGAACTTGAATTCTCAATATACCCCTGTGTATTTCATGGCTTTAAAAATATACAAATGTATTATCTGTGATTTTACTAAGCTGCCAAGTGATGAAAGCTCAAGATAGTAGTGACTTAAACAAGACAGAAGAGGAAAAATTATTCTATGTCATGAAGATATAGGGTGTCCAGAGCTAGTATAGAGACTCCATGATCATTAAGGACCCAGGCTTTTTCTCTCTTGTTGCTTGAACACTTCTGGCGTATGGCTTCCATTTCAGGATCCAAGATAGCTACTCAACCTCAAACCATCCTGCTCAAATTCCAGCCAGCAAGCAGGAGGAAAGAGAAAAAGGGCATACTCCGTCCTTTCAAGAACACTTTCTTGAAAGATGCCATCTAACACAACCATTTGTATCTCACTGGGCAGAACAGTTGAATGACTACACCTAGCTGCAAGTGATGCCTAGAAATGCTTTTTATTCTAGGGGGCAATGTGCCCAACTAACATGGGAGGTTCCATTACTACAGAATGAAGGGAGAATATACTGGAAGATAGCAAATGTTTTCTGCCAATGCCTTAAATACAACACATTTTTTAAAAGGATCAAAATGGCCTCCACTCAAAGGTAATCACTGTTAACATTTTGATATACAGCATATATACTTATACATGTATATACATATATTTATATATATATACACATAATGTCTTTTACAAAACTGAGTCCATTCTGTATTCACTGTTTGGGTTTTTGTTTGTTTTCATTTTAGGAATGTCTCTTTATGATTATATGTAGATATCTATCTTTTTTTTTAAAGCTCAAAAGAAAAAATCTAATTAATCCACCTCCACCTAATAAAATAAGCATGTTATACAAGTCATTCAAATCAATTGTTCCTGCTTGAAGCATCAGTCAGTTGGGGATGCAGGGTGGGGATGTGAATCTACATCAAGTAAAAGCCGGGGGTGGGAGTTCCAGGGTGGCTCAGTTGGTTGGGTGTCCAACTTTGGCTCAGGTCATGATCTCACGGTTCGTGGGTTCGAGCCCCGCATCAGGCTCTGTGCTGACAGCCTAGAGCCTGGAGCCTGCTTCAGATTCCGTGTCTCCCTCTCTCTCTGCCCCTTCCCCCACTTGTGCACTCTCTCTCTCTCAAAAATAAACATTTAAAAAATTAGGGAAAAAAAGGCTGGGGGTGTGTGAGAACCTACGAAAGGGCAGGGTCCCTAGTAGAAGGAACACTTGGGGCTACAGACACCCTGAGGATTCAGGCATAAAGAAGATCCTTGGTGAGGCCTATCCTTTGTGTACACAGAAGGGATGTCTAGAGGGAGAGGGAGAGGCCAGAGCCACACTGGCTTCCTCCTCACTCCTGCCAAACCCTCAAATACTGCTGGCTGGATTATTCAGCTCATGACATTTTGGGAAAATTATTTTGTGGATTCAGCTGTTTATGATACTTAGGGCTTTATTCCCTTAGCAACTCCCCTAGGTTTTAGAATCCTTCTCAAAAGATCAGGGGATTACATTTCAGATAAGCATCCAGAGCGGTGAGTTATCTTAGCAGCAACTCAGGAGTATCAGTTCCAGATTGCTCTCATTGACTAGGCCTGTTTTATTTGCTCAGTCCCCACAAGCGTGTCACAGAAAAGCAGCCACTTCCTGCTCTCCACTCCTTGCTGTCTTTCTGAAGCATCAGTGCAAATCATCTCTCTGCTCAGAATCCGCCCTGAGTCCCTATGTCCTCTTTCACCAGATCCAAATTCTTCCAATTGACCTGTGAGACCCTCCAAAACTTGCTCATTGCCCCCGGATGTTTTCCCTTCTCCTCAGGGCACGCGTGCAGGGACGTTAAGACATCTCAGGTCTGCTTTCCAGAGCTGAGATGTTTTCTAAAGAAGTGAGACATTATAAAAATGCAATACTCTTGAACAATCAAAACTGAAGGGGAAAAAGGAAAAATTTCTCTCAAGTTTGACATGCAAAAGATGAATATCTTTTACAGTAGACTTGATCAGCTATATAAAACCAGATTTAAGTCCAAAGAGAGAGGTTAAGAATAGATTATTCAAATAAGAGAAAATTCAAACTGTTTAAAAAAGAGAGAGACGAATGTCCACCTTAGTAAAAATCAAACAAATATAATTTAAATCATTAATGAGGTACCACATATACCCTTTGAATTGAAAGAACATTTTAAAATAATAAAACCCAGTGCTATAAAAGCTGCAGAGAGACTGGTATACTCACAGAGTGCTATTGGCATTGTAAATTATTGTAGTCATTTTGAAAAGCAATTTGGCAATGCACTTCAAGAGCCATGAAATGTTTCTGCCCTTCGGCTGACAATTTTCATGTCGGGATAATCATACACAATAAAAATAATTACGTGCACAAAAGTAATCTTTGCGGAGTTATCTACAATAGCAAACATATAAACAATCTAAATGTCTGACTGTAGGAGAATGGTAAATTAAACGCCACTCTATGTCTTCAATGTAATATTGTACAGCCATCAAAATGCTAATTGTAAAGACCCCTTTCATTTACTATCTGTTAACTGAGGTCCTCCTCTTCAAATTTCCCAAAGAATTAGAAAGCAATCACTTGATTTTATTGGTGACTTCATTGAAAGTCCAGGAACGGGCACACAGCCAGGCAGGAGTGAATGAGCTGTAAATGATGAGCGAGAAAGGGGAGTGCAGTTTGGCTTGAAGGGGAAGAGAGTGATAGGGCAATAGCTAGACAGAGATGTAGGTTCAAGGGAGAGTTTTTCCTTATAAATGGAAGATATGTGAAGGGAAAAGTGATGGCTGAGAGGCCAACGTTGATTTCAGAGAAAGTAGTTTTTGAGGAGGTAAGATGACTGGGAACAAAGATAGAGAGGGTTAGGAAGACAGGTGGAGGGGCAGGAATGATGAGGAGTGCAAAGGGGGCCATCCTCGTGAATCCTAAGGCCATTTAGAAACAGCTGTTCGTAGTAATATCAAAATTACAAAGTACAACCCCCATCGTTCTGGATACATCTATTCCAAGTAAAGCACTTTGAGTTTTGTAGGTTACATACCTCTGCACACATTGAATTGATGTTTGTTTTGCTTTCCTATGAGATTACTGACATCTTGTACATAATGCGCCTGCCAGTGTCCTGTGTGCCCTTGAACAACTCACTTCACCCCTCTGAACTTCAGTTGCCCTACTTGCAAAGGAAATAATGCTAAAACCCATGTAACTGTTGCAAAAAATGAAATGAGATAAAGAGTATGGACTTGCTGTGTGAGGTCCACGGCACTTTGAAAATGTAGGGCAGGAATGCCTGGGTGGCTCAATTGGTCAAGCCTCTGACTTTGGCTTCGGTCATGACCTCACAGTTTTCGGGTTCGAGCCCTGTGTTGGGCTCTATGCTGACAGCTCACAGCCTGGAGCCTATTTCGGATTCTGTGTCTCCTGCTCTCTCTTTGCCCCTCCCCCACTCCCCCACTCATGCTCGCTTTCTCTCTCAAAAATGAATAAACATTTAAAAAATTAAAGTAAGAAAATGTAGAACATGGAAGATTAGAAGATTTCTTCTGTGTTACTTTCAAAAACACCAGTAGAACCAATTTAGTCATTCTCATGTTCAGTAATTCAGTACTAAAAAATCTAACTGAATCTAAATTGTAACATTATACATATCTTCATGAAACTCCATGAAAGTTATTTTTGCTTTTTATGAAAAAAGACATATGTCTTTAAATGCTACTATTTTTCTTCATTTGTTTCTCATGCAAAAAAAAAAAATGTCCACCACTGAATTAAATAAAAAATTTCAACTGCCCTGCAAAATGTTCTGCATCTTATGGACATGTAATGATAATAATAGTGGTACACTCCTCTTCTAAATTTGGCAGGAACATCAGGTTATGCTGACCTCTCAGAATAACAGCTCTTTGGAGTAAAGACCACTCACCTGGAATAAAACAGGAATATCCCTTATGTGTTTGGACATACGGAAGCAGTAGGTAGGTTCCTTGAACGTTATGACACACCTCCAATGCCTGGGGGTGAGAAGAAACCCTAGGGGCAAGTGAAAGCAGAGAAATGGAGCTATTTTGAATATCATTCATCTGCCCCAGCATGTATCTCAAAAAGATTACACTCCATCCAATATCCTGGATCAGGACAAACAATGTAGGCTATTCAATGGCCCTTTGTGATTGCTGCCCCTTTCAGCAACCATCTTCCTTAATAACAGCTTCATACATCTCACTAAACACCTGATCTCTTCCTAAGCTATTAGCATAACTATCTGTGTATCACCAAATAGACATACTTCCCAGTAGAAAACTGTAAAATTTGTCTCTAAGAACCATATAGAAGGAGTGTGTGTGTGTGTAGGGGTGTCTGCAGATGCCCAGAGTGATTGGCCAGAATTGCTAGCATGGGTCTTTCCAACCTAGTTTATAAGGTTTAGACAGCTTGCCTGACTGTAGCTTTAATGTTGTAAAACTGAATTGATCTGCAAAAACCTGGGCCAGGAGAGGACACACCTGGTAAATGGCTGTAAACTAAGAACAAGGAAGGGGGCAGATGCTGAGGAATCCTGAGAGTTATAGAAAAACAGGGTCCAGTGCAACCAGAGTTTAGATCTCCCTGGTGGGAGCCATTGAGTTGATCACAGCCAAAAGGGAACCAAGTGTCAGCATTCATCTTGGGCCATAAAAGAGGTTCTTGTGGGTGTGGAAAATCAAAGGTTTCCATAGGAGATCTGGTTAGTGCCTTAAATCTGAAATTAAACCAAGTGACTGGATTGTTGCTAAAATTTCTTTGTTGCAATTATTCCAAACTCCAATCCACTCTTCCAGGAGTTTTCCTGCATGCTAAACTGACACGAAAGGAGACTGAATGATCACTTAGGTGAGTGTTCTCATCCCTGACTTTCTATTACAGTCTTTAGAAAACTTGATGCCAAGCCCTCACTCCAGGCCAAAGGAATCAGAATCTTTGGGAGAGGGATCCAGGAGTTTTAAAAAGTTTTTAAAAGCTTTCTAGGTAATTCTAATGCACAGCCAGTTTGGGAACCACTGACTTAGGCTGAAATGGGCAAGAGATACCCAGGGGAGCCAGAGAAAGAGTTGTGATTGAGAGGTTGTAATTTCTGGGCATAACTTCCTACAAGGAAAGCATTCTCATGTTCGTGCTTGGATAGTACTAGAATAGAAAGGCACCAGAGGATATGATGGCCATGTCACAGGGTTGGCAAAGGTAAGTTCAGCCTGTGATAACAAGGCAGAAAACAAATTTTGCATGCCCCAAAACATAACTCAAACCAGACAAGCTGGTAGATGAATATATATTTCATGAAATATCAAGGATTTCAGAATAGAAACTCACTCAAAGTAGCTCAAGATTAGGAAAGTTTGTAGCAGAGACACAAACAGCAATTTCAAGGAATCTAGGGATCCAGACTCCCAGAGTCAGGAACTAGACACTCAGTAACTAAAGTCATTCCCTCCACCTCGCAGTCATCTGATCTTCATTTCTGTTCCTTTCTGCACATCTGCTTTATTCTTTCATTGCACCTGGCTTCCTCCAATTACTCATTTCACACAAGGCTCAGCCTGAGTGTTCCAGCTCTAACTTGTTATGATCTCTGAGGTCCAGAGCCCAACACCGACTTGACCATTGTTACAAAGTGTCTTAGTTCAAATTTTCAAGAAGAGGAATCTGGTCACTGGTCCAGCAAAGGATGGCTAGTCTTATCTCGCCCTGGGTCAGGTATCAATCTCCTCCCATAAACTAGGCTGAGAGTGGAAAAGGTCATATTGTTCATAGGCTAAACACATTACTGGAAGGGCAGATACTTGCAAGGAGTTGTTGGCGGAATAGATAATGAAGTGCACGTAATACTCATTCATAACCAATGAACCACACACCTTTCTTCTTTCCCAAGGGATGGGCGGGCATGGGGGAGATAAGGAGGAGCTTGAAAGAACATGTTCTTTCTACTTCTAATGTTCAGCCTAGCATCTGAGAGAAGTAACCACAGACCAGCATGACCAAAAAATAGTCTATGAACCCTCAACCAGCATTTATGTACATAATTCTACATGTGCTATCTTTCTCTTGAAACCACCAAAAAGTCCACTCTTGGCAATGATGAAAGTCTGAGGGTGTTCAAAACACAGGATCTCTGTTCAAGTTCAGTCTCATCTCACGCTTTCTACTGCACTATGGCATTCAGACATTAAGAAGAATTCTCCTCCCCTTGGGCCTTTATCTAATTGTTTGGAAAATTTGTAATTAACATGTTATTACATGTGTTTTGGCAATTCACCTGACAGCTCTGAAATAACATTCTTGGCTTTTATGTGAGAATCTTTTAGTCAATTTGGATTCATGGAAATGGAGGTTGAAAAATTTTATAAACTTCCCAAATGGAGAAATTGTGTATAAACTCATTCTGTGGTCCAACATTGGCTATTCCAGCGAAGAAGTGAATGGTCCTATAGCTATCCTTCTTTCCTTTAGTTAAGTTCAGTTGCATTAAGGCAGAGTGTCCAGGAGGAGTCTGGACTTGGGATCTATGTTTACAGGAAAAAAGCCAGGGTAAAAATCTACCTCCCACCCCAGCCTGTAGATAGTCTGAATTTTGTTTTATTTTGTTTTCTCCTTGTAGAGCCCATGGGGCTAGAGGCAAAGTGAAGCCAGGAAAGGGAAGAAGATGCACAGTGAAAAATAGAGGAAGCACCAGTAACAAATGTCTATTCTCACTTTGCCCAAAGCATGTGTCCCTGAAAAGCACGCCTATGACCTCAGTATAATGCCATCATGTCAATGTGCAATCGTTTATTTTAGAGCTTTAGAAGGAGTCAATTATTTCAGCTTTTGCCTAAGTACAACTATCGGAGATCCTGGCTGATTGATTAAAAGAAGAAGTCTACTACCTGTGTTTTACTGACAAAACAAAACACCTTTAAACTAAAAGGATGATTTATCTGGGCTGAAAATAAAACTCCTGCCTACTGAAGTCTGGTGCAGCTGAGTTATCACTATTTTCATCCTGTAATTTGTTTTATAGGGTACTAATTAACAGGGCAAAGTCTGTTGCCAGGAAAGTAAATCACATTTTGCTGTTTTCTTCTTTTCTAACAAGACGCAGACCTGGTATTTAATTGAAGAGCAAGTTCCAAGGGCACTATCAGCACTGAAACTGGGGAACATTGGGCTGGGAAATCATGGTGAAACCTGCTGTGTAGAGTTCAAGAAAGACAGTGCCAGAGATGGGAAAGGATGGAGGGAAAGAGAATGGAATTGCACAGGTAGCGTCCAAAAAAACCTGTTTTCCCTCAAATGTTCATCTTTTCTCTGTTTCCCACAACTCTACATTTCTCCCCTGGCTCTACTCAACTGACACACTGTACCACAAACATCTCAAAAAGCTCATCCCTCACCCCCACCCCCAGTTCATTCATTCCTGTCCCCAACACAGTAAGTACTGTATTTTTTTTTTTAAGGTAGCAACTCTGCCATCAGACCTCCCTGCCCCAACCTCCTTCTTCTCCAGGGTTCATACTTCGACCTGACCCTCTTGGTGGCTTTTGACCCAGGGCTTTGCAGCCCAGCCTTGCAGCTCACACCTCGCCCCTCCCACGCACCCTCACGTCCAGCTCACGCTCCCCACCCCCAGACTTCACCCCTCTCTCCCTCTTCTCGTTCCCTTATCCCATTCCTGGAGGTTTTGGAGAGGGGGGCGGCCGCTCTGGCTTCTCCTCCCTCCTTGAGCCCTCGGAGACGTACTTTGGGGGAGGAGAGACAGGGCTGGTGGGTACCGATGGGCGGTGGAAGAGAATGAGTGCCAGCTCGCACCCAGGAGCCGGGTGCCTGACGTCACCGCGCCCCGCCAGTCGGCTTTCCGCGGGCGCGCTGCTCTAACCGTGTCTCTCACTCCTGGCGGCGCCTGCACAGAGACAGGCGCCCGGCGCTCTGCTCCGCGCGGGCTCGGCCGCCCCGCAGGCATAGACTCCGACCGCGCGGGGAGCGCACCTTGGCGCTCCCCAACAGCGCTCATGATCAGCGACTTCCTGAAGCCCTGACTCCCCAGGTGAGCAGCCCAACTCCCGAGAGGAACTTTGAGGATGTGGAGAGGGGAAGGGGTGAAGGATGGCCGGGGGGTGAGTCTTTGAAGCAGAAGAAATAAGGCCACGCTTGACTCTGCACCCAGCTTCCCTCCTCAAAACCCCGTTCCCGGGGATCTCCGGGGCTTTCAGGGCCCGCCGGACTCCGCGACCTCAGAAACTTCGCTTTCAGCACCGCGGACAGCGACCCCGCCGCCTAGTTTAGGGGAAAGGCTCGTAACCAGGTCCCGCAGAGCCCGGGCAGGATTCGCCAAGGCTGTTACCCGTACCTAGCTCGGTGCAAACGGGTGCGCGTGCAATTACGGGCACACTTACGGGACCGATCTGTGTGCATGCAAGCGCATGTTATCTGTGTTTATATCTGTGCGAAAACTCAGATATCCGTGGAGCAGTTGTATGCGTTTCACTCACAACGCTCACTTCGTACTCAACAGGTATTTATTAAATTTTAGGTTCTCTGTCACTGCTTCCTCGCTGTGCTCTAGGGTCCTGGGGTCAGATAAGCAATAAGAGCGGGGCACCTGCGCCTGGGGAAAGTTCCCTGGCGGCGTGAACCACACACCTGACGCTTGCTCTCCCTTTTCCACGCAGGGTGCAGCGTGAGGCCGCGATGAACGCGAGCGCTTCCTCGCTCAACGAGTCCCAGGTGGTGGCAGTGACCGCCGAGGGAGCGGCGGCGGCGGCCACAGCGGCAGGGGCTCGGGACAGTGGCGAATGGGGCCCCCCTGCAGCAGCGGCGCTGGGGGGTGGCGGCGCAGCTAACGCATCCCTCGAGCTGTCCTCTCAGCTGCCCGCGGGGCCTCCGGGGCTGTTACTGTCGGCGGTGAATCCTTGGGACGTGCTCCTGTGCGTGTCGGGCACGGTGATTGCAGGCGAAAATGCGCTGGTAGTGGCGCTAATCGCGTCCACCCCGGCGCTGCGCACGCCCATGTTCGTGCTGGTGGGCAGCCTAGCCACCGCCGACCTGCTGGCGGGCTGCGGCCTGATCCTTCACTTCGTGTTCCAGTACGTGGTGCCCTCAGAAACGGTGAGCCTGCTCACGGTAGGCTTCCTCGTGGCCTCCTTCGCTGCCTCGGTCAGCAGCCTGCTGGCCATCACAGTTGACCGCTACCTGTCCCTCTACAACGCGCTCACCTACTACTCGCGCCGGACCCTGTTGGGCGTGCACCTCCTGCTCGCCGCCACCTGGACGGTGTCCCTAGGTCTCGGGTTGTTGCCGGTGCTCGGTTGGAACTGCCTAGCAGAGCGCTCCACCTGCAGCGTGGTGCGCCCGCTGACGCGCAGCCACGTGGCGCTGCTCTCCGCCGCGTTCTTTGCGGTCTTTGGTATCATGCTGCACCTGTACGTGCGCATCTGCCAGGTGGTTTGGCGCCACGCACACCAGATCGCTCTGCAGCAGCACTGTCTGGCGCCGCCCCACCTCGCAGCCACCAGAAAGGGTGTGGGTACGCTGGCTGTGGTGCTGGGCACTTTTGGCGCCAGTTGGCTGCCCTTCGCCATCTACTGCGTGGTAGGCAGCCGTGAGGACCCGGCAGTCTACACCTACGCCACCTTGCTGCCCGCCACCTACAACTCCATGATCAATCCTATCATCTATGCCTTCCGCAACCAGGAGATTCAGCGTGCCCTGTGGCTCCTGTTCTGCGGCTGTTTCCAGTCCAAAGTGCTCTTCCGTTCTAGGTCCCCCAGTGAGGTCTGAAGGCTCCCTCTGTCCTCTCACCAACACCACACCCCCAACAGGCCAGCCTTGCGTGAGCTTCTCGGTGCCTGCTGATGAATTGAGATACCAATAGTGTGAATTTGGCTTTGGAAAGAGAAAGAAAGAGAGAATAAACATAAATACATCAAACTCACAAAGGAAAAAGAGGCATGTTGGCACTTTACATATACAGTGTATACATGTGTACATATATATACAAATATTTGTATCTTCTGGAGGTGTTCAGGATGTGGAATTTCCTGTTCTGTGAAAAAGCTAAGATGTGGTTGTATACTCAAACTGTACATCACATTTGTCAAGTGAAGACATTCCAATACTGCTTAATTATAGCACTTTATTTTTAGCTGCTGAACTGCCAAAACAGTGTTGCCATTTTCAGGGGCAAGGGAAGGAGAGTAAAAGGTGTATTTTTGTTGTGTGTGAAAGAATATTTTGCTGCACATGCATCAGTAAATTACAACATATTTTGTACACAAATAAACACATAATAAAAATGTAATTTGGGGCATGTGACTATTGAATTACTACTTAAGAGTTGAACTCTTAGTACATTTACTTAAAAAGTTTATTATGTATCATCTCCCTCCTTTGAAATCTTAATGTACAAAATCATGCATCTGCACATTGTTCATAAATTGTCACTGAAATACCTAACACAGATTTGCGGCGGGGGGGCTGAGAAGGAGTAATATATTCACATAACAGTATTCATAGGATTATTAGCTAAAGGGTCACTAGTGTTATCTGTGCAAATTAATCTACTCCTTGGTTTCTGGGTTTGGAAGGCAAACTCCAGAGGAGGTCTGAAACCATGCCTTCCTCTTACCACATGTGCACTTAGGAATTCTGAAACCACAACTTTTAGTTGTAGCTTTTCCAGTCTGCAAAGAATTTTAAATGTTGAAATTCATATTGACTGAGTATATTTTTGCTGGCCAATTCTTGTAGCAAACTGCACAGCCTTATGAAATAAATGCTTAAAAGACAGGATTCCAAGATGCATTGTGTTCATGAGGTAAGTGAAGGTATGCTCAGCAGCCCCTCTTATCTTCAAAACACAGGGCATTAAGATTCCCAGGGACCAAACATTCCCATTCCACCAATGGATATGAGTCATAATTAAAGGCTCCTCCCCTCCCCTTCTTGAAGGACAATATGAGGATAAATAAGATAGCATGTGTGGACATTCTGAACATCTGTAAAGAAATATGCAAACAAGCACAAATTGTTACTGGTCTTAGGCCTTAGGAAAATACCCCAAGAGAATTTTTTCATACAGTCGACAATATGTATTGAGTGCCTATATTTGCTAGACACAATTTCAGGGCTGTGAATACAGAAGTGAACAAAATAGACAAAAAGTTTCTGTGCTCATAGTGTTAACATTCTCATGGAAGAGATGGCCTACAAAAAAATAAATACAGACACATAGAGAGATTTATTATAAAGAATTGGTTCATGCAATGCAATTCTGGAGGCTGAGAAGTCCCAAGATCTGTAGTCAGAAAGCTCGAGACACAAGAAAGCTGATGGTATTGTCCCAGTCTGTCTCTAAAGGCCTGAGAACCAGGAAAGCCCATGGGCTCAAGACTCGAGAAAAACTGATGTTTTAATTGAGACCAAAGGCAGGAAAAGACCAATGTCCGAGCACAAGATATTTGGGCAACAGAAGCTCCCTCTTAACTTAGCTTATCTGTTCTTTTCTGCCTTCAATTGATTAGATGAGATCTAAGACCTACCTGCATTAGGTAAGGCAATCGGCTTACTCAGTCTACCAAGTCAAATGTTAATCCGAAACAGAAACAACTCAGAATAAGGCTTGACCAAATGTCTGCACATCCTGTGGTCCAGTCAAGTTGACACATAAAATGAACCATTACACCAAGAGAGCACAGTGATACAAAATAAAGAAGGAAAAGCATTTATGGAGGAAGTAGTCAACTGTGTCAAATGTTGCTGAGAGGATAAGTAAAAGAATGATTGAAAACAATGAGTATAGATTATTTTCATGTCAATATTATTGGTGAACTTGACAAGAGAAACTTTGGGAGAGTAAAGGGGGAAAATAGTTTAATTATAAAAGGTTTAAGAGAAAATGCATGTGCAGCCTAGTCTCCAACATCTTGCAACAGAAGTATGACCTTTTTAACACTATAAAATATACTATGCTTTACAGGCAAATGGTTTTATAGTGTCTGTAAATTTAGAGCCAGGAAGATCAATGTTATTGCTCATTCATCAAATTAACATTTTCTAAAGAACTAAGCTTCATAGACTATTCAGCATCATCAGACACTTTCAGACCCTATCAGTATCCAGAATGCATTCAAGCGGACCGAAGTAACAAAAGCTCTGGCTGTAAACATTTCCAAACATGTGGTGGAGAAAAAAATATAATTTCAGAGATGGAACAAAGAAATCAATATTATTATACATTTTCTAATTACAGAGAAAAATGTCTTACAGCCAGTGAATTAAGAAAGTTCAACACGAGGATAATAACAGAGGGACCACGGATCTGACTTCAATCTATTTGGTATTAATACTCAACTTCAGCCCTAGTCCTAATCAAAATGTGTGAGAAAGCCAAGAACAAGGAGATACTAAACAAATAGGTTGTTAATATCCTGGCTTACGTAGTTAAGCTGTGTCATGTCAGTAGGCTTCATATTAACCAACTTAATGATGTGCAGATATAAAGCTGTGAGTAGGTCTTAAAATATTTCTATGGAGGAATGTCACATATTCATTTAATGTACCAAATATTAAGAATCTCCTATTTCAAGACCCTATGCTAGTTGCTGGAAGTATACAGTCTTTGAGAAAGGCAAGATTTACTTAAACATCCAGTTGCCTACCCACTTTGCTGTGTAATGGGCATCCAAAATGTAGTACATTTAAAATTAGGCCACTGTGGGGCACCTAGGTGGCTCATTTGGTAGAGTATCTGATTTTGGCTTGGGTCATGATCTCATGATTAGTGAGTTCAAGCCCCCCGTCAGGCTCTGTGCTGACAGCTCAGAGCCTGGAGCCTTCTTTGGATTCTGTGACTCCCTCTCTCTGCCCCCCTCTCCCACTAGTGCTCTGTATTTCTGTCTATGTCTCTGTCTCTGTCTCTCTCTATCTCAAAAATAAGGAAAACATTTAAAAATTTTTAAAATTGGGCCACTAATATTTACCCCAAACCTGCTCTTTGTCCCTTCTCCCTTCTTTACTATCTAGGTTAATGGCAATGCCCTCTTTCTACCTGTTTGGGCCAGAAACCTTAGAATTACACTTATCCCTCTTTTTCTCTCATACCTCCTATCAATGTATCAGCAAAGCTTATTGTCTTTACTTTCAAAATATGCCTAGAGTCCAGTCTTTTCTCCCCATCACCACCACTATCATCATCTCTTGCTGGAATTACCATAGAAGCTTTTCTCTGATCTCCTGGCTTCAGTTCTTGTCTGCTCATTCTACTGTCTACCAAGTGGCTCACCCCCTACAAGCAGTTGCTCCTTTGACTACCCTTTGGATTCAGGCATGAGCTCACCAACAGTGCAACCTCTCTCAAAAGGACAAACGTGGGGAAAGAAGTATTTAAATAGGCCTGGAAATAGGACTAGAGCAAGAATTTCCTGATTAGAAAATTCTGGGGTCCTGGATACCTGACCTAGAAGCGGGGACATAGACTTTCACTATAAGAGAAGGAGCACAGTTAGAAGAGTCCTAGAACAGGGCCTCTAAGGCATGAAAGGCCTTGCATGGCCCAGAATACCAGTTTTCTATTGCTGCTGTAATAAATGAATACAAACCTGGTAGCTTAAAACAATACACGTTTATTCTTTTATAGTCATGGAGATCAGTCTGAAGTAAATTTCACTGGGCTGACATCAAGGTGTCAGCAAAGCTGAACTCCCTCTGGAGGTTCTCAGCAGAGAATATGTTGCCTTGCCTTTTCCATCTTTCAAAGTAGCATTCCTTAAATGATGGCCCCTTTCTCCATCTTTAGTACATTATTTTGCCTAAATGGCCATGTTACTATCTTCTTTAGTCAAACCTTATGATTACGTTTAGGGCCTGCCCAGGTAATGCAGGATAACTTCCCCATCTTAAGATCCTTAACTTAATCACTTCTGTAAAGTCTCTTTTGTAAGGTAACAGTCACAGCTCTGATGGCAGTACTGATGAAAAGTGCAATAATAGAAGGAAATACAGAGTAATAAGGATCCCATAGGAAGGTCAGAGAAATCCTCTGGAAGACTCCGCTAGCTCGGCAATACTGACCCAAGTCCAGAAGAACAAAAGAAATTTGCAAGGCAAAGAACATTCAAGGGTGATAGTTCAGACCAAGAAGACAATTTGAAGCACAAAAGTGTGGCCCACCTAGAGAAATGTAGGCCATTCAGTATGGTTGGAGTGTATAAGACTGAGAGCTTAGAGAGAAAGTAGCAGGAGATAAGTCTGGAGAAGAAAGTAGGAGCCAGATCACAGAGAAGTGTTGGAAATGGATTGTAGGTGGGAAAGACTAGAAGCCAAGAGACCACTTTGGAGGCTGGTTGCAGCAATCCAGGTGATTGATCATATCAGCCTCATCTAAGAAGGGCAGAAAGGGTGGGGAAAAGGAGATGAACTCAAGAGATCTCAAAGAAGTAGAGTGTGTCCAACTAAGAGAGATTGTGGGGATTGAAGAATAGTTTAGGAGTTGAGGATATTCAACTGGGTGGATCCCATGAGATGAGAACCAAGGGGAGAGGCAGATTTAAGGAAGAGGATGGTAAGCCAAGTTTCTACATACTTCATTTCAGGATCTGTGGGATAGTCACTTAGAGGAAACTCGTGACTTTGGAGCTCACAAAGATGGCTGGGATGGAGACAGAATTTTGGTAATTATCAATCTTAAATTAAGGTAGAAATAAAGTCATGGGGAAGGAATGAGAAGAAGCCAAGGTCATGGTCTGGGCACAATAATACATGGGAGTACAACGCAGGGAAGCAAAAGAAAACAGGAGAGCAAGAAGAAGCATCCAGGGGAGACCTTTGGAAAGTCAAGTGGAAAAATGTTTTTAAGAGATAGTGTCAAAGTTGCATAAAGTCTCCCCAGAGGTTAAGAGAGGATTTAGAAAGTGTTAGATTAAGGAATATGTTGGTCATGGGAACCTAAGTGAAAGCAGTCTCAGCGGAAATCAGGATGAAAGCTAGACTGCAGTAAATTGAGGAGGAAATGGAAAATTTCCCATTTTCCCCCAATAAATTTAACTTTAAATGAAAGAGGGAGATAGAGTAGCCAGAGAAAAATCAGGGGTCACATGATGGTTTGTGCTTTGTTGTTTAAATATAGGCAAGCATTGAATATATTATTAGACTGAGAGCAAGTACTGTATAATTAGAAAAGCAGAGGATAACAAAGATAAGAAAGATGGCTGACAGAGTGAGCCTTCAGAGGAGGAGAATGGGATCCAAGGCACAGTGTCACAGGGAGAGAGGGACTTAGACAGAAGGAGGTAGAGACATAGTTCCCTTGCTCTGACAGGAGGCAAGGTGGGAATGATTGGTACTGAGAGAGCTAAGTTTATAGGTGGTGGGAGGGAGTGCACAGAGTTCCTATCTGACAACTTCAATTTATCTGAAGGAGGAGTGCCAGTTAAGTATCAAAAAGTATCAAGAACCTGAGTTAACAACATTGGAACAAAGCTATGAACTTGAGATAACATAATCATTTAATCAAAATCGAAGGTCAGACCATACCGAGTATTGCAAGGATGTGGAGCAATTGGAGTTCTCATATATTGATGATGGGACGGTAAAATGGTACAACACTTTGGGGAATAGTTTCGTAATTTCTTAAAAAGTTAAACGTAAAAAAAAAAAAAAAAAAAAAAAAGTTAAACATGTGCCTACCATACCACCCAGCCATTCCACTCCTTTAAGTATTTACCCAAGAGAAACAAAATGCATGGCCATATAAAGATTTCCATGTTAATGTTCACAGAAGTTGTATCTGTAATAGCCAAGAACCAGAAAGAACTCAAATATCTTTCAAAAAGTAAATGAAGAAACAAACTGTGCTACAGCCATACAATAGATTGCTACTCAAAAATTAAAAGGAATGAACTATTATTACATGCAACACCATGACAGATCTCCAAATAACATGTTCTGAGTAAAAGAAGACAGGCAGAAAAAAGTACATATTGCAAATTCCGTTTATAGAAAATTTTTGAAAATGTATAGTGACAGAAAACAGGTCTGGTTTGGGATTGGGGGAGCAGGGATGGGAATGAGAGGGAGGCAAGATCACAATGGGGCACAAGGACATTTTTTGGAGTGATGGATAAGTTCATTATCCAAATTGTGGTGATTTCATGGGTGTACACATATGTCAAAGCTTATCAAGTTGTGTACTTTAAACATGTACAGTTCACCATTGTATATCAATAAAGTTGTAATAAATTGAAGCTCAGAGAAAGAATCATAGTAAAACAGCAGCTAATTCAAAATAATACTGAGGCGCCTGGGTGGCTCAATTGCTTAAGTATCTGACTTTGGTTCAGGACATGATCTGGGGGTTCATGGGTTTGAGCCCTGCGTCAGGTTCTGTGCTGACAGCCAGAGCCTGCTTCAGATTCTGTGTCTCCCTCTCTCTCTGCTCCTCCCCTGCTCATGCTCTCTCTCAAATATAAATGAACATTTAAAACAATATTACTATATGAAAATAAAGTGCAAAGCTCCAAAATGACATGGCGTGTTAGTCAGAATATGTTAAGTTATGCTATAGTAATAAACACTCCCAAACCATAATGGCTTAACACACACACAAAAATCCTCACTTGTACAATGTTAACTGCACTACCTTCCCAAGGCAGCTGTTGCTTATGCAGCTATATAGCCATTCATCGTCTGGCTCTATCCCTGCACCATGAAGCCTTGTCTATACTCCCTGGGGCAAGGGAAGAGAGCACTAGAGAGTCTTATGTCAGCAATGACATGCTTTGGTCCATCAATTACATTTCCTCAATCTATTGGGCAAAACTAGTCATATCGGGCTACCTAAATACAAGGGTGTGGGGAAACATAATATTGTTGAACGCTCAGAAAGGCGAATCAGAAATGGACAAATTCAGAATATTTTACCATTTATGTCTTCAAGAACAAATAAATACATTGTCTTTGCCATTCCAAACTGACCATCAGGTCGTAGACAGAAAAGAGATTCTTAAGACTCACACTTAAATTTTCAAATATTATTTACAGTTAGAGTTTTGTGATCCCTTAACAAAACTTATATATGGGGGCTGTTGAGTTCAGCTAGCAGAACACAGAATGAAAAAAGTCAGAACTTAAGTTGAGGATAAAGGAAGTGCTGTGCCAGAGAAGAGCCTAATTTTCTAAGTCAGTCAGACTTTCACACAAGAGTGGAGAATTATGAAGGTTTAGCACAAACCCTACTCTGAAATCAGATGAACAATTCGAAGCCCATGCTGTTGGATTTTTCTGGATACGCAAATTGAGGGCAAGAGTGGTGGTCGGTGGATCCAGAAATACCTAAATTCCACCCACAACCTTACTAAGCACCTTAGGGAAATAGCGAGGGACAACATCACATAAAAATTAATAGTTGTTGGAGGAAGGGAGGGAGGAAGGGTGCTGTGAGTGTGAGCTGTGGCTTTGGTTCTTAACCTAAATGCAGAGCATCCTTAGAGGCTGGGTTGTGTCATACAAATTGGCCTTTTTCCTAAAACCAGGCAGGTCTAAAGAGCCTCCGTCAAAAGACGGACTTGTTTGCCCAATTTAAGCCTTTAGTACTCAAATCCTAGGTGTCAGGTCTTGACATTAATGGTTACAAAACAAAACAAACCAACATCAAGCTTGTAGATCCAAGGAGAAGTGAATCAGAATGAGAAAGAGACAGCAGTGGCCCATATCCAGTTAGCCTGGGCCTGGTTGCCTGGCAGGCGAGGCCAAAGGAACTTGCCAAGCCTGCAGACAAAGAGCCCTGCTGTCTCTCTCACTCCAGCCAGAAAGAGAGATCGTCCACTCAGCAACTTACCGGATGGACCAATTGGATCAGCACTCCTGTCATTTAGGAGTGGAAGTGAAAAAGAAAATGGGGAGAGGAGAACTGTATCATACAGTGTAATTTCCCAACTTTTTAACTAGCTGTGAGACCTTGGCCAAATTCTCATCTGTATAATGGGAAGTCATAATAATAACTACCTTCTAGGGTTGTTGTAAGGATTAAATGAGTTAATAAGATAAAGGTTGAACAGTACCTAGCACGTGGTGGCATCACAAAGGCCTTTTGTGCATAATGTGGCTACTATTATGACTCTTGGTGATGTTGTTATTTTTTTAATGTTTATTTTTGAGAGAGAGAGATGGGAGGAGGGGGACGGGCAGAGAGAGAGGGAGACAAAGAATCTGAAGCAGGCTCCAGGTACCGAGCTATCAGCACAGAGCCCCAACGCGGGGCTGAGCTGAAGTCAGATGTTCAACCGACTGAACCATCCAGGTGCCCCTGGTGATGTTGTTATTAAGCAAGCTTTATGAGTGCTGGATTTCACATAATCTAGATTTCATAGCCTCAAGTGCATTTTGCTTCTCACGTTTCCCTCTTTCCTATTTTTCTATGCTATCTGTTTTCAGTAACGTATATATCTCAAAAATTGTCACTTCGTGATCCTTACTGCTCTGAAAATAATATGAATACAACATATGGATATTTATATAACATTTTTGACACCGTTAAAATTTATCTCCAAAACAGTAATCCAAATCGATATTATGCCCATTTTTTTCCAGTGGATTGAAATTAAGATTTACATATTTGCTAGAAAATATTGATCTCTAATTTTCAAATAGAACTTTGATACTGAGGCATATTTGAACAGGATAACTTTAATGTTGATTATGTCATCTCAGCTTCCCTCAATCCAGGTTCTTTGTACAGAAAAACAAAAAACTAACCAGCACACGCACACACACATGTGCTCTCTGTCTCTTTCTTTCTAACACACACACACACACACACACACACACACACACACACACACACACACATTATGATTCCCAAGATTCACTCACTAGGAAGATACACCCAGTAATCATCTGTGTTCAAGGATGCTCTGCAGAACCTAATTATTTTCTAGAGAATTGCGGCTCTAAGAAAGACATTTGTTAGGAGGATAATTCCAGATGTGCACATAACCAGCAGAGCCAACATTCCCAGCCAGAGTGGTGGCTAGATGAATATATTTGAATATAGCCATGCAAGTGAAGGCACTGGGGAGTAGGACTTACCATCACTAAGAGAATTCTCTGAGTGCACTTACTTAGTCTGGGAATGCTATTCTGGGGAGAAAGGGTCTATGTATTACAGGCCATTAGGGTGTGCAGGTGAGAGCTGTGTCCTGGAAGTCATGGTGTAACCGAATCCAAGAATGATTATACTACCTGATGGCGGGGTGTTACTGTAACATTCAAATAAACCTTATATTAAAAGAATAATTGCCCCCAGATATTATTACTATTATTACTGGGAACACACAGTAAATAAGCATGAGACAGCATTCTTTCTTTTGCTGTAAGTGTGTTAAATCTGTTTTGCAAATATTTTACACAAAGATACTTATGAAAACCATGGCAGAACGTAAAGACAGCTAAATAATCATTTGTTTCATAACATTTTGATAAATCACATTTCCACCACCGTGAATGCACATTTGCTTCATTACTGAAATGGTGACAGCTGATAACATTATCTTTTGTTGCTGAGACATTTAATCAGTGATGGGTATCACTGGACAGGCTGGGATCAAACCTGCAGAACTTTCTATACCATGCAATGTGCATGTGAAGACCAATCTGCCTG
The DNA here is from genome assembly GCF_003009895.1 of Hyaena hyaena. Taxonomy (NCBI): domain Eukaryota; kingdom Metazoa; phylum Chordata; class Mammalia; order Carnivora; family Hyaenidae; genus Hyaena; species Hyaena hyaena. The sequence continues at coordinate 285,091 of NW_024082146.1, read as the reverse complement.
GGCTTTGGAGATTGCATGTAATTCCTGGAGCCTGTGCCTCTCTCGCTTCCTCTCCATGCAGGGACCAGCTTCTCTGTCCAAAGAGCCACTGGGTCTGCTGGCAGTTTGGGTTGTAGCATCAGAGAGGATGAGCGTTGGAAGGGAACTTAAGGGACATCTTGTACAGCTTCAATGGGTTTCAGATGGTGATACTGGGCCTCAGAGAAAATGGGTCATTTACCCAAGATTGCACCGTTAGTAAACAGGGAAGACAGATCTGGAACTCAGTTTATCCAAAGTCTCCTGATTTTCCTTCCCTGTCACATGAGGTGTTCGGTGATCTGTCAACCATACAGACTCAAGTGTGCTCTCATCTGTCTTTATAGCCTCTCTTTACCCGTGGTTGTGTGCTCAGAGATGTCCCTCCCTTATATCTTAGGAAAGCAGCTGGGCCAGGACACCCCATCAACCTCAGTGCCTGAACTAAACTCTAAGCATTATAGGGGTGGTGACCCAGGCATGAACTTTGGCAAGAGGGTGCTGATGGAACTGTTTGCAAAGCCTGACATTGTCTCTTCCGGACTACAAACCTAAGGTCCCACTGTTTCAGAGTCCTGGTTCTTTGGTGTGATGGGGGAAGGGAATTTTGATCCCAGACTCTGCTTATCATTCATTCAAAACTCAGAGTGACTACTTCTTCTTTCCATCTGAGCCTACAAGACAGAATGATACCACCCAGGAAGCAAAGTTTGGTGGCAGCTTCCAGCCCCATTGTTGGGGATGACAATTGTTTTGGCTAAGCATTCAACGAGTTGGTAGACAAGCTGAGTCATTGACCCCAACACCAGAGCCAAACTCCCTTGTGCCCTGTAATTCAATCCAAGACCTGTTCTGTGTGTTGTTTGGTGCTTGAAATACCATCTTCAACAACTAAATCATGCAGTTGACCAGCTTAGGGACTTTAGGTAAAGTGTTTTAGCCTAATGACTCAAGAGTTTTCTGCCTCCCACAATTAAGCTTAATATAGATTAATGAATTAAAAGTTAATTTTTATTCTATTAAAAAATTAAAAGAGGGACGCCTAGGTGGCTCAGTCGGTTAAGCGTCCGACTTCAGTTCAGGTCATGATCTCATGGTTCATGGGTTCGAGCCCTGTGTCGGGCTCTGTGCTGACAGCCAGCTCAGAGCCTGGAGCCTATTTCAGATTATGTATCTCCCTCTCTCTCTGACCCTCCCCTGTTCATGCTGTCTCTCTCTCTCTTAGAAATAAATAAAACATAAAAAAATGCTTAATTAAAAGAAAATATGAGTACTTATCCATGACATATATAGAGAAGGGAGGATTTTCTGAGTTTAAAAAGCAATGAGCAAAATCACAAGGTACAAAAGACATTGAAGTATGTGTGCTAAAACAAACCCTGTCATAAGCAAAATTAAAAGGAAAAGAACACAGTAGAGAAAATATTTTAAAAATATATATGACAAAAGGGCTACTGTCTTACTTGTGAAGAATTTTTACAAACCAAGACAATGTTAATGAACCCAGCTGGAAAACTGACAAAAACATGAAAGGTAATTCACAAAGGAAGATAAACAATTGTTCAATTATATTATCCAAAGAATGTACATTAAAACAAGATGTCATTTTTTATCTGGCAAGTCAGACCATTTTTAAATGAAATTATCAAATATTAACAAAACAATAATCACACTCTTGTTGGGGTTATAATATACATAGAACTAAAATGTAAGACAGCAATCACACTTTGTTGTCTAAGAGTAGAAATTTGCAAATTAGGAAAAAACTGCATGGTGGGGCAAATAGTCTTTTCACTGTTTGGGAAATAGTAACAGTGCTGTATTAGTTTCATTTAGCTGCCATAACAAATTGGGCAGCTTAAAGCAACAGAAATTTATTCTTCCACCATTCTGAAGGCCAAAGTCAAATCAAGGTGTAGGCAGGGCCATGCTCCCTTTGACGGCTCTGGGTGAGAAAGCTTCCTTGCTTCTTCCAGCTTCTGGTGATCCCAGGCATTCCTTGGCTTGTGGCTACATCCCTCCAGTCTCCACGTGCATCTTCACATGGTTGTCTAGAACCTGTATGTGTCTTCTCTTCTGCCTCTGATAACGACCCCTGTCATTGGATTAGGCCCCATCCAGATAATTCAGGATGATCTCGTCTCCTGAGGTCCTTAATTACATCTACAGAGACCCCTTTCCTAAGTAAAGCCATATTCAAATATATTGTATATAGTTGTTCTTGGTGGAAGAATTGGTTTCTCATGCGGTAGGTCTCTGTGATAGACATAGCCCTCCTAATATGTTTTTAATGAGGGAATGCAATGACTTCTCGTGTTTGGATGTATTCCTGTGGAATGTATGTTTTCTATGTGTGTATTTTCATGTACAGCACCATGTACACTGATGGTGTGCTGTGTGAATCACCTTGTATTTCTTACCTATTTCTCTCAGCACCATGTCTTTCAGCTGTCGTTGGGCTGCTGTTGACTAAAGATGATTCTGCTTACTGCTGCATCTCAGAGTGCGTCACATTCCAGTCTCCCAGTAATGCCACTCAGCTTGCTTCCAACTTTCTACAACCACAAATAGTATTGAAATGAACAGTCCCAGGTATGTCCCCTTATTAGTCAGCTTGAAATTGTCTTTGAATTACAAATGCCCAGGAGCAGAATTACTGGATCATTTGACTCAGAATTTAACTCAGCAGTACTTATTGCTCTCCCAAATGGCTTTATCTCTATATTAGTTGTCCAGTATCACAGAACAGCAGTATTTGGAATTTTACAGGTAGTGGAATAGATACAGTAGTGATGCTAAATCACTGTGGCCTCACCGATGCCACACATACCCCTGCTTGCTGCTCTGGCCTCCTTAGCTTCACCACATAAACTGCCCACACAGGCCACAGCTGCTTGGACAAACGTGGACCCTGAGGCCACGTTGAGCCAATCAGATATTTTCCACCGAGAATTTGGGAAAGACCCAGTTAGAGGATGCAGACACCTGAACTGAAAGCTTATATCAAGTCAGAAGTGGACCTGGTTCTACCACCTTCAGCACCTTTTTGCACTGAGAGCTAAGCAAGGAGAATCGGATAATGGACCTGATCTGTGCCTCCACCAGAGACGAAAGAAACAATTTCTCTCCTTGATTCTCTGGACCCGGTCCTTGTGGGTCTGGCTGCATGTTGTTTTCATTTTTGATGTCTACAAGGTTAGTTCTTCGTTAAATCCTTAAAAACAAAACCTGACTTTACTACTAGTTTAAATAAGCTAAGTGTCTAGCAACCAAATAGCTCCTAAGAAGATACATAGCCTATTTTCCCATCTTCGTAGATAGAGCACACTGTTTTTGTGATAGTTTTCTTGGAACACTGCTAACTCATTCATTTATATGTTGTCTACAGTTGTTTTTGAACTGCAAAGGCCGGCCTGTTACTGTATGGCCCGCAGAGTCTAAAATATTAGGGGGAAATGTTTGCCAACCTCAGCTTCAGCTTTAGAGAACTCGGTGGCATCATCATAAAAATTATCCACTGCAGTCTTCTTTGGTACAGTGCTGCACTCAGGGCTTCTTGAGGCATACGGAGGGCTGTTCGTGCCACACTGCATGTGGCCAGAGAGCTGTGATGCTCTAGCGACCGGTTGTCTCTCCCGCAGACTCGTGGCCATTCTGCTCTTTGGCTGGGAGGGTCACGGTGGCGGCTGTTCCTGTGTCTCTCACCTCCTCGGATGTCTGTTGGCCTTCCCTTTGCCCCTTCTTCCTTCTCTCTCCTCTCCCTGCAGCTTCTCGCTTTGCATTTTTGCCCTTGAACGTTGGCTTTTAGGGCCAGCACCAGTCCCCCTGTGCTCCGCTGGTGAGCCCTCTAGACACACTGCATCTCTTTCAGTCTTCTTATCTGAGGGTCTCCTGATCATTTTAATCATGCTTTAGTGTTCTCTTTTGTTCAGACTCCTGACACTTCAACATTGTGGAAAGTGCTGGAAAAAGAGCCGTGGAAAGGTACAAAAAGGACTCCAACAGTTCTCCAGGACACGTTAGCTACTAGGCATTGGAACAAGTGTGGGGATGGGCCACCCTTCCTGTGCTCCTTCACCTGGACCCTGTTTAGCCACCTGCCCACATCTGTGCCCCAACTCCTCCCACTGCCACACAAGGAAGGGCGGGGCCAGACTTCCAGATGGAGCTTTCTGCTGCTTGTCTGGGCACACAGAGCCCCCACCCTAGACTATACCCTGCTCTTCAGAATCATCACTCTGGCCATCTTTGGGGTGAGGAACATAAATACATAGGCCCTAGACACTCAGATCTATCCAAAGTCTTCAGGAGGAAGGTTTTACAGCAAAGTCCTGGTATATCAGGGTTGTGTGATTTTGTTTTCTGGAGGATGGCACCTTGCACTTCCATGCTGGCTTTTCCATTGAGTGGCTGTGTGACCTCGGATGAGGCCCTCCACCTCCCTGGACCTCAGCTTATTCAACTGCAAAATGAGGGGTTCCAACATTGAGGAGTTCTAAGTTTTCTTTTAGCTCTGACACTCTGTTCCCTCTACCAGCCAGGATCCTATCTGTGATGGAGTATTGATGCCGTCTTCGCTGAGAATCAGCTTATTCCTCAGGATCTCAGAGGATCCCTTGCTTAAATATCTTGGGAGAGGGTTCATTATATCCAGTGGCTATTCTGTGCTTTCTGGCTCTGACTTAGGCAGAAAGGCTTTGAAAATGGGTGGAATTTCATGTTCTAGAAGTTCACTATAGAGCTCCAACCATATTAGAGAAAGGTGTATGAAGAGTAGAAAAGTGAACTAATCTTGTAAGCTCCTCTGCTTAAAACCTCAGTAGCTCCCTATTGCCACAAAAATAAAGTCAAAATAAGGAAAGTGAGTCGGGGAGGAGCAGAGAGAGAGAGAGAGAATCCCAAGCAAGCTCTGCACTGTCAGTGCAGAGCCTGACACAGGGCTCAATATCATCAACCACGAGATCATGACCTGAGTCGAAATCAAAAGTCCGACACACAACCAACGGAACAACCCAGATGCCCTACACAGTGTTGTTTTAAAAGAAAAATGAAAATCATAGGTACATTGACAGCATTTGAGTTAAAACAAACAACTACAAACAACTGTTTTGTAAAGGGTAAAAGACTGCAAGAAAATATACCAAATGTTGAGTGTTTATGTTAAGTTAGGGGTATGTTTGGGGCACCTGGTGACTCAGCTGGCAAAGTGTCTGACTTCGGCTCAGATCACGATCTCCTGGCTCGCGATCTCCTGGTTCATGAGTTCAAGCCCCAATCAGGCTCTATGCTGACAGCTTAGAGCCTGGAGCCTGCTTCAGATTCTGTTTCCCCCCCCCCTCTGCCCCTCCCTCGCTCTTGCTCTGTCTCTCTCAAAAATAAATTAACATTAAAAAAGAAAAAGATAGGGGTATGTTTGATTTCTCATTATCTTCTCTGTATTCCAAAGTATATATGATGTGGTGTATTACTGATGGAAATATAAATTTATAAAAAAGAAATTATAAAATGTGGGATATGTTGTCTAATATTAAAGACAATATAGTATTGTGACCTTCTTACAAAAGTTACAAATGTAGTACTTGGCCTCTTGTTCCAAATCTCTAGTTCAATTTCCTGCCAGTATTCTCCACACACAGTAGCAAGGTCAACTCTTAATCAACTCTTAATCATCGTAGCGAGTGCTGGGATGGCGTGGGCTCACGGCAATCATCTCTCTGTAAGAACAACCGCCCTGCAACACATTTTAGGACTAAGGATGAGTCACTCAAAAATACGCTTGCTGGTGGAGTTTTACAGAAAGTCATACCAGCAAATGGTGGAAGCCATAGTACATGGGAGCCCACTGAGGAGAGAGGCCAGCTTTTATCCATGGTGGCTTTAAAAGGCTTAAGAACATTTTCTTCTTTTAGGTTAATTAGTTCTAAATTAAGAATTCATTTGGAAATTGAAAAAGACAAGAAAGCTGATATTTACTGTTCTGTTTAACAATAAACCGGATGAGGAAGGTAAAATCTGAGCTGATTACATGATTTGTGTTTAGTTAATGTCTGCTTATTTTTAAGCTGGCAGTCTTTAGTACCTTTGAATTTATTTCCTAAGCATGTTAGTTTCCTATTGTGGCTGTAACAAATCACAAATTAGAGGCTTAAAACAACACATAGTTATTCTTTTGCAGTTCTGGAGGCCAGAAGTCCACAATCAATTTTATGGGGCTCAGGTCAGCAGGGATGGCTGCTTGCAAAGGCTGTAGGGGGAAACACAGGGCTAGCTTTTTCCACCTTCTAGAGGCAGTCATTCTTTGGCACCTCACTCCCAGCCCATCTCGTTGTCTCCTGCTGTTTCCATCATTACACTGCCTTCTCTGTCTGACTCCCACCCTCCTGACTCCCTCTTATAAGGACCCTTGTGATTATATTGGGCCCATGCATTTACTCCAGAATAATCTCCCCATCTCAAGATCCTTACTTAATTACAAAGTTCTGCAAAGTTCCTTTTGCCACATAAGGTAATATTCACAGGTTCCAGGGAATATGACATGAACAACTTTGGGGGTTAGGGGGTGGAGGACAGCCATTGTCCCCTCTACCATGCTATGTATACTAAAATTCTCTATTTGATTAAAAAGAACAAAACTTCTGAAAATAAAGAGAGCAGACATTTTTGTAGTTAACAGAAGTATTTTAATATCTGTTATATGTGATCATTATATTACAATGTGGCAATAAAAAAGTGCCCGAATTGGAAAGGACTCACATATTAATAGCCTCATCAATTTTTCTAACAGAGATGGAAATTTTAAATAAAAGCATTTGTCTCAGCTATGAAGGCCAACATTTTTTTAAACGATAAGAAAATGTATATTTTAAAATTAAAATATTGATTAAGTGGAGTCTTCTTGATTAGTAATGAATCTATCGTATTCAAAAATGTCAGAATTTCTAAACATCACTACATTCCCCATAGGTGCCCTTTAATTTGTGTGATGAATGCAAGGCTCTGATCAGCACCCTTTCAGTCAGCCGAAGAGGAACCACAAGGTAGTGCCACCAGAACACCGCTCCAGCTTGGAACACTGCTGCCTTAGCCCTTACCTATTTGGGACCCAGTTAAGAACTAGGAGGTGAGCAGGAATGACATCTGAACCTTCCGAACAGGAGGTACTAAAGACCCTCACTTAGCATTCTGTACGCTATTCTTAGGAGAGCCATCAGGCCTGCACACAGAGCCACACTACTTTACGTTAGACACCTTTCTAATAAATGTGATCACCTGATTTCCCCAGGAGACGGGAGAAGACGATAGGATTTACCATTGGTGGACATAATGACCACAGCGATAATGAGGTCTGGGGATGAAGGGGCGTGTGGGGAAAGCTCACCGAGCACGCATGCGCGCACAAGGACACACTTCCTGAGTCTCGCGATTCCAGCAGGTGAATAGCCCAGGCCCCTTCAGAGTACCCCCAAACAGTGGCAAAATAACAGTTGTTCAAAAAAATTAGCTTTGAGTAACCTAGAAAAGGAAAATGATGCTTGGCTAGCTCTCCTTAAGAAAACAGAGAAGTATTTGGATGATTTTAGAAAAAGGTTCTTACAAACTCCATTTCCCTCCTCTAATTTACTTGAAAGGATAAAGCCTCAACCACACAGAAAACTTGGACCCTTTAAATGACTTACTTTCTGGTATCTAAGTAGCTATGAATTTTTGTAAATTTACATTTTCATTCATTTGCATTCAACTCACCCAGAATTTTTGATACTCTATCCCAGTTGAAATGACTAAAACGTTGCCTTTGTATAACATACAAAGAAAGGGTTTGCCAAGCAAACTAATAACATAAATACGACTTTAGTGATATATATGTAGTCTGCTTATCAAAAAAATGTAAACAAAATATTTCGACATCCTCTGTACAAATAGAAGCTACTCAGATATGTATTTTCTGTTCACTACTCTTAATGTGAAAACATCTTAAAATCAGTTGCAGTTTACGTAAAAATAGTAAGAAAAAGTTGTACTTCTTTAAATATTTAAATTCACACGGTCCATGTTAAAAGTTTGTCTCCTTCCCCTGTGTATTATATCACGATGAAATCAGTGATAACTGAAAATGGTTTGAAAACTATTTGTGTAAAATGAAGATTTTTTAAGGGCATAATCACCATTCATGACAATTCAAGATATGAATTATATTTCAAAGGCTTTCTCTGTTAAATTTAATATATCAAACATTTTAATTGAAAAGTGCACCCCAATGCATTCAACACCCAGCAAAACTTACAAAAGCTTCACAAATGTTTGCTCATGGTCCTAATTTGTCTCTGGTAGTCTTATTTTAAAACACTGAAAAGACAATTTTCACATTCTGTAAATCACAAACAGATGAAAAGCTGAAATTGTGGATTGGAAAAAGTTGCATGTATCTTGTGGGATAACTGAGGACCTGGAGTTGCTCAGACAGATGTAGACAGAAATATCTAGGAGATGCCTTTGGACGGTGAGGGCTAGTATTTCACATTTTCTTTTTTTTTTTTTTTTTTTCAAATAGTTTATTGTCAAATTAGTTTCTACATAACACTCAGTGCTCATCCCCAAAGTGCCCTCCTTCATGCCCCTCCCCCCCCCCACATCCATCAGTCCTCAGTTTTTGTCAGCATTCAAGAGTCTCTCATGGTTTGCCTCTCTCCCTTTCCCCCACCATTTCCGCCCTTCTTCTCCCCCTTGGTCCTCCGTCAAGTTCCTCCTAATCCTCCTATACGTAGTATTTCACATTTTCTAATCTAAAATTGGCTTAGTGCCTTCCTACTTTACATTCAGAAGAGTTTACAAACAGTGGTTGTATCTGACTACACACACTATTTTGGAAAAAAGAAGTTAAATTCATCCCAAACAATTATTTTATTTCCTCTAGCAACTAGATTTGGTCATATATAATGGCTTATCACTGGACAGCAATTAGATAATACTTTTGACTTCTAAATGATTATTTAAATGTTGTTTTAGAAAACAAAAGCTTTGACTAAATAATATAATACCTGAGACTCGCTTTGCATTAATCCTGAGGTGGAAGTGGATTGTTATGGATGAAAAAGACAGGCTATGAGTTGAGAACGTTGAGGTTGGGGGCTGAGAACATAGGGATTGGTTACACTCTTCTCTCTGCTTTTGGTATGTTGACATTTTCCATAATAAAAAAGGAAAAGGAGAAACTATTTATGTTGAAGACAGTTGAAAGAGAATTACGAGTTTAGCTTCAGAAAAGAAAAAGTGAACCTGAACTGTTGTTAATTAACCCCATTTTTAAAAAAGTTTATTTGTTTATTTTGAGAGACAGAGAGCAGAGGAGGGACAGAGAGAGAGAGAGAGAGGGAGAAAGAGAATCCCAAGAAGGCTCCACGCTGACAGCATGGGGCTCAATCTGATGAACCATGAGATCATGACCTGAGCTGAAATCAAGTCCGATGCTTAACCGACTGAGCCACCCAGGTGCCCATAATCTCATTTTTTTAAATGACACTTCACTGTCCATGCTGTGGACATCTACAGATGGTTCACACAGTTCAGTCCAGAACTGAGACTTCAGGCTTATTAGACTCACCAAATAAGCATGGCTGAGCCAGTCCTAGAATGCTGGCGGCTTGGGGTTTCTTGTCCCCAGCATCTGGGTGGTGTCTGGGCAATCTCAGCCCACCTGCCACCCAGATATGATTAGTCCCAAGGAATTCATGGGTGAACACTATGAGATTTCCATACAACAACGATTCTGTGGTTTTCCAAGCCACCATTGGTTTGACCATGATTCAATACCTGATTTTCACCGAAAATGGACAAATAGGTGTAAGTACACCTACACGTGCACATTTGAAAATGTATAATTATACCCCTGCCTGTTCCCAAAAGGATTTAAGGTATTTGTGCACATGTGAAATAAAACTCAAATTAGTTTTGCCATTTTAAATTTCTCTCCCTAAAATAAAGCTCTATGAATATTTATCTTATATTTGCATAAAAAAGGCAAACACCTTGTCATGAGACCCTTTTGTTCAGTTTGCTCACATCACTCAAGCTGATGATGAAGAACTTTCCTATTTATATACAGAATGTTAGATTTGCTCTTGATTGAAATGTGGTTAAGATCAGATAAGTTGCCCTGTTAAGAATTGTATGCTTCCTCAGTAACATACCCTTCAAATTCTGACTTCAAGCCTCCTCAGATTGGTTTTAGTTATGGAAATAGGTGTCCATCCCTTGTAAGGACACATGTAAGTACGAATGTTCCCGGTACCTCTTGCCTGGAAGGACACTTTCTGCTGGAGATTAGTCTGATTTCCTCTTTGTCATGTCATCACCCATCATTGATAAGTCACAGAATCAAACAGTATGGAGAAATGTTCTTGCAATACTAGAGCAAAAGGAGCTAAATCTCCAAAGATGACTTTGACCATTCAAAGGCTAAAAAGTTGAAAAAATGTTCTGCTTGGGCACCAGAAGCAGGGCTATTACTCCATTACACCCACTTATAATCAGTGCATGGATGGAACCTCACGTGGCCAAAATTCTCCGGTTAGTTTGCAGGCAACTGGGGCTTGGTCTGCCTGGGTAACAGCAGAGCAGGGACATGCCTGGACACAGCCCCTCCAGCCCGAGGGACCCAAGGATCATGAAAACAGTGGGAATTCCTTTCACACCAAGTTAAGCTGGAATGAGAAATTAAAATCACATTTCCCCCCCTTCGACATTATCAAACAGCTCTCAGGGCTAGGTATTAACTAGGTGTTGAGAATTCAAGATGTCGACATCCAGGTCCTCACTCTCACTGTGTCCCTGAGACCTGCAGTATGTCCTATCACTAAAGTAATTCTCATTACAGATGCTTGGGAACACTTACTATATTGGCCAACAGGAGCAGTGGAAAGTTAGTAAGTGTGGTAGCAGATAAACAAAGGACCCTCAAGAGCCATTTGGAACAGCCTAGCAAATGAGTTTTGAGCACGCAGACTAGAGATGATTCTCCAAATTATCTGTGAGACATTGACCATCGGTCTTGTCCCCAAACCCCTGCACGTAGGTCTGCTTGACTGTCCACTTAACGGTTCTGGCACCAGCCAGGCTGCACGTGGAGTCACCAGGATACCTCTTAAGCCTCCTAATGGCCAGGTCAAACCCCAGACCAATTACATCAGAATCTCTAGGGATAAGATCCAGGCTTAAGTATTTTTTAAAAACTGCCCAGGAGATTCCAATATGAACCCAAATTGAAAAGCCAGTGCAGTGCTTTGCATATGTAATCTCATTTCATCTTTAAAATAATCTCATGACGTGAGTGTTTTCATTCCTATCCTATACAGGAAGGAATAGCTCAGAAAGGTCTTGAAATTTACAGGTAGTATGTACCCTATATTCAACTGATTCCGAAACTAAGGTTAGAACAAGGGCTTTCATCACGTTATTATCTAAGGAAAACAGCATTCAAATGTTGATCCTAATGATTAGAATTCAATGACACATCAACATATTAGTTTATCAGCCTCAGAAGCGAAAAGCAGGATGGAGCCCAGGAAGGCAACTTTTCATAAGAGGAAAAGATTGGGGTATTCTGGACTTTGGGTTATGATAACACGATGACTCCTAAGTCCCATGGCCTGAGGTATGTCTCTTGTCTAAACATTGGGTTGATGGTGGTGGACTGAAATCTGGTTAGGGCCAGACAGAGGGATGCTACTCCCCTGAAGAAGAAATTGCCCTCAGCGACAAACAGGATATCAGTGGGAGAAAGAACTCTTTTTCTGTCTTGAATTAGGTGTTCTAGTAGTCCAAAGCTCTCCAAGAATGGTCCGGTGGTAGAGGAAAACTGGATTATGCCTTAGTGAAGCAGTCTGGGGGCCAAGAGGCAAGGTACTTTGTATTCTTAAACCTGGCTACACATACTGGTCCTGGGACAGACCTTTATAAATATGTAAATTCCTAAGCTCCACCCCAGTCTTATGGGCCAATCTCTAAGTCTGAAATGGAGATGTCTTTTTTTTAAGTTTATTTATTTATTTTGAGAGAGACAGAGAAAGAAAGAGAGAGAAAGAGAGAGAGAGAGAGAGCACAGGCCCAGGAATGCATGAGAGGGAGAGTGAGCAGGGGAGGGAGAGAGAGAGAGCAAGAGAGAGAGAATCCCAAGCAGGCTCCACACTATCAGCACAGAGCCCAATGTGGGGCTCAAACTCACAAACTATGAGATCACAACCTGAGCCAATATGAAGAGTCAGACGCTTAACCGACTAAGCCACCCAGGCACCCCAAAAATGTCTTTTTTTAAAGTTCTGCTAGGTGGAAATCACTTAGACAGAGGTACTATAGACTGAAGATGAAAGCACCATATTTTATAAGTATAAAAGAACTATATCGTCCTCTCTGTGTTTCTGTCCATGTTATCATTCCCCAGCCCATAGCATAGCTTTGTTTCAAGGTCTAGTCTAGTCTGCTAGGCCCTATGAGTTGTGTATCCATGGTCGTGCCAAAATATGAGAAGTGAAGTAACACCACCCCCAGGCTAGTGTGGTGGTGGAAGTGGTGTCCTTGAGGGCTGCCCATCAGCTGTTAAGTTCAAACCAGAGAAAGCAGGTTCAAAGTCTGGCAGTTAATGTAGTCTCAGGGATCAGCCTTCATGTCTTTGAGCACTGGCTTCCTCACTTGGTAAGTAGGAAATGAAATAAAGAATGCACATAATGCATTTAATACAATGCGTGTGGGTCCCCAGTGCACAATATATAGTTTTTTAAACTGGCTGCCTTCTCTGTGTGGTGATGAATAAAAATCTCTCATTCCTGCCAGCTTTTTGCTATGAAAGGCAACAATTTCTTCCCATTCTTGGTCAAGGAGAGCTATACCCAGATGGAGGATATTCACAACCAATTGGGCAGTGAAGTCAGCCCAAGGACACTGGACCCAGGTCATGCATTGGACACGTACAAAAATACAGATTTGTATCTGAATGATGGAGGATTCATTATTCAATTTCATAATAGGTCTGTATTACAGAAAATGACAGAAAGTGGGATTTCTTCAATCTGCCTGCCCCCTGGTATGTAAAATAGAATTTAGTCTATACAAAGCTTTCTCAGGAAATCATCTCCGGCATTAGACAAGACCCAGTACTTATCTTTATGAAAGAGACATTTCCAAATGTAAAATCAAGGGCAAAGACGAATGATCTGAGAGCTCTACCAGCACCCATTTTCCAAGTTTTTGGATTGATTCATCCTTTAATGTAGACCCAGACCACCAGAGGTTACCATTGTATTTGGCAACTATTATCATAGATCTTATGTCCATGACATTGTGCTAGGTGATCAGACCAGTTTGGGTGGGAGCGGGAGGCTGTGATGCATGAAGAAAAATAGCGCATACCCCCTGCCAGGGGAAGGGAAGTGAGAGGGGGGACAGAGCAGATAGCATAGGGCCTCAGAGTAGCAAGCAAGGAAGATTCACCTGTTCTTAGGGCAATGGGCTATCTGCTCTGTCCCCCCTTCCCTTCCCTTCCCCAGGCTCACTCTCCTTTGCCTCACTGGCCTCTTTGCTGTCCCCATCCCAAGTTTGTTCTCCTGTAGGACCTTTGCCTGATGGTCCCCTCCAACTAGGGTGCCCTTTCCATACTTTACACAGATGCTCCTTCTCTTGATCAGAGGGAACCCAGTACTATCACCTCTTCTGAAACGCCCTTTCTTGACCATCTAGTCCAGATTAGCATCCCCTTTTCTCTCCTCTCCTCAGTCTCTCTCTCAATCCCTTGCTGGATTCCTTCATAGTATATACACACCATCATTTATCATTGATTTATTGTCTAACTAAGAATGAAAAGCCCACTATGATATTCCCAGGGCCTATCACTGTGCTTGGAACACACTCAGCATCCAACAGACACCATCAGATACATGAAGGAGTAACCAGTCATAGCAAAGCAAGAGGAAAGATTTGAAATAATAGAAATTAAAGAGATCTGAGTTCAGAAGAGAAAGGGAGAGTCCCCTGGTGCTGAGGGAAGATGGCTGTGGTCCCTATTCTGAGTGGTACCAAGTCACTAGTCTCACTAGACTTGTGGGGCTGGGTGTTAACCACATCCCTGGTGGGCTTGTGGCAAAGAGCCACAGGGGTAGTCATCCAAGAAGCCACTGGGTGTCGGGGGGTTTCTTGGTGAGATGCCAGCAAACAGGACAGGTTACCCTGCTCTATCACTATGAACTTGCCTCTGAGGGGACCCAGGCTGAGTAACCCTGGAAGGCCATCCTTTAGATCATAACCAAGATCTCCTCAGTGCCTATAGCATTCTTGCTCTCACATTCACATTAACAGCCCACATTTGTTGAGTACCTACTTATATGTTAGGCACTAACTTTATCATTTAGTGCTCACAGCAACCCTATAAAGCAGGTATTACCGAGGAAACTGAGGCAGAAAATAGTTAGGTAACTTACCAGGGTCTCCCAAACTGAGAAGTGATAACACTATCATTCAGTCCCAGGCATCTGGCTCTAGAACCTGTTCTCTGAAACCCTGCACAAGCACAACGCTCCCGCCCAAAGCTGTTCATGAACACTGTTGATTGATTTTACCCCTAACCACTCTAGCCCAAATGGAGTTTGCCAAAGATTTAAAAGCAGTTCTTGACCACCTATTTTGGGAAATTCTATTACTCTTCCCTTTTGAGAGTGTGGGAGCTCAGTTAACTTATCCATGACAGTGGTGTGGTCTTCACGTACACTAGGGTGTTTGTAACAACCTGATTATTCAGCATCTTCCCAGCACAGGAAAAGATCCCATCGTGGTCTTAGCCAGCTTTGGGGCCACACAGTCGATCTGCTGACTTGTTGAAAGTCTTCCCAAGTGTCCTTCTACCATTTGAAGAGTCGTCCTCCTTGCCTTCCTCCTCCTCTCTCTCCACAAGCTGCCTTTTGGATTTCTTCCCCATCTTGGCTGGGATACAACCCCAAATTAAAATGCCAGCTGGAAGACTGGCACACAGTCATGCGCCAACAGCTCACGTGGAAATGGTAAGTGCTGCTATTCCTGAGATAGTGCTGGTAGCATGCTAAGGGGCCGAAGCCCAGATCCTCAATCTTCTTCCTCCAAAATGATACAGAGGCTAAAAAGCACAAGTTCCCTGAAAACTCAAGGTGGTGTTGGTTTCTTGTTTGTTTGTTTGTTTGTTTGTTTGTTTGATGTCAGCATACAGTTGTTGGAACTGTCCATACTGCTGGGGCTGCTTTGGGAGGGGGGATACATTTTTTGGCTTCCTACACAGAACTGCCGTGTAAACCCATCCATGCCAATATCAGCCTCTGGATCTATTAGGAAAGGGTATGGGGGGAGACGAGAAATTCCTGCTGTCCTTTCCCCTCACGAGTGATAGTTCTCACAGGAACCAGGTCTGCCCGGGGCTCCATTGCCTTTTATCTCGAAACCCTTTGTTCTATCACAACAAAGGTTTAAAAGGGGCGGGTATAATGTCCACCCAGTGTTTCAGAATACCGTGTTGCCAGCAATGTATGCTTTTTCTACCCGACGTCTCTTGCAATCCAAAACAGGATTCTTTTTTCCCTCATCTGCCTATAGAAAAATATAAATTCGCTTATGGCCAAATTTTTAAAAACCACTGAAAGACATTTCTACTCTTAGGTGAAGCATCAAATTATACTTTTTCCCCCGGTTGCTTATTGTTACAAAGCCATTCCAACAAGCCCTTCTGGAGACATTTCTAAAAGCCTGTAACTAGAAGCAGACAGCTGAGGTTTCTTACTAAATAAGAATTTTCATACACACTTTGAGATTTGTTATCAGTGGTCACCTGGTGATGGTGTCCCTAAAATGGCATGACTAGCTAGTAATAAAAGATGTCAGATCCTGAATACAGCTACCTCATTGATGGCTATAGTTTCTTTAAAAAACAGTTTTGCTACTGAAATATTGTAGTATTTGAAAACATAGTTCAGCTACTGAAGTTGGACATATGTACACCCCGCACCCCAGCTATTGTCTCCTCACAAAACTGGAATTTCCTAAGGTGGATCCCAGGCATTGTGATTCTATCAAATGCTTCAGATAGGCCGACATGTGTGAGAATATTCATAGCAGCACAATTCGTAATAGTCAAAAAACAGAAACAACCGCAATGTCTGTCAGCAGTAGGATGGATAAATGAGGTCTAGTCACAGAACAGAATTCTGCACAGCCGTGAAAATGAAAAGCAATTGCTACATGCAGCAACATGAGTGAATGTCTTAAACAATGTTGTGTGTGAGAAGCCAGATGCAAAAGAATGCGTATTGTTTTAAGTCGGCTCACACAACAAAGTTCAAAAGTCTCCAGCAATTATGGATACACTTGGGTGGCTTTGTAATCATGGTGTGGGCTGTATATTTTGTGTTTGGTGTACTTTTCTGCATGGAGATTATACTTCACAACAACACAACAAAATGGTATGTTTTTAATGTTTATTCATTTTTGAGAGAGAGAGAGAGAGAGCACAGGGGAGCAAGTGGGGGAGGGGCAGAGAGAGAGGGAGACACAATCCAAAGCATCCTTCAGGCTCTGAGCTGTCAGCACAAGCTCGACATGGGGGCTCAAACTCACGAACAGCAAGATCACAACCTGAGCCTAAGTTGGCTCTTAACCAACTGAGCCACCCAGGTGCCCCCAAGATGATATTTTTAAAGAAAATGAATAGGCTGGGGAGCCTGGGTGGCTTAGTCGGTTAAGTGTCCGACTTTCGCTTAGGTCATGATCTCGCGGTTCATGGGTTCGAGCCCCGCGTCGGGCTCTGTGCTGACTGCCAGCTCAGAGCCTGGAGCCTGTTTCTGAGTCTGTATCTCCCTCTCTCTCTGACCCTCCCCTGCTCATGCTGTCTCTCTCTCTCTCCTAGAAATAAATAAAAATATTAAAAAAAAAAAAAGAAAGAAAATGAATAGGAAATAGCTACGGTCAATGCGCATGGTCCACATTCTCCAACCATTTGGAAAAAAAATCTGGCTTCATCTTCATCCTTTTGCCCGTTCAAAGCTGGACGTGTGAGATCAGCAGCCAAAGGCAAGAGAGAGTCTTTCCAGGGGCCTTTAATTCGTGCCCTAAATCAAATCAGCTCCCAAGTTCCAAGTCCCACTTGAGAAGGATTACCTAGTCTTGAACTCTGGAGTTTCAAATTCCATGTGACCAGCTTCCTAAAGACTTTTTATTTGATGAACAAATTGCACTGCCAAGAAAGCGTCAAAATTTTATCAGGCTTAATTATGCAATTTCTGTCTATAAATGACATACCTCCTGTACCCGGTGAGACCCACCCATGCACTAATAGGATGTGACAGCTGCATCACCAACAAAGCCTCCCCCGCCTTCAGTTCTCTTCAAAGGTGAATGTCTCTGACAGGCCCTTTGAGAAACGTTGAGTTCAGCCACGTCTCACATTGGAACAGTGTGACCACCCAGGCCCACCCGAGGACCATCCTGTGCCGTCAGTGGGAGCACGTGGAGGCTGGGAGGGGGGATTCATCATATTTTTACCATTTCAAACCGAAATACATTCTTGATGGATGTTGTGGTGTTTTTTCTGTGAAGTTTTTTTGTTTGGTTGGGTTTTCCTTTGGTCAAGGTCATGTGTAGTGTATTCCTGTCCAGAGGTCCTGGAACCCAAAGGCACCCTTCTCTGAGCACCCTGGACTGAGGACTCATACTGTTACCACCTCTAAGGCAAAAGGGAAAATATTTGCTCGAAGGGTTTTTCCTTGTTGCTTTACTTTACTCTCTTTGAATGAATAAACAAATGACTGAAAGCTTAGGTTTCTGATCTGAACAGAAATAAAGTTCTTTCAGTGCTGGCTACAAACATATTCTTTCCCACAATATTTGGGTTGGGGAAAGGAAACATCCAGTGAACTAGAAAGGAAAAGAAATGGTCTCTCCCCTAACTCCCCTGAACCACACACTTGATGTCTCCCTCAATTTCCCACTTACTCTGAGTTAGTGGAAGATGCCAGAAGAAATTAAGTATCAGCCAACATATGCACCCCCCACCCACTCTCTAGGAACTTTCATGGAAATACAGATGCTAACTAGAAGGAACTATAAGGTAACAGGACTAGATGCTTATGTATGTTTCACTCGTTGTATCCAAACAGCCTCTATATCCAAAGATGCGAATTCCATTTTATCGGGTGGTACTGATCCTACTAAAAACATCTTGAAATTATTTTTGTGCAATAAGGCCCTTTTGAAAAGTAAGAATTGGGAGAAATGTGTGTGGATGATTTTATGGAGCCAATGCAAACAAAGGAACAGCGATGCCTGGGTGGCTCAGGTGGTTAAGTGTCTGTCTTTGGCTCAGGTCATGATCTCACTGTTCTGGAGTCTGAGCCCTGCATTGGGCTTTGCGAGGACAGCTCAGAGCTTGGAGCCTGTTTTAGATTCTGTGTCTCTCTCTCTGTCTCTGCCCCTATCCCACTCATGCTCTGTCTCTCTCTATCAAAATTAAATAAATATTTTTAAAAATTTTAATGAAAAGGAAGAAAGGGACATGCTTTTGGCTTACCCTAGTAAATTGGGGGGGGGGGGGGGCGGGAAGAGGGAGGAAATGTCAGGAATGACAAAGGGACAACCAAGGGCTGGAAAATTCTCTAAATCAGTGGTTCTCAAAGTGCTGCCCTTGACTGGTGGCCTCATGACCGCCTGGGAATTTTTAGAAATTCATGCTCCCCAGCCCACCCCAGACCTACCTAATCCAAATTTCTAAATGTCCCAGGTTTCTTTTTTTAAGTCTAATTCCATTTTCACTCTCTTCTTTATGTAAAAATAATGACTAACGCCTTAGGATTTCTTCCTGATCATCATATGGGAATAATTGTGTGAATGGATCCTGTCCTCTTCATTCTAAACCATATGATTTCACATTAATACAGCATAACCGAGTCCTGCTTTCCTGTGTCATTAGGCTGCTCAGTGTGAACTGGGTCACTTATGTGGCTCACTGATCTGGTTTCCCCATAGCTGGTAGGAAAAAAAGGAAAATTACTCAAGGCAATTTCCCTTCAAGAAGCAGCTTGCTTCTCATCTTTAATTAATTGTTCCTTCCTTGCAGAAACTCTATTAGAGTTAAACCAGGATTCCCTGACCCTCTGTGAGAGAAAAAGAGCTATTTCCCTGTCCTAGAACACTTTAGAAATCCTGGGGGTGGGGATGGGCTTGGTGAGGAGTGAGAGGGGTCAGGGGTGGTGTGAGGGGGCAGAGTAGGCAAGGGAAGGTGGAAGTGAAGTCCAGAAAATATCAGGGAGAGGGACCATGAGATGCTCCATTGAGGGACATAGATCTGGAAGCCACAGTAAGAGGAGCCTGTCTGACTCTATTCAAGAGGCACTTTGTCTCTATAAAACCATTTCAGTGTCTTTTCTAAAGTAAATTCAAATAAATGAAGAAGCATTACATGACAATAGAAGCTCTCTCTCCAGCAGTACTTTATCCTTATTCTATTTCATCGCAGAACTAACTATTCGTTACCAGATAGATGTTTGTGATTTCAATATGGCAGTGTCAAGAAAGAAGACACATAAAAAGCACTAACTTCTTTCAACAATTTGTAATGAGTTTTGGGAAGGGGTAGAAAACTCAAAACATTTATGAAACCCAAACTGCTTTGGAAAACCCTGAATAATTTTTCAAATTTCTCTAACAAATTTGTTTCCACAGAAGAGAAACAAATGGATAAACAAAACGTGGTGTAGCCATACAATGGAATATTATTCAGCCATAAAAGGAGTGAGGTACCAATACGTGCAACAATACAGACAAGTTTTGAAACCATTATACTAAGTGAAAGAAGCCAGACACAAAAGACTACATATCATGTGATTCCATTTCCCAAATAGGGAAATCCATAGAGAAAAATTTGTGGTGCTCAGGGCTGGGGGCGTGGGGAGGTGGGAAATAATGAATGAGATGATTGCTAAGGGTACAGAGTTTCTTTTTGAGGAGATGAAATATTTCAACATTGTAGTGATAGTTTTACAGATCTGGGACTTCATGAAAAAAACAATGATTTGTATCTTTTAATTTAAGGGTGAATCGTATGGCATGTGAATTATATCTCAATAAAGCTATTTTTTAAAACTAGGTTTTCATTAAGTCTCTAAGTTTTTGACAGGAAGCAAACCCATGGTGTTAGACTGAGAACACCTTTATGAGATGGATAATTACTATTTCATATAAAGCACAGGGCTTGACACCACTCCCATAACATAAAATCTGGAGAAATAATTGAACTCCAGGCTTTGGGGCATTGAAAGGAAATGATACAAACCAAATGATTGTAAAAGTAGAGAAATGAGGTCACCTCATTACAAAAGTTACATGAAAATCCACATAAAGAGCCGGCCTTGTGTGTGAGGAGTTCAGGGATATAAAACGGTGCCCGAATGAAGACTTCAGCCCCTCAGTGCCTCGGAGGCCAGCCATGTGAGGACTGGCTGGAGTAAGCAAGCACTAGCAGGTAACTCAGCAACACACCCAGAGAGGGGGCCCCGGGCAGACTGGAGGTGGGGACCAGGAGCAATATCTAATGGCCCAACAGTAACCACCACCACCGCCTACGGGCCCATCTGCTGGCTGAAGTGCCTTTCCAGGTCACAGGCTACAGCTGGCACTGAATAAAATACCCTCAGTCCATAAAGGAAACCCCAAAACTGACCAAGCCTAAAAGCAGTACCTGAGACAGACCTTGGCTAATGTCCCAACCTGAAAAACAGATGCTTGCATCCTGTGAGAAAAACAACATGGTGCTGCACTATCATAATACCTAGGGGGCAAAGGGGCTGGGTAATTATGCTGCCGAACGAGGAGGACTCTCCCCAATCCTCACCTAAGGAATAGTGGACAGCCAGACCCCATTGCCCGTTAGCACTGGCAGACACACAGAGCCCAGGGGTTTTTTTTAGGAAAGCAGTTACAGAGGGGCTGGAGGCCAGCAGAGAGCTTGAATCTTGAACTCCTGAAGTGAGGGCTCCCTAGACTCTCCAATCTGGACAGCCCAAGGCAATGGTTTTCAAAGCATGGTCTGGGAACGTGTTAGAAATGCACGTTCCTGCTGAATCAGAACTCTGGGGGTGGGGCCAGCAATCTGTTTTAACAGGATGCTCTGAAGTTGCAGAACCGTTAGCTGAGTCCATTTCTACTCCCGTGAAGCTCATATGGAGCACCTGGGAGCTGAATCCTGCAAACTTTCTGAGGAATGTTCAGTTGGATAGTCAGCAGGGACTGTGTCTGAGAAAGAGAAATGCACAAAGAATATGCACCAAGGACAGAAAACCACCAAGCTTTACCTGACTAGGCTTTCTGGTGACTTTCTCTTGTTTTGTTTTGTTTTGTTTTTTAATATAAATTCAGTGGTTTTTTAAAAGAATTTTTAGTCATTTTAAAAATGTTTATTTTTAAGAGAGAGAGGGAGAGCATGTGCAAGTGGGGGAGGGGCGGAGGGCAGGTGGACAGAAGATCTGAAGCAGGCTCCATGCTGACCGCAAAGAGCTCGATGTGGGGCTCAAACCTGAGAACCACAAGATCATGACCAGAGCTAAAGTCAGACATTTCACCAACTGAGCCACCAAGGCACCCCTGGTGACTCCTGCTTATAAGCAGCACCCAAAGGGTGGCCCAAGTTCCCACACAAACACACCTCACTACCCCACACTGCTCTCCAAACACTTCCCCCAGGTTGATGATTCCTGAGAGTCCTGACCTTCAGATAGTGCTTTTTGGTTATGACGTCCACTCAAAGATATATTTGGCTTGATTTATTCCACACAAGAACCTTGTGAGGAAGGGCTTTTCCTCTAGACATGAGGAAATGACGGCTTGCTTAAGATCACCTGGCTGAGAGAGAGGGGTACCAGGACTACACCCCGTCCATCCCCCCCCACCCTTTCAGGTCAGAGTGCTCTCCCCTGAACTGCCACCTTCCTAGGGAAAGGGCTCCCAAAAGCTTAACAAAACAGACTCAAAGCCTGTAGAGGCCTGATTGCTTACAAATGAAAACAGATGTTGTAGGTTTCTTTACTCTTTCTGAGTGGTCTTTGATCCCTTCCAGAATCTACTACCAGCCTGGGCCATAAGGCACTTCTGTTGTCAGCCACCGTGGCTGGGTGTGAGTAGTTGAGTCTGTGTTCCTGTGCCTGGGAGCACCCACCACACATGCACCCTTGTTCAGAAATACTGATCTCAGAAGAGCCTTCCAGCCTTGCACCATTTACATGGCCTGATTGGGGACTTTATCTTCTTTGCTCCTCCCCAGTCATTGCACAGTTCTGGATCCCAGTAAGTCCTCTACCATGTTTTTATTTGATAATGGTGGAGGCAAGTAGCATTTCACTTAATAACTAGCTATTGCAGAAATTGTTCCACACAATTCTAGAATTTCACAGGCTTTTATGAGAGAGAGAGAGAGAGAGATTGTTACATGACGAAGGTACCTTGGGAAACACTGTGTACTTCACCCCTCTTTACAAAGCACATTAGTTTGTTAAGGGCTCTGAGAATTTCTACAGTCAAGAAACCTATTGAACTTTATTTGCCCATTTCCCCCCAGATGTATTTGATTATAGAACTATTTCTCATGGGAGACTTATTTCTCCAGACATGAGAGTTTCATGGAACGCATTTAGGGTGATGGGATCCCACCTTCTCCCCCATCCGGTACTTTTCCCTGTGGGTTTGTCCAAATGAAGCATGCTCACTTCAGGTCTACAGCCTTCACAGGTCTGCAGCTCTTATTCTTGGATTCTTCCCTAGCCCTGCTTTCTAGGTGTGGAACCACTCTGTCCCCTGGAGTCTGGCTGCTTCTCATTAGCCTCTCCCATCTGAGAGGAAGGACAGAATAACCTCTGCCCTGTTTTGAAATCCACAGCCCACTGAGGCTCCCCACCTAGTTCCTGGTTTCCAATGTAAATGGTGTTTCTGGTGTTTCCTTAATTCTAGGACAGAGAAGGCAAGGCTGTGATGTTCTGAGCTTGGTGAAGGGCCAGAGCTTTCTTGGGGCAAGACCCCAGCCCTACTTCTCCCCGCTGGGCTTTGTTTGGTGAAGGATAGGTCAGGCATAGTTTCCTACTTGTTGGAGATTTAGAGCCATAGAAACGCAGCCAGGCTCCAGGGACATTATAATGGAGACTTGTAGGAAATGAGTAAAATGCGGACCTGGGCTTGGGAGGGAGGTCAGGGCCAGAGCTAGAGCACAGAGCTCAGGAAGGAGTATACTGAGGGGACAGCAGGGCTTCATCAAGGGCAGAGTGGAAGAGCAGAATGTGAAGCTTGAAGTATGAGGGACAGACTCTGGGGAGGATTGGAGACTTCGTTTGTCATCCTTGACCTGAAAACCCCTCATTTATTCTCATTAGACCCATCAAATCAAGTACACCTTGGAAAGGGCTAGAGTTGGTACTATAAACACTGAGAAATTTCACAGCAAAAAAGGGAGGAGGAAAACACCAAATTACCATTTTCAAATTTTTAGCAGACACAAAGAATTAATGAAACAGATGAAACTTCTCAAAGAGTAATAGTTTATGGAATATTTTTCCTGTATATCTTTGGGAAGCAGAGAAAGGAAAACACATGTGAAGTAACTTCTATAGAATAGTTTCACTAAAAACGTTGAGTCTATTTACAACTCCTTGTAAATGACAACTCATCTTTAAGCTCAGGATGACTTCTATGTCACCATGTACAGTTTCTATCCAAACTCTGCAAGCCATTTCCAATCCACACGTTCCTCACTTCAAAGCATTGTGAGTTTTACAGCTTTCTCTCCAAGGAAATAGCTCTCATTCTGGTAGAGATGTCCCAGAGGAGCAAGCCAACAATATTAGAAAGAACAAATGCAATTTATTATTAAAAATAATTAGGCTATAAAACAAAAATATATTTCAAAACTGTAACCATGCCATAGCAACTCAAAATAATTTAAATGATGGAGTAGAGGGAAAGAAAGGAGAAAAAATCATAATCTTGGTGATTGTAAAAAAAAAGTCTGCTATCTAGAATAGAATAGACATTTCTCCTGCATTGAACAAGTAGTCCCTAACTGCCTTCTTTGAGGCTTTGGCAAAAGATTACTCCTGAAGTAGTTGCACCAAAGCTAATGCACTCATTGTCACAGAAGCCTAAGATTACATTATATTACTTCTAAACTGGTCACCCAATGAGACTGACTCCAGGTAAAAATCAAAAGTGTGTCCCCCTGCTGTCTTTAGCTCTTGTGAAGGGAGGGTCTGTCTCTTGCCTTTCAGAAGAGTCAGAAGCCCCTTAGCTGCTTACAGAATTATATGCAGTTTCTCTCTGGCACTTTCTCAAAGTTAGCAACTTGCATTGTAACATCGACAAAGGTAAGGAGGGGCCTGACTGGGTACATGTGCCACGTGCTCCATTAGAAGCCCACATTTTTTGTCCATGGCCCATGGAGATAACTGCTCTCGGGCCAGCTGTCTTTGTTGGTAAGATTCTCTTATCCATAGAGCTTGTGAAGACAAAAATCAAAACGAAGTGTTAGCAGTGAAACACTCAGTCTCCTCCCTGTTCTTCTATAAAGCATATTGTTTTCAAATGTATGTGGGATTTGTAAGGCACACAGACATGGAAACGACTGTTAGGAAGAAATTTTTACCAGCAGATTTCTAGAAATAAGAGGTATGGAGTACCACACAGGGCCACACTGGGAAGCACTAGTGTTGATCAGGAGGCAGGAGGAGTGAAGGGAAAACACAGACCAAAGACTTCATCATGGTTTTTGCAGAAAGAAAGAGATGCAACAAGGTGATTGAGGGCAGGGGACAAACTGGGTTGGTGTGTGAGCGGGATCAAGGAGGTGATTTGCATTTGAAAGGAGTGCTCACAGGCCCCTTGTTTTACTGTCTCCAGGAATTAGCTAACCCTGGGGAGGGGCAGTCTCTCCAGAGTTAGCAAGGCCCCAAGATGTCAAAACATTATGAAATACAGGAAATGAAAAACATCATCTCATGTCCCTCCTTTGCAATTCTCATTTCCTCCTCTCTCCTCTCCAACAAGGGACCAGGCTAGTCAGTATAGAATGACCAGGCCTTGAATGTTCACTGCTATTCTGTCAGCCATGTAGGAACCCTTCCACAGCACCCCGGTTAAGAAACAAAATTAAAGACACTTGTGTGTCAAAATCACTTGGGGGTAGTTTATTGAAAATACAGTTCTTTGATCCAACTCCAGACGTACAGAATCAGAATTTTCCAAGGTGGAGCCAAGGCCTTCTCTGATGGTTAATCTTGTGTCAAATTGACTGGGCACCAGGGTACCCAGACATCTAACTAAACAATATTCTCAGAGTGTTTCTGGATGAGATTTGGATCACTAGACTGAGTAAAGCGGATTGCCCTCCCCAATAGGGCAGACCTCACCCAATCCACTGAAGGCTTGCATAGGACACAAAAGGCTGAGTAAAGAGAGAATTTGCTCCTTCTGTTTGACTCTCTTTGAGTTGAGGCACCAGCCTGCTCCTGCCTTTGGACTTGAACTCGGATAAATACCACCAGCTCTCTCTGTTCTCAAGCCGTCAGACTAAGACTATAAGACTATATATATATATAGTACTATATATATATACACACATATATTATTGATTCTGTTTCTCTTGAGAACCCAGACATTTACACCTTGAAATTTCATCAAGTGCTTCAGATCTGCAGATTTAAATCTGGGGTATGTATTCTCTCGTTCCCTGTCCCTTTTGGTCCATCAAGATTTCTCTGCCTCAGCCCACATAGAGTTCTTTCTCTTAAGTACTTGTACACTCATTCCCAGAACTCTCCATTTTCCCATATATTGCAGTGCATCTGAAAGTAGTTTTGGCCTTCAAGATCCCTGTCAGGCAGGCACTTATACTGCAAAAAAAATTTTTTTGCTATCATTTCTCTTTTTAAAAAATTTTCAATGTTTTATTTATTTTTGAGAGACCTAGAGAGTCAGCGTGAGCAGGGGAGGGACAGAGAGGGAGACACAGAATCCGAAGCAGGATCCAGGCTCTGAGCTAGCTGTCAGCACAGAGCCCTATGCGGGGCTCGGGGCTTGGGGCTGGAAATCACCAACGGTGAGATCATGACCTGAGCCAAAGTCGGACGCTTAACCGACTGAGCCACCCAGGCACCTCATATCATTTCTTGTATTAATAAGTTCCTTACATCTTTGCAGCTGAAGAAATGGAGATCATCCCAACTAACCAATAGAGTTCAGTGTTTGTTAATGATAGATCCCAGAGTCTAACAGTCTTCACATGGCCTGTGTGTAATGTTTGCCAAGAGGCATATAAATCCATGTTTGGGCTCTTTTGGAGTTTTAGGGGTGATGTGGAGGGCTTTGCCCCACATAGTCCTGCCCTTAGTGAATGGCCTGTTATTAACATCCTGTCCATTCCTGGCTCCCTGTTGCTTTATCTTACATAAGATGATAGAAGGATTTCTGCTGTAAAAGATACTCATTATTTTACTATGAATAGTCTTCTTGGGAAGTGTTCAAAGAGATGCTTATGCTCCAGACTGTTCATTAAGATCCATTCTTTCCCCAGAGAGAGAAAACAAAGGAGTCCCAATGACTTCCATTTCTTTGGTGGCAAGTGGTAGCTGCATTTAAATTGCTCCCAAGAGGTCCCAGAATAGGAACTCCGTAAATGGCACTGACTGAATGACCCTTCCAGCAAATTATAAGTGGCTGTACCCAGAATGCCAGTAAGGAATTAGCCCAGGGCTTGTACAAAATGCAGCCTTCCCTCCTGTGTGCAGGAGTCTGCAGACCCGCTCTGCTTTACCCTGGTTAAATGGCAGATGCTGGTGGTTGTTTCTGGATCAGTCATGGAACACCAAATCTATCTCCACAGCTCCCTATTCACATTGGCCTGGAAACCGGCTTTCCCTATAAAATGAGATAGTGGGAAAGAATCATAATAGATGCTCATATCCATGTCAGCGTGAAAGAAAAGGGTGTCCTGGCTATGAGTCAGTCAGGGCAGGTTCTGACTGTTGTGTGGGCCAGCAATTTGTGGAAATCAAGACGATTTTAACATGCTTGGGGTGCCTACCAAAGGAATCCTTTGAAACAGCCTCAGCAGGAAGGGCTGCTCTCACAACAGCGACAATACATGGGAAGTACTTAGAAATAAGCCCCCGCCTTCCAAGTATGAGACCTGTATGAAGACAAAAACGCTTTGTGACGGACATGGATGAGCACGATTCCGTACAAGCCCTGAATGTGGAAATGAAATCTGGGAGGGCTAAGTAAGGGATAAAATGCCAATTGTCCTCTTATTAGGAGTAACAATAATTCTACTTTATGGATTGTGGCAAAAGGTAAATGGGATGGTGTAAATGAAAAGCAAGGTCAGTACTCAGACTATAGGAACTATTAGGACTATTAGTTAATTTCAACAAAACAAAACATAATTTTAAAGGGAAGCAGAGAGAATTAGTTCTACCAGATATTTAAATATGATATAATTCAATGAATAAAAGCAGCAGGCTACTGACAAAAAGGTGGACATGTAAATAAATAGAGAATAGAAAGTATTGGGGGTTCATTCTGATGGCAAGAACTTAATAGATAATAAAGGAGCCATCACAAAATGATGACAAAGAGAAGGATTCCTTAACTATTCTTGGGATGAGATCAAGCTATTTGGAAAAAATAATTTAGATTAACCCTTCACACCATATACTGAGAATAAATTCCATATATGTATTAAAGAATTAAACATTTTTTTCATAAAACAAAGACAAACTAGCAGAAAACAAAATGATGATTATAAGGTCTCTGGTGGATTAATTAACTTAAAGCTGTAAAGTGATCAAAGTGTTAAAAACAAGACAATAGTTCCAGAATGGAGTCCCCTAAAGCTAAGTCCCACATCACCAAACCAAGAAAACTTAATTACAGTTTTGGCTCTCCTAGAGTGGAAATGTAGGCAAGTCAATGGAGAATCACCTGATCAGCACTAGTTAGGTGATCTGCCTGATGGGCCCAGCCATCCTTTCTAGGAAATTAACCTTGCAACAACCAATCGCTTCTTTGCCCAGTGTAACTTCCTTGTTCCTGCTCTCTTCTGGCTACACAAGTCTTCCCTTTTGTACAACTCATCAGAGCTCCTTTCTATCTGCTACATGGAATACTGCCCAGTTCATGAATCATTGAATAAAGCCAATAAGATCTTTAAAGCGTTCTCAGTTGAAATGTGTTTCTTAACAAAAGAAAATACAAAAGTAAAGATGAATAGAACTGACTGCCAAAAGCATACTAGTCTTCCAGGACAAAAATGGAAAGAATAGTACACTAGAGAAAACATTTTCATTAAAAGTCCATAGGATTAATATTTACATTATATGAATAACTCACAAAGATTTATTAAGAAAACATAAAATCTCTGACCTATAAATGAGATATGATACATACAACCCACAGAAGAGATATAATTCACCAAATTTATAGGGAAAATGTTCACATCCCCTCCATCACCCAAAATAACCACCAAAACACAATATTAACATAAGAAGAAGGAGAGTATATGTACTACCTACACAAAATGTAGAAAATCTGATAAAACCCAATGTTGATGAGACTAATAAAACTTGTACATTTGTACATTGTTAAGTGTTACTGCAATTTGATACAGAAGTATGGAAATCAATGTGTCAATACACGTTAAAAGCCCTAAAAATCTTTGACTCGTGAAGAGCGTGTGTGTCTGTGTGTTCTGTGTATTATGATATGTTGACATCTTAAAAAAGCCTTCAGGCTAAGGAGAGATTGCCTGTCTCTGGCTAGCCAATTCTTAGAGATAACAAAGGACTCAGCTAGGAGTATGGCTTTGATATGCAAACTAGCCCATCTTGTCCTCCATCTGGCCTGGGCACCTACAAAGTGACATTCCTCTGCCTTAATCTTTTAAGGGCCACCATTCGGCATAAAAACAGAATACAAGAACAAAATAATGGATAGCGTTTGATATATAGTGGTAAAACATTGTGAATTTTTTGTCTGTTTAATACTAGTAACTATTAATAATGTTGTCCACAGATTGAAAAATTAAAAGTTACACAGCTAATAAATGTAACTTCTAACATTAGGGGATACAGATATTTCAAGAATATAATATGAAAACATCTGTACCCACTTGAGTTATTACTTTTTTATCCTTTAATTTAGTTAAAATATAAAATGGAAGAGATCTTTCCCTAGAATTAATATCTATTTTAATATGATTTTTAAATTGTGAATCTTGTCAAGAATGATGACTGGAGTGGTGAATGCCAATCTTTCCCTGAATATCCCAATGGCCCATGATGCCTGGATGAATTGATTGCCCCAGCTTTGGGTTGCCACAGTCCTTCACTTCCCCACCAGGTGCCAAAGAGGCAATCTCATCTTAGTCACATTTGAGTCCCCAAATCCTCTCTGGGATCCATTTCAGCAAAGGGGCACTTCTTCTCTTAACATTGGTCTTAGAAGCGATTATTTTAATATGACACCAAAGTACAGGCAACAAAAACAAAAATGTGCACGTGGGACTACATCAAACGAACAGGCTTCTGCACAGCTTAAAAAAAAAAAAGAAGAAGAAGAAACAATCAACAAAATGAAGAGGTGCGTATGAAGTAGAAGAAAATATTTGTAAACCACATATCTGATAAGGGCTTAATATCCAAACCACATACCTAATAAGGAACATATACAACTCAATAGCAAACAAACAAATAAAAACACCAACAATCCAATGTTAAAAATGGGCAAAGGACTTGAATAGACATTTTCCCAAAGAAGATATGCAAATCATGAAGAGGTATTTAATATCACTAATCATCAGGGAAATGCAAATCAAAACTGTGAAGAAGTTTCACTTCATGCCTGTTAGAATGGCCATCATCAAAAAGACAATAAACAACAAGCGCTGGTGTGGGTGTGGAGAAAAAGGGACCCTTGTGTATTGTTTGAAAGAATATAAATTGGTGCAGCCACTGTAGAAAACAGTATGGAGGTTCCTCAAAAAATTAAAAGTAGAACTACTGTACGATCCAGCAATCTCACCTCTGGGTACATATCTAAAGGAAATTTAATCACTATCTCAGATATCTGCACTCCTATGCTCATTGCATGCTCGTTATTTACAAAAGCCACGATATGGAAGTAACCTAAGTGTCCATCGACAGATGAATAAATACAGAAGATGTGGCACATATACATGATGGAATATTATTCAGCCATCAGAAAGAAGGAACTCCTTTTATTTGCAGCAACATGGATGCAACTTGAGGACATTATGCTAAGAGAAATAAGTCAGAGAAGACAAATGCTGAATGATCTCACTTATATGTGGAATCTAGAAAGAACCAAATCATAGAAACAGAGAACATATTGGTGGTTGCCAGGGGAAAGGGAAGAGGGTGGGGAAATGGTGATGGTTGAGAGGTAAGCTTCTATTTATAAAATAAGCAAGTTTATGTACAGCATGGTGACTGTAGTTAACAAACCATATTGTATATTTGAAAGTTGCTAAGAGAGTAGAATTGTAAAGTTCTCACCACAAACACAAAATCATAATTATTTGTGAAGTGATGAATGTATTAACCAACCTTACTGTGGTCATCATTTTGCAATATATACATATATCAAGCCACCACACTGTATACCTTAAACTTATACAATGTTATATGTCAATTATATTTCAATAAAGCCCGGGTTGGCGGGAAGGATATATCTGAGGCTGAAGCATGTGAGAATCTTGGCTGGGTTCAAAACCTACTGGTAAGTTTATGATTTTCAATTTGATCAGGAGCTGAAAAAAACTAAGTGTTCACCAGTCATGGTATTTCCAAATCACGCCTAGACTGGGAAAGAAACTGTTACTAAGTTTACAATAGTAATGATAATAAAACGCTTTCAAGTTCCCTGAAAGATACCACATAAATTTACATGAAAAAGTCTCCCTTTTTGCCTAACCTCTTTAATAAGAAAGCTGATGTGATAAATATACTATTTTTAGCAACAGGCTTGTTTTGTCTCTGGCCACTGTGATTACACTATGATTATGTTCCCTTTCTTGCTTCGGTTGCTAGGAAGCTCAAAGTCAATCTTGCCACCCACTTCTGCTGTACAGAACGTAACTGTTGGTAGTTATCTCAGTGTTTTTAACCTCACCTCTAGCTTTATCTGCTTTCCTTCCATTATTTTCCCTTTATTTCTGTTTTCTCAACTACTTCTCTTTTATCCTGTTATAGATAATTTTATAAAGTGGCTCCAATCCATTTTTGAAAAGAGGAAGCACACAGATTAATCAAATATTGTATTATGCCTACTGTCACAGAGTTCCCGACCCTACTCCTTCTAAAGAAGTACAGCTTGGGCCAGATGCACAAGCCATCCTCAGTGCCCTTAACATGCTCCCTGACTAGAAACGCTCTAAGGCAGAGAAAGCCAAATACCATATGATTTCACTTATGTGTGGAACTTAAAAAACAGAGCAAATGAATAAACAAAACAGCAGAATCAGATCTTTAAATATAAGAACAAACTGATGTTGGGGGTAGGATGAGCAAAATGGGTGAAGGGGAGTGGGAGATAAAGACTTCCAGTTATGGAATGGGTAAGTCATGGGGATGAAAGGTACACACAGCATGGGAGTATAGTCAATGACATTGTAATAGCTTTGTATGGTGACAGATGGTAGCCACAGTCGTGGTGAGCACAGCATAATGTACAGACTTGCTGAATCACTGTGTTATATAGTTAACATTAAAACTAATGTAACATTAGTGTGTGTGAACTATACTCAAAAAAAAAAAAACCCAGATAGATAGATAGATAAGAAGAAATGCTCTAATAAATCCCTCTCTAAGAAATTCAGCTGCAAGATCAAAGCCATCTCCTTTTTTTTTAATTTTTTAAAAATGTTTTTATTCATTTCTCAGAGAGAGAGAGAGAGGCCAGTGAGGGTCAGAGAGAGAGGGAGATACAGAATCTGAAACAGGCTCCAGTCTCTGAGCTAGCTGTCAGCACAGAGCCCCATGCGGGGCTTGAACCCACAAACCTTGAGATCATGACCTGAGCTGAAGTCTGACACTCAACCGAGTGAGCCACCCAGGCACCCCAGGATCAAAGCCATCTCTGATTTGAACACTAAAAATCACTCCTATAAAATTTATTAATTTATTTAGTCTTTTTAAAAAGTGAAATTAACATTTTTAAAGAATAACTATTTTTAAAAGAAGAACAATGTTATGCATTGCTTTTAGATGCAGACTATATATTTTTGACAAATGCAGACACCTAGAGATCAATCACCCTAATCAAGATGTAGCAATTTTCCATCACTTCAGAATTTTTCTTTTGCTACTTTCCAGTCAATCCCTCACCCCACACTCTGTCTCTGCCACCACTTAACTTCTCTGTATCATAATTAAGTTTTCCTTGTAAAGCTTCAAACAAATAGAGTCATACAGTTTGCACTATTATGTACCTGCCATCTATTGTTCAAAGTAATGTTTTTAAGATTCATTCATGTGGCAAGTGTAAAAGCAGTTTGGTTATTTTCATTGATGAGTAGTATTCCACTTTATGGATCCTCCACATTTTGTTTATTTATTCATCTGTTGATGGGTCTTTGGGCTATTTCCAGTTTAGGGCTCTTAGGCATAAAAGTGTTATGAACATTTACATAAAAATGTTTTTGGTGGACCTATATTTCTCTTGGGTAAAGACCCAGAGTCGTATGGTAAGTGTATCTTTAACTTCATAGGAAAGCGCCAAACCGCTCTTCAAAGCGATTGTGCCATTTTGCACTCCTTCCAGCAACGTGTGAGTTCCAGTAGTTTCAAATCCTTGTTAACACTTGATATTGCCAGTCTTTTAAAATGTTAGCCCTCTTAGAGACTGTGTTATGGTGTTTCATTGTGGATTAAAATTCTTTTTAATGTTTATTTATTTTTGAGACAAAGAGAGACAGAGCGCTAGCAGAGGAGGGGCAGAGAGAAAAGGAGACAGCGATTCTGAAGCAGGTTCCGGGCTCTGAGCTGTCAGCACAGAGCCTGACATGGTGCTCTAACCACGAATGGTGACATCATGCCTTGAGCCGAAGTCAGACGCTCAACCCACTGAGCCAACCAGGCACCCCTCATTGTGGATTTAATTTGCATTTCTCCTCTAATAATTCTGTGCATTTTTCATGTGTTTATTGACCTTTTGTATATCTTCTTTTGTGAAGTGCTTGTTCAAATCTTTTGACCATTTTTTTACTGGCTTGTTTGTCTTCCTTTTATTGAGTTCTTTATATCTTCTGAATATAAGCTGTTTATGATGATAGATAGATATAAATATCCTCCAGTATATTCACAAATATATTTATTTATATTTAGTAATAGATATATCTTATATATTTATGAATATAAATACAACTATTTAACATATATTTTATATGTGCTGTAGAATGTACAAAATAAATATATTTACATATGTAATTTATTTATAATATAAACACATACATTTGTGAATGTTTTATCCCATTTCGTGGCTTTCCCTTTCATTTTCTTAATGAAGAGCAGAGATTTTAGTTTTGAATAGATCCATTACCTCAAATTTTTTTTCATAGTGTGTGATTTATGCATCTTAAGAATTCCTTGCTTACCACAGAATCAGAAAGATTTTCTCCTATGTTTTCTTCAAGAAGTTTTACAATTTTAGCTTTTATATTTAGGTCTGTGATCCCTTTTGAATTAATTTTTGCATATTATTTAATGTCAGATTCTACATTTGTTTGTTTGTTTGTTTCCCAAATGGATACCAGCATCATCTGTTGAAAAGACTACACTTTTGGGGCACCTGGCTGGCTCAGTCGGTAGAGTGGGTGACTGTTGATCTTGAGGTCGTAAGGTCAAGCCCCACTCTACACAAGGTGTAGAGATTATTTTAAAAAAAATCTTTAGGGGAACCTGGATGGCTCAGTCAGTTAAGCATCCAACTTCAGCTCAGGTCACAATCTCGCAGTTGGTGAGTTCAAGCCCCACATTGTGCTCTGTGTTGACAGCTCAGAGCCTGAAACCTACTTTGGATTCTGTGTCTCCCTCTCTCTCTGCCCCTCCCCTGCTCACACTCTGTCTGTCTCTCTCTCAAAAATAAACATTTTTAATTAAAAAAATAAAATAATAAAATAAAATAAATTTAGGGGCACCTGAGTGGCTCAGTCAGTTAAATATCTGACTCTTGATTTTAGGCTCATGATTTTGAGCCCCACACTGGGCTCTGCGCTGACAGTGCAGAGCCTGCTTGGGATTCTGTCTCTCCTTCACTCTCTGCCCCTCCACCACTTGCATACACTCTCTCTAAATAAATAAATAAACACACACAAAAATACAATCTTTTAAAAAAAGTAAAGACTATCCTTTCTTCATTGAATTGTGTTAGCACCTGAAAATATATTATTGAAAACCCAATGACCATATATATGTGGATCTATTTCTGGGTATTTATTCTGTTTCGTTGATAGGCACAGCTACCGTATGTCAACACCACACTGCCTTGATGACCATAGTGGCACAGTCAGTTTTGTCGTCAGGTAATATAAAGTCTCCACATTTGTTCTTTCTCAAATAGTTTTGGCTACTTATGGTCCCTTTGTATTTTCATACAAATTTTGAATTAACTTGTGAGTTTCTATTTTTAAAAATGCCTGCGAGAACCTTGAGTTGAATTGCCCTATTAATCAGTTGGGGAGAAAGGACGTCTTAACAATATTGAAGCTTCTAATCATGAACACAAGTAATGAGAGGCTGTCTGATTTCTAAAGCGTTGAGTCTGAAGTCTTCTGTTGCCATGCTTTCCATACCTGTGCTTCATTTCTCACTGTATGTTTGAAATTATATTGTTATATTTATTTTAAGAAAGCACTGAAATGTAATAAAGCAAGTAATTTGCTTTATATTTTAACAAACGGTATAGTTCTCCTTTACGTAGGTGTTCTTTAATTTTTCTGAGCGACATTTCATAGTTTTCTGCAGATGATTTGGATGCCTTTGTTAGACCTATACTTAAGTATTTCATCTATTTTGATACTATTATAAATAACTGGTATTATTTTTAAATGTTTATGTTCCAACTGTTTGTTGCTAGTATACAAAAGTATAATTAAGTTTTGCTTATTGACACTGACATTGTATTGAGCAACTGTGTTAGACTCAGTTTTTATTTCATATAGATTTTTGTTGATTCTCTGAGATAGCCTACACACATTATCACATCATCTGCAAATAAAAGCAGTTTTCCTTCCAGATTCTTTAATTTGCATGGTTTTTATTTCTTCTTGCCTTATTGTACCAGACAGGATCTCCAGTAAAATATTGAATCAGAGTTTGAATCAGAGTTCAGGAGTGGATACTTTGCCTTCCTGATATAAGGGGGAAAGTGTCGCCTTTCACCATGAAGTAAGTTGTGAGTAGTAGAATTTTTGTAAATGCCCTTTTTGTATATGGATAAATATATAAATTTATACAAGAAATATATATCTATGTATCTTGTATCTATAAATACATATAAGTTGTAGCTGTTCAACTTACAGCTAGTCTTTGACAGCTCTGTACTTACTCTGTGGACACAAGGGGCCATGAAACTGACACTTTGGCCAAGATGGGAATGAGATATGTTAGTTATTAGTTAGTAATTTACAATGTGCTATTTAAAGTGTAAAACTCTTGTAAAGGCCCCTGCATCAACATATCTAAATTGTTTATGGAAGATGTGTAGACGGCTAGCTTGCACCTGGTTTGCTGCATGCACAGCCTGGTTTGGGGTTCATGAGAGCAGAGAAAGGAAACTGGCTTGGAGTTTTTATGGTGATTGTGTGGAGGGACCAGAGTGAAGGCTCCTGTGCAGGGGGAAAGGACTTGCATTATTTTTTTAAATTTTTTATTTTTTTAATGTTTTATTTATTTCTGGGAGAGAGAGAGAGAGAGAGACAGCGTGAGCAGGGGAGGGTCAGAGAGAGAGGGAGTCACAGACTGAAACAGTCTCCAGGCTCTGAGCTGGCAGTCAGCACAGAGCCCGATGCGGGGCTCGAACCCACAAACCGCGAGATCATGACCCAAGTGAAAGTCGGACGCTTAACCGACTAAGCCACCCAGGCGCCCCAGGACTTGCATTATTTGAACCTCTCCCCTGCAACAAAGCAGGAAGCATCTGAGTTTTGTATGAGTTTGTCCAGATGTGGAACAGAAGGGGAAGAGAAAGAAGTGAGGCTTAAAAGCTGTCAGCAAACATTAAATAATGGAGTCAGACACAGCTGAGGGATTTGTCCATATTACCTAAATTGCCAGATTTAGTGACCTAGAATTACTCATAATATTTTTATAGTATCCTTTTAATGACTACAGAATCTGTAGTTTTATCTTTCCTTCTCATTTTTCATATTGGCAGTCTGTGTCTCTTTTTTGCTTAATTCATCTAGTATAGGTATATCAGTTTTATTTACTCTTACAAAGAACCAGCTTTGGGTTTCATTAATTTTATTTATTGCTTATCCATTTTCCATTTCATCAATTTTCTCTTTATTATCTCCATTCATTTCTTGTTTTTCTAGCTTCTTTTTCCTTTTTGAGAGAGAGCAAGAGAGCGTGCGTGCACACCCACACCTACATATGCTTGAGTGGGGGAGGGGTAGAGAGAGAGGGAGAGGGAGAGAGAATCTTAAGCAGGATTCACACCCAGCACAGAGTCTGATGAAGGGCTCAATCTCATGACCATGAGATCATAACCTGAGCTGAAATCAAGAGTTGAACACTTAACTAACTGAACTCCTCAGGTGTCCATGTTTTTCTAGCTTCTTAACATGAAAGCTTAGATTGTTCATCTCAGACCTTTGTTTTTCTCCTCAGCTTTATTGGGGTATAATTAACATATAAAAATTGTACATTTTCACGGGGTATAACATGATGTTTTGGTATATGTATTCATAGTTTTATCTTTCTTCTTTCTTAATACAGGGATTGAAAGCTAAAAGATCTCTTGTTAGCATAGAGTTAGCTCCACCTCACCCACTTTGATATGTTGTATTTTAGTTATTGTTCAGTTAAAGAAATTTCTTTTCTTTTAACTTTAAAAATATTTTCTAGTTTCCCTTCTGATTTGTTCTTTGACCTGTGGGTTGTTTAGAAAAGTGTCATATAATTCTGAACACTTGGAGATTTTCTAGATTTCTTTTTGTTAGTGGTTTCTATTTTAGTTCTACTGTGGTCAAAGAATGTACTCCGTATGAATTCAGCCCTTCTAATATATTAAGACATGATTTATGGCTACTACGTGGCCTTCTTGGTGAATGATCTATGTATACTTGAAAGGGGTGAGTAGTCTGCTATAGTTGGGTGGGATGCTCTACAAATGGTGGTAGCTTTAGAGCAGTCTGGGAGGGCTTTTCAGGAAAGGTCAGGTTAAAATTATAAATGATGAAGAGGAAGCAGCCAGGTAGAAATCAGGGTAAGAGCAGGCCAGACAGAGGGAGTGGCTGGTGCAAAGACCCCGAGATGCAAGGCGAGCGAGCCCCTTAACAACTGCCATCACTAGATGGATAGACCTTCACAAGTCATGCTCTATCAGGGCTGGAGAGCCGCTGTTACACTTGGACTGATTTTTTATCCACAGTCTCCTTTCTTTCCTGACCAGAGGCTGGTGGAATTGAAGGGATGGGCATCCAATTACCCAAGCAGAGGACCCGCCTCTAGTCTTTACCCCACTTGTGATTCCCAGGCAACTGCCTTATTCCCAAGACTCACTAAAGCAACAACAGCTCTAAAATAATGACAGCAGGTATAATACATTATGCAATACCCAGCATGTATGCCCAACAGATTCCACTTACTCCTCGCAACTACCTTATGGAGTTGGCATCATTATTCCTTTGACATGTAAGGATGGTGAAGTTCAGTGAGGCTGGGGAGCCCGTACAAGTTCATGCAGCTGGGAAACAGCACAGTTGGGTTGTAAGCCCAGGTTGCTCTGACTCTAAAGCCATACTTTTAACCATTAGGCCACACGGCCTCTACTCACCCATCTTGTCTATACCAGTTACGATCCCTGAATCCCCCCGGGTTTTCAGCACGCTGAGCATGGAGCCCTGCCTTGCTCCTGCTAACTCTCCTGGCCTGGACTCAAACCCATGACTAGAACTCGCTTGATCCTGATACCCCCAGCCCACTGCACCCTTCGCTGTGTGACCTTGCTATGAACACTTTGCTGTACCCCTGGGATGTAGCTTTTGGCCCCTGGCCTCAGCCTCCCACAGGTCTTCCCGACTAGGAAATAGGTCCAGCTCCGGGTCTCGATCTCTCACCATCATCTCCATGCCTCTGTGGCCCCCTAGACCCCAGACCTTCCAGAACTCCCACTGCCCTCCAGCTTCTACCTTCTCCTGAGGGGTCTGTGTAGTTTATAATTCTGATGCTCACAGGGACTCCACGTGCCCTTCCCTGAACATCATCTTCGGAAGTAGATACCCAATTAATTTTACCAGAAATCCCATCAGTAAAACGTTTTTGCACCTGTACCCCCATATATACATTTAGGGGCACCTGGGTTTCCCAGTTGGTTAAGCATCTGACTCTTGATTTTGGCTCAGTTCATGATCTCACAGTTTGTGGGATTGAGCCCCGTGTTGAACAGCTGTGTGCTGACAGTGCAGAGCCTGCTTGGGATTCTCTCTCTCTCCCTCTGCCCCTCCCCCTCGCGCATGTACTCTCTGTCTCAAAATAACTAAACATTAAAAAAGTTATTTAGGGGCGCCTGGGTGGCTCAGTCAGTTAAGCATCCGACTTCAGCTCAGGTCATGATCTTATGGCTCATGGGTTCAAACCTCACAATGGGCTCTGAGCTGATAGCTCAGGGCCTGGAGCCTGCTTCAGAGTGTGTGTCTCCCTCTCTCTGCCCTTCCCCCACTCATGCTCTGTCTCTCAAAAATAAACATAAAAACAGTTATTTATTTATATATAAATTATAAACATACCCTATTGTACCAATATAGTGTTAAAGGATGAGATAAAATACTTTTCCTCATATATTTTAATATATTATATATAGTATTTATGTACACACACTAATATTTTATATATCTTATGCAATATAAACACTAATATTTTCCACCTTAAGGATTCCACCTAAAAAATATGTGTGGCATATGTATGAGAGTGTGTTTCATTTCATGTCATTAACATTTTTTATATTTTTGTGCTTTATGAAGTATATAGTCTACTGGTATAGTGACACACGTCTAATAAATATGTACACACTAATAGTTTCCATTCCAAGGATTTTCGTGTGGTTCACATGAAGTGTGCCATGCTCCTCTGGAGAACCTTAACCACAACGTCCAGGCCAAGCCTTCAGGGACTGTCATGTCTCTCTATAGACTGACTTGCCACCTTTTACACCCCATGCCAGACCTCTTCTTCTGTCAGGCAGCTCACCCCCTTCTCCCTTTCTATGCTTCAGCATCAGAACAACCTGGGATTAACTCGACTGCAGCTTACCAGCTCTGTGAGCATGAACACTGTGTGTAACGTCACTGGACCTCATTTCTCATCGGTAAAATTGGAGAACAGCACCAACTCTTGAGGGTAGTGGTGAGGAGAGAGGGAGGAAACATTTAGAAGGGGAGTCTGGCCCAGAGAGGGTGGTCAGTGACCGATGGCCGTCACCATCATTTTGCCGGGGGGGGGGGTCACTCCAGCCTCCAGCCTGATTCAGGCTGATCCATCCTGAGGGCCCCTTACCTTCTAGTTCAAGGGCTATGTTTCCCAATCACTCCAGCCCACCTGAACGCCTCCTCATACACACTCTCCTTCCTCAGGACCCCCTGACCTTCTGTACTTAGGCCTAGGGACCTCCAGATGGCCACTTACCCATTTCTGTCTATCTCACTTCCTCAACCATTTCTACTCTCTTGAAAGGCGGGGGCCACATAGGTCCTGCCTCTTTGGTACCCACTGCAGGTGGCACTCAGGCAAAGCCATTGAAGTGGGCATGTGCCTTTAACTGCATGAGGTCTTCCTGAACCCCCACCTCCTGGCATTTTACCACCCTTTGTCCATCGGCTGAAATCACAGGGCTGCATCTGTCGGCCTTTGAAATCCCACAGGCTCCTGCACAAGAGGCCACTCCAACCAGACACTCCAGCAGGTTCTGCCTGAGCTGGGATCAGCATCTCATCATGTTTCCATCACAACACAGTGAGAAACGTGTGACTGGCCCTTAGCAACGGTCTCTCAAGACAGCTACCCCTATAGAGAGCTCATTAAGTTAGTGGAACACACGTGAGGCAAAATCTAAAAACAGAGCCGTGCTGTCTGAAGTCTCATGCAGCACGCGGCAGGAGATGGGAAGGGCAAGGACGGAGCCTCGCTCGCAGTAAGGGCAGGGAGAGAATGAGGAGCTGCCGGGCAGGCAGCCCCTGAGTGGGCCCACATCCCTGAGCGAGATGGCTCTGGACCCCCTCCAGGGGCTGAAGACCCTCAGGGCGGGCCAGACTGGCCACCCCCACCCCCACATGCAGACGGCTGCTCCCAGGTATGGCGGGCTTGCCTCCATCACCTAAGCCCCTGTGTTATCTGGAACCCAGGACCTGGCACCTCCAGAAACGTTGGGAAGAGTATGTGAAATAGTGAGGATTTAAACTTTTTAAATTCATTTCCATTTGGCAAACCTCAGTCACCCCCATGTTGCAAATGTGTGCCCTAGGTGACACTCTCTTCACCCCTAAGAGGTTTACAAGGACAGATGGGACAGGTAACAAGTATCCCACAACTCAGGATAACACACAGCACACACGCTAATGAAGGAGCAGGGGGAGTGTTCCGGGATCAGGGAGGAGAAAGCAGGAATAACAACATATAGATGGGCTATCATGGAAGGCTGCATGGAAGAGGCAGTGCTTGTCCTGAACCTTGGCTCCTGACTCCTGGCCCCTGTAAGCTGTCTTCCTCAGCACTCAGTTGAATTCAGTAACTGCTAGTTCAACGGTTAAATAAGGTGCCCCGGAACTCGGTTGTTGCCTATGTCTGGTTGCTGACGGTAACCTTGGAGTCCTGCGGCTTCTTTTGACTTTGTGGAACCAACTGGAAGAGTCTAAAGGCATTCAGACCTCCAAGAGTCGACACCAAGGACCCTGCAGCTTTGTACTCTTTGCAGGGTGCCCCCCTTTCTTATAGAGATCACGGGGCTAACATGGGCTTCTTGGCTTACTTAGATGTAAAACTATGGTAGTAAACTAGGGCAGCATGCACTGGTGATGTACTGCTTTTAAAATGGTTTTGAAATGCCAGACAGTCTCAGCCACTTTCACTGAATGCTTGCCTGCGAGCAGAGTCAGCACAGGGCGTTAATGCTAATCCCTTTGCCTGACGTGTACAAAAGGCAACCTTTCTGCAGTAAAGGGGCAGCAAACCTGGACAGACAAGAGGAGGGACAGGTTGTATCTTTCAAAAGAACTCGGAGGAGCAGGTGAAGGAGCAGGCTTCTTTAACCTGAAGTCTAAACAGACCATGCGGACAATAGGAAACAAGTCAGGAAAATAACGAAGTACTCACACACGCAAACGCACGTGTGCATGCTGGTATGCTTGCACACACCCAGACAGAGAGGGAACTTTCCAGAGTGTACAGAGTTTAAAACCCAGCAGACATCCAGGACAGCAGATGGCTTGGATTAGACATCGGGACCCACCACAGCTAATGAAGGTGTAAGGGAACAGGGTGTGTGTGTGTGGGGGGGGGGGTTAGCTGTGAGAATTTAGCTGTCACCTTCAAAGTCAGCGGGAGGCTCATCCCCAAGAGGCAGACACCTGAAGCGAGGGGCAGCTCACATGTGCTTCAGAGAGAGCCACACTCAAAGCTGGAACACCTGGAGGGCTACCTTTCCGACCCGTGGACCAGGTAGAAGTTGGCGACCAAGGGGTGGAAACACCTGGAGATGGTGGCAGAGCTCTTCGGCGAGGAAACGCTTTGCACGCTGTGAAGCACTGTACAAACGTCAGGTGTTTGTTTTTAAGGAAATCAACTTCATCTGGAACAAGTACCCGTGGTTCCCAGCCTCTTAGCAGCTAGTGCTGTTTGCTTCGCTCCCACCATCCTGGCTGAAAATTAACCAGTTCATTTATTTATTCCTTTACCCAATTCATTTGATACACACTTACCGAGCATCTAACACATGCTAGGTCCACCTGAGTGAGTAAGAAGACATGGCTGATGCCCTCAAGAAATCCACAGCCCAGGAGCACCCGGGTGGCTCAGTCACAGCGTCCGACTCTTGGATTTCAGCTCAGGTCATGATCTTGGGGTTTGTGGGTTCGAGCCCCACACCCGGCTCCGTGCTGACAGTGCAGAGCCTGCTTGGATTCTCTCTCTCCCTCCCTCTCTGCTCCTCCCTCCCTCACTCTGTCTCTCTCGAGATAAATAAATAAACTTAAAAAAAATTTTTTTAAATCCTCAGCTGAGGAAAAATGCTCTAAAGGTACTTGTTTCACCAAATGCCTGGAAGAAGTCCAAAAGGAGGCGAGCATGGCTTCTCGTGGAGAGGGGGTAAGGACGGCAGCACCAGCGAGCTCTTTACCCATGAAACACTCGACCGCAGCCGACCCAAGTGCGCCTGGGAGGTTTAGAAAACGGCTCCACTGTGAGTGGCCTTTCCACATGCAACACGATGAAAACGGTTGTTTTGACTTCGGAATAAGCCGCTGGTTCGATTAGAAAGGTAGGAAACGGATGTGGCCGCTTGTGGCAGCTGTTCCCAGAGGCCCCCGAGTGAACCCTGCAGGCTGCACGGGCACCAAACAACATTTAATTATTTCCTATTTCACACTGTCCCCTCCGAGGCCGAGCCGAGTTCTGCTTCAGGTGAATGGACCTTGTATCAGTTCCGTTTTCAACTTCCTGGTGACCCAAATCCCTTTCTGGCCCCAGAGTGCAGACTCTGCATGAGGCCTAAATTCTAGGCCTCAGAATATCCCTGCGGGCAGTCCCCTGGGCCCCTGGCCTGCTGTCCTGCTCTTTTGGGTGACCGCAGCACCTGTCAGCCCTCTCAGGTGGACGGGCCCAGGGGGACTGAGGAAGGCTCTTGAAGGGCCAGACCACCCAGGCAGGCATCCTGACTGGCAGTGCCCGCTCCCCATGAGAGGATGCAGGGAAGAAGGTTCTGTCCTCTGAGGAGTTTTAAACAAGCAGAAGCATCCCCCATCTAAGTATTTTGAGGGTGTGAGAATAAGAATGAGTGTGCTATGGCTGCCATCGCAAAATACCACAGATCGGGTGGCTTAAACAACAGTTCAACAGGCTGGAAGTCCAAGATCAAGGTGCCCATAGATCTACTTTCTCCTGGGACGCCTGGGTGGCTCAGTCGGTTAAACACGGGACTTTTGATTCTGGCACAGGTCAAGATCTCACGGTTCGTGGGATCAAGCCCTGCTTGGGATTCTCTCTCTGCCCCTCCTCTGTCCTCTCTCTCTCTCTCTCTCTCTCTCTCGAAGTAAACATAAATAAACTTAAAAAAAAAAAAACCCTTACAAACCTTATTAAAAAAAATACTTTC
Organism: Hyaena hyaena; assembly: GCF_003009895.1. Lineage (NCBI taxonomy): Eukaryota > Metazoa > Chordata > Mammalia > Carnivora > Hyaenidae > Hyaena > Hyaena hyaena. The sequence goes on along the minus strand of NW_024082146.1, from coordinate 241,444 downwards.
TCCTGAAGCCTCTCTCCTTGGCTTGCAGATGGCGCCCTCTTGCTGTTTCTTCAGAATGGTCATACCTCTGTACACATGCCCCTGGTGTCTCTTCATGTGTCCCAATCCTCTCTCCTTGTAAGGACAACAGTCAGATCGGATTGGGGCCCATAATCTCCAGGGGCACTTGAGTGGTGGCTCAGTCGGTTAAGTGTGCGACTCTTGATTTCGGCTCAGGTCATGATCTCACACTTCGTGAGTTGGAGCCCTCTTGGGCTCTGCATTGTTAGCAAGAAGACTGCTAGGGATTCTCTCTCCCTCTCTCTCTGACCTTCCCCCACTTGTGCTCGCTCTGTCTCTCAAAATAAATAAATAAGCTTTACAAAAAATATCTGTAGAAAAATTTTAAAAACTGAATGCAATCTCCAAATATCGTCCCATTCTGAGGTTGTAGAGGTTAAGACTTTAATATATGAGTTTTGAGGACACATTTCAGCCCATAAGAGTCTTCTCAAGATGGACCATTTTATGAGTATTCCTCAGCCCCTTTTCCCGGGTGTGTGACGTCAAGGTGAGAATGACCAGATTCTTCTTCCTTCTCCTTAGCTTCTTTGTCACCACAAACTATTCTCCAGGAGGCAGCTGATTCCACAGACCCAAAGGCCCCAAGGGAGGAAGGAGGAGATGGAGGGGGATAGGACATAGGAGAAAGAAGGGGAAAGAAAAGATAAACACTGACAGAAGAAGGACAAAGGGTGACAGCAGTGATGAGCACAGAAGGGAGAGGCCTACGTGCCTTTGTTTCCAAAATCAGGAAAGAGTCTAACCCCACCCAATTTGGAAGGCCAGACCCAGGCTTTGAAGCCGGACCCAGGCCATATCCCTTATGAGCTGTATGGTGATGGGTCGGCAGCTTACAGTCATGGTGCCTCTGTTCACTCATTTGTTCACTAGTTCATTCATTCATTCATTCTACAGAATAAGTATTATCTTTCAGACATGGTCCTACGTATTGTTGTCTTACTGGAAAATGTGAATAATAATCATCATTTTCAGAGTGGCTGGGGAGATTTGAGATAAACATGAAGTAGAGTGTCTAGCACGTCATATAGTAATGGTTTATGACCATAGTAATGGTCCCTCCTCATGTGAACGTAAGCCTGTGTGGATAGGGAGTTAGTCTGTGTTTGTCTACTTCTGAATCCCAACACCTAGAAAGAGGCTAGTGCTCAGTGGATATTTGGGGAAGGAAGAAAGAGGGAAGAGGCAAGCATGGCATGTTAACCATTACCATTTTTGCTAACACTTAGGATGGCCCAGATCCTGGGGCGTCCTGAGAATATAGTCACATTAGCACCAGATCCTGAAGCCACATACCTTCTCTTCTCCTCAGCAAGGCTCCTGGGAACAGAAGACTATAGTTATTTGAGAGACTCCAGGTCAGCTCTAGACCAACCTGTGAAGCATCTGGAATTTCTCTTTGACACTCTTCCAACTTCACCCCTGGTTTAGGTTGCCCCCCATTCCTGATGCCAGGACTTTCTTGTTACTCACAGATTCCTCGGATCCCTCTCCTTGAAGGAAAGTGGGGGAGGGAGAACTCTCCTGTACTGTCCCCCCAACACTTCACAAGGCTGGTCTCCAACCTGATAATCCTAGACATCACATCTGTGGAATCGGCTGATGAATGGTTCTCACTGTGGTGTGAATAAACATGGCAGCCTGTTGTTACCCTTCCCAAGGGCACTCGCTCTAAGACGGGGCCCGTGCTTTACCAAAGACAATCATTATAGCAAACTAGTATAGACAGAGACCTTACAGACCCATCAGCCTGACCCCTTCATCTCCAGTGACAAATTTAAAGTCCCATAAAAACATAAAAACTAATACTGAGCCCCTAAACAGAAGGTCTCATGTGGCTTTTGACTACCTGGACCTCAATTTCGCGATAAGCCAGGCTATTGGTGCTGACCTACATTTTTGGCTTGGCAGAGACAAGGAAAGAAATTCTCTCTTCTGTCTCACTGCTTTCTCAATACCCTCAAACACTGCCAGGTATTGCCTATTATCACCTTTAATTTGACAAGAAATAATTTCCTGACACGTGGAGCTCTCCCAAGAAACCGCTCACACAGAGCTGTCAAACTGGAACACCAAAACACCAGCCCACACAAGGCATTAGACCTCAGCCCTCTCCTTCCACACACTCTTCCTTTGGACCATAAGAAAAGCAGAGTTCGCCTCCCTTTTCCTTGGGGTAGAAATCACTGGAATGGGGACACAGTAACTTCTAACACTGTTTTTAGAACTAGAAAAGGGAGCGCCTTTCCTGCATTTTAGCAAAGGAGCTGGGGAGTTCCAAGCAGGTTCGGCCTGCTCTGTCCTGGGCCCAAGGCTAAACCGACAGCAGTCCCGGCACAGAGGAAGCCACACGGAGGCCTGTCCCTGTCACGCGTGAATCTGATACAGTGGCTAAGCGCAGAGCCGGGACAGGAAGAGGCTCTGCCTCATACCCACAAACCGGGCAGGTGCAGAGGTGGATTTACGCTGAGGGTGATGAGCCTTCAGTGCTAGGACGCTCCACTTCAAGGCTTCTGGGAAGGGTCCTAGCGATGCCCTCACTTGTCGTATGTTTTTGTAAACATTGTAGATGTGAAATACTTTAACCTTAGTCTATGAGGATGTTTTCCCTTCTGATAGCCCCTCGGTCACAGTGGAAGAGCAGCAGAAGACATTCTGGACATCAGTGGACGAGGGATTGAGTGAGGGGTCCATGTCATGTGGGTTTCACTGGACATTTTATGTGCAGCTCCTTCCATGTGTTGTTAGACTATTGCTGGCCATCCTGAGCAACTACCTCTGGGAAATCTCCTGCCGCCCCCTGGGTGTTCTCATTTCTCCTCCTGACACAAAGGAGCAAGGCCAGCGGCTGTGTAGCAGTGTGGGCACATTCCGGAAGTGTGGGGTAGTGAAGGAGAATCAAGATTTGGAATGTCTGAAGCCAGAAGCAAGTCTGGAAAGTCCATCCAGTTCTTACAGCTCCCATATAAAAGCAACTTGATGGCAATTTTCAAACATTGACGACAAGTCGAAACACAATGCCGATGAAGATGTGTGCAGTTGGAAGAAAGTTTACTGAAATAGAAGAATGAAAATTTTTGATCAGCCAGATTTGATGAAAAATGAAGTATCTCTCTCTTTTCTCCATAAAATATATTACAAAGTCATTGTCATATGAATAGGGGATTAAAGAGTGTGCAAGCGAAAAACAAAAGGAATAGAGTTCTAAGGGTACTTCAAAGAATTAATGAAAATAGTATGTTGTTTGAATTTTATACTCTTTGTGATATTTTTTACTCATAATTTCTTTTTCGTTTTAATTAAATACCCACTTTTATATCTAATGTTGTAATGTGTATTTTTGTCTTAATTTAAGAGGGCCTCCAAAATGATGAAAGCTTTAAGGCCCACAAACCCTGGTTGGAACCCTGGCAGGAAGTCACTGCAGAAATAATTTAAACCCATCAGAAGGAACTCAGCCATGTAAAAACAGCAATGATGTTCTCCCCACTGCAACCCCAAACGGCTATTCCGTATAAGAAAGGCAACTGAGTGTGGAGAAGCTTTGGGTCCATATGTAATAGAGTTACGTGATTAAAGGAAACATTCTCCCTTGCAGATGGAAAGCGCACGTTACTTTGTGCATGAGTACAAGGCGAGTTGATATGATGTGAGTTGTGGGCTGGTAGTTGGGAGCTCAGAAGGAAGGCAAGATCCAAGCGTGAGGGAACTCTGCCCTTGGTTCTGGGAGGGTGAGGCCCAGTATCCCCCGCAGGAGCAGGGAGGATGCATTGCAGCACCGAGCTTCACCTAACCCTGAGCAGAGGAGGGGAAGACTCAGGCATCTCTGGCCTGACATGAATCTTATGAGCCTTACGAGCGGTGTGAATGCTTTCAGTCTCCTGAGTCTACTTAGACAGCTCGTCTTTCCTTGGCTTTCTGTTCTTCCTTTCTTTTCAAGTTATTTTATGTTTGGGGGAAATGAAACATCCCCACAAGCTCAAATCAGCAGCAACATGCTTCTGCAGGTTGGGAGGGTGGCCAGAGCCCATGCTGGTGCCGGGTGGGGACTGGGATTGTAATAGGGCCCCGAGGAAGGCTCAGTGGGACAAACAGCGCGCCCTATCCTCTGCTTACTTTTTAAATATTCATTGGTTTCTTCAGTAACCACTTTTTAAGTCATTGTAAAAGAAGATGAAATAAATGCTTATATTTAAAAAACAAAATACACTGCCTGCTCTGCAGCGGAGCCAGAAAGCCCAGTTCCAGGTGGCAGTGAAGGAGCAACCAGGCAGGCCACAAGCTCACTTCCCCCAGATCACCCAGAACGTCCGAATCAGGGAAGTCTTCCAAGAGGACCCAGGACCCTGAAACTGCATTTTTAACCAGGTGTCCAGGCTCCTCTCTTACCCAGAAGCTCTGAGCTGAGAGCAAGGGCCCTGGACCAGGTCATCCCTTCATGAGAGACAGTCCCAGGGTTTTATAACCCTCAGTCCTGAGCTCCCCAGTGGCACCCCCATCTCAGGAGGCTCTTCTGGCTTATTTTGAGTATCTCAGTACCAAGGGGCTCATCGGAAGGCCCAGGGAGAAGTAGGGAGGCAGGGATCCATCAGTGGCCCCGCAGCCGGCCTACGAGGGGCTTGGAAGGACAGCCTTGAGTAGAGGTGGGGACCTAACCACACAACAGCTGCTCTGCTACCCAAGCGCCTCTGACTGCAGCTGTGGTGCCTTCCTACTCCAGCTCACTCTGGGCCGCAAGACGCACAGCCTAGGGACTCTGAAGCCGCACATAGATGTCTTGTACATTATTCTTCTTCTGGGCTGGGAGGAAGTGCTGTCTGGGTTCCAGAACTGTGACTCTGGTCTGGGTTTTCTGCTTTGTTCTGTTGTCTTTTATGGAAGTATAGGTGACCTGCAACTGGTATACCGGCTTCAGGTGTACAACCTATTGATTCGACAATTCTGTACATTACCCAGTTCGCACCGTGAAAAGTGCAGTCACCATCCATCTCTGCACAATGTTATGACAATATGGTTGGCTATTTTTTTATTCACCCCATACCTTGGGGCAAAGCACTCAACTTCCCTATAGGTGGCAGAGTTACATAAAGAAGCATTCTCACTTGGAGATGAATAATGCTTGTTAGTTTATAGGATTTGGCCAGTTGGGGTCCCAAAAGAAATTGAGACAGGATTGGAGCTCTGGGCTGTGGGCTAAAAGAGGCACCTGAACCCCTTGTTATAAATGCAGCCACAGGGCCCTGCCCCCAAAGTCCTGATGCAGATCTGAGGAAGACCCTGAAAGTCTGCTTCTACGAAGCCTCCAGGTGATTCTGACGAAGGTAGCTGGTGACCTCACCTGGAGGCTTGCATAGACTTAAAGTAGATTAAGGACTCAAAAGTGCTCAGAGTGGTACTTTACACATCACAAAATGCTGAATAACTTACCATCACTCTCCTCCATTCCAGGCTAGGTTTGGGGGATATAGCAGTGAACCAGATAAATGCATTGCCTGCCCTCCAGATGTTGAGGATAGAGCCACGAGAAGAGATGTGGGGTCGGGGGTTTTGCCAAAGCCTAGTTTATAATTGGAGAAGCTTTTCTGGGCCACAGCCAGGAGCTCCCTACCCTTACTTGAGGTGACCCTATTGCTCTAGAATTTGTACATAACAAGACTCTCTCAGTCTCCTTGGAAGGTGAGTATGAGATGTGTCTTCATTCTTGTTTGCATAGCTATTATAGAAGATTGAAAAATCGATGTCAATTTCTCATCAAATACTACAGTGGAAGGAGAGTCTGGTTCTGTCCGCCTGAGAGGAGGAGACCAGTCAGGAAGCTGCTATCTACTGAGCATGGCACCAGGTCCTTTCACATAAACCACATCACCTGATCTTCACAACAACCTTGTCAAATGGGCCACATCACTGCATCTTTACATGTGAGAAAGCCCAGTCTCAGAGAGGGTACACTAAACCTAAGTTCCCACAGCTAAAGAAATGGCAGCTGTGTCTAACTCCAAAGCTTATTCTCCCCAACACAAAATAGTAATCTATTAGGTACATGTCATGAGCTGCCTTGGATTCTCTAAGCTCTAAGTCTTCCGGCCCTCGGCTGCTTTTGTTACCACTGTGCCAGATGGCCCATTGCTTGAGGCTGACGCCCGACACCTCCCTTGGACCTGGAGGGAGAGCCACGCCTCAGGGCATGGTGTAGGATTCCTCAGCCATCGCTCACAGGGTCGGGCGAGCGATGCGACCCAAAAGTGTGGGGCGTTTAACTCCACCGGGGATGAACTTGGGCCAGTGAGGGCTAGGAGTCAGGAGGGACCCAGAAGATAAATGCCACCCCCATCTCCCCTCCTCTTGTCCAACAAACATCTCACGGGGCCAACTGACAGGTGGGTCTCCTCTGAAGCTTGGGTCAGCCTGGTAACACACTGCCCCGTACTTGCTTCCCCCTTCCACCCTGCCTCTCTCTGGCTGCCCCAAGGTTGCACTTCATGACAAAGCATTAGCACTTAGGCTTTGCTTCACACTCTGCTTTCTAGGGAACCCAGGCTAAGATTAAAAAAGAAATAGCGACATTCAGATGAATTAGCTCATTTAATACTCATAACATCCACATAAGGTATGGTGATAATATCACAACATTTTACAGATAAAGTAATTTGTGGTTAAAATCACACCGCTATGGGGCTCCTGGGTGGCCCAGTCAGTTAAGCGTCTGACTTTGGCTCAGGTCATGATCACATGGTTCGTGGGTTCGAGCCCCACGTCGGGCTCTATGCTGACAGCTAGCTTGGAGCCTGCTTCCGATTCTATGTCTCCTTCTCTCTCTGTGCCTCCTTCTCTCTCTGACCCTCCCCTGCTCATGCTGTCTCTCTCTTTCTCTCAGAAATAAATAAAACATTAAAAATTAAAAAAAAAATCACACCGCTGTGTGAGCAGTGCAACCAGCATACTGAACTCCAGATCTCCTACTTCTGACTCTGCGCCAGGGAGTGTATGTTCCCAAAAGCCACCCCCCGGCCCCCAGTCTGGTCCTTCCTATGCCTCACCTCAGGTATGTATTTTCTGTGGAAGAGAATGCTAGATGTATGCCATTTTTTCATTCCCTCCATCTTAAAAAAGAATAAGACTTTAGGCAGTTCCCACTGTACCCCCAGCCTCTCTTGCAGCTAGGTACAGCCATGTGGCTAAGTGCTGAGTGCTGTCACATAAGAAGAAATAATGTGAACAATTTCTAGAAGGTACCCTCAAAGGGAGGGAGACTCCTGCTTCTCCCAAAGCTGGAATGCAGACACAGTCATTGGAGTGAAAGCAGCTCACACTGTAAGGGGGAAGCTGAGTGTTGAGGGGGGCTGTGCGCCGAGGCAAAGGGAGCCTGATGCCCACCCCACAGCCCCCAGGACTGTAGTGCTCAACAGAAGTAAACTTCTAGCTTATTTGTCCACTCTCCTCTCAATCTTTGCTACTGCACCCAAACTTGCATCCTGATCTACTTTCCAACAGGTGGTATGGCACAACTGGCTGGAAGAAGGTCTCTGGAGTAAGACAGATCTGGGTTTGAATCCTGACTCCATCTAGAAGGATGGCTCTGATTCTTATATTCATCTTCTTTGACAGCCACTTTGTAGACCTACCTAAGTGACAATTATTCATATACCATACATCTTCAGCACGGCCTGGGCTCAGTGGTTGAGCTTAAGGACTCAGACTAATGGGCTCACCTTCTAGATCTGTATGTTCCAACAGTATTGCCTTGGGCAGTTTACTTAACTTCTCTGTGCCTCAATTTCTCCATATGCAAATGAGAATACTAACAGTGCCTCACTCATTGGGTGTGGTGAAAGTTAAGAGAGACCACAGGCACCCACTCTGAATGCAGAGCAGACACACTTTCCTAAGATTTAAATTAAAGATTACTGGCACAGGACTCGGTATATGATAAGCATTTAATAAATGTTAGCTGTTGCTTCTCCTCTTCCTCCCCCTTCTCCTCCTCCTCCGCCTTCTTCTTCTTCCTCTTCTTCTTCTTTCTTTATTATTATTATTATTATTATTCCCATGCTGAGCACAGAGGCTGGTGCATAAGAGGCATCAGTAAATGCTTTCAAAAGGATTGAATGAATGAAGATCTAACCCATATTCTATGGAGTGGAAGAAGTCACAAAAACAAACCAAATATCTAGGCAAGGTTTTTTAACCCAGTACAAGATCGCCACCTATCAGTGTCCTACAAAAAAATGCTGCTCCTCAGTCTGCAGACCTTCATAAGCATCCCTCAAGCTTGAAATAAGAGGGTTTGGTGTTGTCTATGCCAAATCAAAGCCTAGACTAAGATTCCATATGGACCTCCCCAATAAGGGCACTGCCATACTGCCCTGGGGGACTGTTAGGAAAATGCAGGCCACTCTTACCCTGGGTATTGACTCCTGCTATTTGGTGAAGCCGTGAGAGTCTGAGATTGTTATCATTCCAAAATGGTGAGTGTAATTCTCACCAATGATGAAGCTCTAGTCAATCATCTCCATCCAGGTGGCAACTATGAGCCAACCTTGGTTAGGGCAACCCCAGCCAGGCACCAGAGGCTGTCTCCACACAGAATTTACCCCCAGCCAGACACCACCACTCTTTTTAAAGACCCGGGGCTGCCCAGAACAAATGCAGCCAGCCTGAGCTCTGCACGGCTGGAGGTCCCCTCTGCTTGGGGGAGCCAGAGTCAACCAGTTAGCAGCGTGTGCAATCAGACTCCCTGGGTTTGAGTTCACATTCTGGCTCCATTCCTAGTTACATGGTCAAGTTTCTCTCTCTGAAGCTCCATTTCCTCATCTGTCAGATGGATATCATCATCGTGTCTACCTCATAGGTGGTTGTAAGAAATAAACCCAACAGTTTGTGTCAAAAGTTTATAACGACGCCTGGCACATAGTAAGGCCACAATAAATGTTTACTATTATTATTGCTAGCTTCGTTTCTTGGCACCGGGCACACAAGCAGGCACAGCAGTCTGTATGTTTCTTGTGGTTTGCTCTCCTTCCGGTTCTGCTGTCTGCAATGCGCCTCGCCCCCCCTCTCTTCCCCCCGCCATCCACTCCTCACCCCCACTCTCCACCCCCGTTCAGCTGCCACTGGGAACATCTTTCCAGCTCTCACCCCTACCTCGAGTATGCCCCGCTATGTTTTTAAATTAAAATCAAAGGGAAAACAAATCTTTTGAAAGCATTTTATATATTAAGCTTGAAGTAACTAACAGTCCAGTTGAGCCCAGTCTGGTCAGCTTTGCTATTCCCTTCTCTCAATTCTTCCCTTCAGAGAGGTGAGGGCAGATTATTCTAGAGGAGGGTACTTTGTCGCGTGATCCCTCTAATAAGGTGGTGGCAGGTAGGTTTGGGAAGGGTTCCCTGGGGCCACTGTCAGGCCCTGGCTCCTCCACTGGCCTGACAACGTTTCTGGAGAAGTTCCTTATCCTTGTTCATCCCAGGGGCTCAGGAATGATCCTCCCTCCCTTTAGCGGCTAACAGGTCTGCCTAAGGCAGGGAAATACTGCCACCTGTTGATCACTCAGAATCCTTGTTTGAGCACAAATTTCCATGCACACACACTGGTAAAAATTAATCCAACCTTTTACTAGTGCTGAATACTTAGAAAATTCGATATCTTATATACCTGACCCATGCGTCCATTTTTACACAAATAACTCGTGAATAGAATTGAAAATCACCTATCAATACCAGTTGCCTATTGGAAAAGTCACCTCTGAATAACCAGGTGCCCACTTCATATACATTTATAAGTTATATAGGGTCAGAGAAGTAAAGAGGTCTTGAGCTTCAAGTTCAAGTGTTCCAGGCTCTGTTTTTGCATGACCACTACACAGGCTCTGTTCTGTGTCAGCTGTGGGCTGGGCGAGCCACTTCCCTTGACAGGCCGTCTGGTAGGTGGGGAAAGTGGGGACTTTCAGCTCCAATCCTGCAGATTCTGGGTACCTAGTAACACCTAATGGCAACACATTACAAGTGAATTTTAGGAACTAAGTATAACATCAAAAATTATACCGTAGGGGCGCCTGGGTGGTCCAGTCAGTTAAGCATCAACTCTTGATTTCAGCTCAGGTCGTGATCTGACTGTGAATTCGAGACCCGTGTTGGACTCTGCATCACCAGTGCCCAGCCTGCTTGGGATCCTCATTCTCTCCTTCTCTCTGCCCTCCCCCACCCCACTCTCTTTCTTTCTCCCTCTCAAAATAAACATTTTTTAAAAAGAATCTAATGTCTTAAAATTTTCCAAACACTACTTACACTCATTAAATACATTGGATATTTCTAAATGTGTTTACTTATTTTACCTACTCATTCTCAGATGTACTACCTCAGGATCGGGCTTAGTTATTCAATGCCTCAGACTCCAGTGCTTATAGTTGGTTAGAAGGACTTGTCAGCCGCACTTGGCAACAGCAAATTTCTTTCCTCAGTGCAGGACTGAGCGATGACTTGAGAATCTGAGGCCTATTATCCCCAAAGGAGAGGGTCTTTGTCATTGTATCTACCTTGTTCTCTAAGTCCCCATTATGCTCCTCCTGCGACCCTCACACAGCCGGAGGCTGGTAAATGTTAACCAGCCCTCTACCACCACCTTAGAGGGGGGTGCGGAAAGCCCTCATGGGTAGTGTTTACCAATCTCCATGGTTTGAATCCTCCTGCCATAGTCACTTTCAAGCCATGATGTGACAGACCACAGAATTGGGGAGAGACGTGCATAGTTGGCCAGTGCCGACCCCAGCACACCTCTGCAAAGCGAATGCACCCTCAAAACCGATGACTTCCAAAAGACACATGCTTGTTCCCTACACGTTTTTTATACAGAGCATTACATGTTATTCGCGGTATAAAACAGTATTTTACTATTCTGCAAAAAAAGTTAACACCAAGTTGCCTTTCCTATCCACACCCCCCTGAGATAGTCTTGGAGAGTCGCCAGTGTTCTGCACTGAAACCGGAGTGCAGAGAGAGGGGAGTCACGGGTTATTCTTGCAAGATCAGGAGAGTAAGGGGAAAAGTCTGGGAAGGGGGACCAGAAACAGGGAAATCTGCTCCGGGCAGATGAGGCTGAAAAGGGAGCAGGGGGCAGCTGAGTGTTTCCAACGGAAATCTCTCCCCAGGGCAAACCCTTTTGGAAAAGCGGGTTGAACCCCCAAAGCACGACTGTGCACCAGCGCAGGGCGTAGGCCAGGAGCCTCCAGCACCCATCAGCCTCCTGTGGCTGCAGAAGGCTACCACCCCAGGGAAATAAGGCACGGAGAGCTGAAGGAGAGTCCCAGGGAAATCTTTGACAAGATGACCATCGACCTCATTCAGACCCAACCAAGGGGCACCCACAGCCGACTGTGTACCTGACTCTGGTCTTCCACTTGTCTTTGAGGCTTAGCGGGAGACAGCGAGCCTCAGAACAAAATTGTGAGGAAGTGGAAGTGTGTTTTCTCTGCCCTGTTCAGTTTCCTTCTTCCACCCCAATCCTCTCTTCCTGACCCCATTCCTCCAGCTGCTGGCTGCTTTCCAAGGAATCCACACATCCAAGAAGAGTGGCCAATCTGCTTCAGCTAAGAATTCCCTTCAAAGAGCAATCTGCATGTTAGTAATGAAGCCAGAGAGACAGAAAAGCCGTCAAGAAATCAGCAGTCAGTGTAGGCGGGAGAGAGTAGAGGTAGTGTGGCCTCCTGGGGAGGGAGGGAGATCAGGAGTCTGGAGAAAGCCAGGCTGAGGTGATGGAAAACAGAAGCCCAACACACTGATGTCCACCTACAGGGTGAGCACCTTCTCTGGAGGACAAAACAAGAGAAAAGGAGTTTATATTTCAGCACAAAATATACACTGGATATAGAAAAACGCTGCAGAGGACAACACTTTAAAAAAATTTTTTTTAATGTTTTTATTTATTTTTGAGAGAGAGGGAGAGACAGAGCACAAGCAGGAGAGGGGCAGAGAGAGAGGGAGACACAGAATCTGAAGCAGGCTCCAGGCTTTGAGCTGTTAGCACAGAGCCCGTCCCGGGGCTCGAACTCATGAACTGCGAGATCATGCCCTGAGCATTTGTTCGACACTTAACCTACTGAGCCACCCAGGTGCCCCTATAATTATTTTAAATGATTTACCACTGGAGAATGGGCTGTCCTATCATTGTCTGAATTAGCGATTCCCTTTTGTTCCCTTCTTAGATGTTGTGGGGTTTTTTAGATTTCTTTTTTAATTAGATTAACACAGAATTTCGCTTTTATGATTATCCTTCAAACTTCATTACAGGAGATATCCAGAGGCTTTGTGGGAACAATTTCTAAATGACAGTAGTTTTTTTTTTTTTTTAATGTTTACACAAAACAAATTAATCAAAATTGGCTTGGTTAAGCAGAAACTTCGCCAGCAACACATTTATTGAAATGACCTCTACCCAGCTATTTATGACGTTCACATATTTTCTATTTGCTTCTTTGTTCATTCATTCTTAAAACCTTATTCCCTTATCCTCTTATTCCACACCCATTCTTCTTTAATAGTTTTCACATAGGCAAACAATGCAGTATTTTTCATGTATATATTTTTGCATGTCTGTGTTCCTATAAAATGTTGTTGTTGTTGTTTTAGTTGTATTTATATGCTTGATGCTGCATTCTGAACCTCACTGTCTTTGTGACGTTTTTCACGAGCACTATGTTTTCGGTGTCCTTCTAAGCTACTCTCTCAGTAACCAAGCAGGTACCAGTGGTGTTAAGTGGCCAGGCAGTGTCTCAGCGCATTTATCACTGTCCTCCTAATCAGGGACCCTGAGTTCATGTCCAACTCTTTGCCCCCACAAACAATACTGTAAAGAGCAATGTCCTTATGGACCTGGAGAGTGTTTCTCTGGCTAACACTCAGGAGAAAACTGTTGGTTCATTGTGAGATGCAAATACTACATTTTTCTAAGTAGGACCAGAAACCTTCTCTCTGCTCTTTCCAGGAGGAATGAACAAGTCCTTCCTTCCTTTTTTTTTTTTTTAATTTTTAATGTTTTATTTCTGAGAGAGACAGTGTGAGCAAGAGAGGGTCAGAGAGAAAGAGAGATACAGAATTTGAAGCAGGTTCCAGGCTCTGAGCTAGCTGTCAGCACAGAGCCCGATGTGGGGCTCGAACCCACGAACCTTGAGATCATGACCTGAGCCGAAGTAGGACGCTCAACCGGCTGAGCCACCCAAATGCCCCAAGTCATTCCTTCCTTTGAGTGGTGCTAAGGGGTCCTATATCCTTACAAATCCCTGACCTAATCTAACTTCATATTTTTGCCAGGCTAAGTAGTACAAATTAACATCCCATTGTTGTTTTAATTTGCATTGTCTGATTGCTAATTATTTGAAGCATCTCTTCATATACATTACATTGTGTTATACAGTTAGCAGTTGGGGTGGCTATAAATGGCTGACCCTAACCTTTGCCCATTTTTCTGTTGGGGTTTCTGTCATTTCATCTTGTGTTTGCAGGAGGTCCTTGTGTGGTCTAACTGTTAATCTCCGGTGTAGTTTAGACTTTCGTCTCTCCGTTAACTTTTTCACTGAACAGTGAAGTTTCATTTTTAGTTAATCCAATTCATTTTTTGTTTGTTTGTTTTGCAGTGTGATTTGTGCTTTCAAAGCTTTGTTTAAAAATTCTTTCCCTGTTTCTAGGTCACCAAGGTAACTCCTGTGTTTTCTTGGACTAAGTTCATAATTTTATTTTTTATATTTTGGTTTCACTGTTCACTGTTCACTGGTGATGTGGTGTTAGGTGTGATCCAGTTTTATTTATTTTTATTTTTTTTAAATGTTTTATTTATTTCTAGGAGAGAGAGAGAGACAGCGTGAGCAGGGGAGGGTCAGAGAGAGAGGGAGTCACAGAGTGAAACAGGCTCCAGGCTCTGAGCTGGCAGTCAGCACCGAGCCCGACACAGGGCTCGAACCCACGAACCGCGAGATCAGGACCCAAGCGAAAGTCGGATGCTCAACTGACTAAGCCTCCCAGGCGCCCCAGTTTTATTTTTCTTTATACAGTGAATCAGATTTCCCATTTGTACTAAATAGCCTGTTCCTAAATAGCCTGATTTGTGGTGCCACCTCTGTACTATTAGCTTCCACACACCCTTGGAATTTGTGTCTGAGCTCTTCTGTTGATCCATTTGTCTGTTCTTACTGCAAAATGACACTTCAATAATACTGGCATGCAAGTGTGTTAGTATCTACTAGGATTAGCCCCCTCCCTATGTTTACTCTTCTTTTTTAAGGCAGATTAGTCATGAATCTTTAGTTTTTCATATAAATGTTAGGGTAAGTTAATCAAGTTCCCCCCGAAAATAAAACAAAAAACAAAAAAACAACAACAGCAACTCTAGCATGAATATTGATTAAAATCACATTTGATTTATAGCTTACTTTGAGGAATAATTGATATCTTTATAATATCATACGATAGTATCCAAGAGTATGGACTGTCTCTCCTTTCACTGACATATTTTATGGTGTTTATAACAGTTTACAATTTTCCCCATAGCAAAAATTAAAAATAAAAAAATAATAAAGTCTTCTCCATAGCGTTATCATATAGTCTTGGTCAAGTGAATTCCTGGATAATTTATAGTTTTTTGTTTCTATTATAAATAGTATCTTAATTCTGGTTATATAGTATAAAAGGCACTATCAATAGTTACAGGTTGATCTTATCCAGCAATGTTGCTGAATTTGTATTGCTGCTAATAATTTTTAATTCCTCATAATCTTTCTAGGAAGACCATCGACAATAGCACTCCTGGAAACAATGAAAATTTCAACTCTTCCCTTACAATCTTCTTTTTTTCTAAATGTCTATTTATTTTTGAGAGGCAGGAAGGGGCACAGAGAGGGGAGGAGAGAGAGAGAATCCCAAGCAGGCTCCGCTGTCAGCACAAAGCCTGACACAGGGCTCAAAGTCACAAAACTTGAAATCCTGACTTGAGCCAAAATCAAGAATCAGACGCTTAACTGACTGAACCCACCCAGGCGCCCCATCTTCCCTTTCAATCTTGACACACATATTTTTTCTTCTTTTTGAACATTATCCAGGATCACTAGTCTTCTGTAAGATAGTATTTAGGGGTATTAGCAGTTGTAGTGTTTATTAGTATAGAAGAGGCGTTATTATCGTTCTGATCCCTATCTTAAAGGAGCTACATCTAAACTCTTCCTACGATGTGTAAGCACGTATCTGCTAAGATGCTGGTATATAAGCTTTCTCAATTTAAGAAATTTCTTTCTCTTTCTAATTTAATAAGAGTTTTCATCCTAAATAGGTTTTAAGCCTTTCCAAAAGCTTTTTCTGCAAAGATTGAGATAATTATGTAATCCTCCTTTATCTGTGTGGAATGTGGGGGATTATATTGATTCATTTTCTGAGGTTGAGCCATCCTTTCATTTCTGGGATAATCCTTACTTGATTTTGATGTATTGTTTTTTAAATAAACTCAGGTATTTGGTCAGTATTTTACTCTCTGCTTATACATCTACATCCATAAATGAAACAAGTCTATAATTTTCTTTATCTTCTGTCTTTGGAATCGAGGTTATACTAAATTCATCAGATATTCTGGGCAGCGTTCATTTTCCCTATTTGCTGGCACAACCGCTACAAGCGTACAAAACAGGAATGTCTGTTCCTCGAAAGTTTGGTGACATTCACCTGTGAGTCTGTCTGAGCCTGGGATTTGGGGGGAGGTAGGACTTTGACCTTCTTTTCCGTTTATTTCATGCTTATTGCCCCAGTTCAAGCCCTCTCTTTCCTGTGCCAATTTTAACATTTCATATTTTCCTATGAATTCATTTCTTTGATCTAAGCTTTCAAATTTAGTGGCAGATAGGTGTGCGTGTGGCCTTCCATTCTCTTTTCATCTTTCTGTTGTAGTTAATTTCCCTCTTTTTATTCTGTATTTTTAAATTCACATGTACTTTTTCTCTTAATCCGTCTTGCCAGAGATCTATGTTGTTCATTCTTGAAACACTTTTTTGTTTACGTTGTCAATTGTTCCTTGTTTTTCAGTATTTTGTTGATTTCTGCCCTTATAAATGTTTTCTTCTTTCTTGATTGCTCTGTTGCCGTTTCCCAAATTCCGCTATCGATTGCTCACTTCATCTCATATTAACATCCCTATTTCCTGATAAATGTATTGAAAGCTGCAAATCTCCTGAAATTTTCAGCTGGAGCTTACAATTCTTTTTTTTTTTTTTTTAATGTTTTTTATTTATTTCTAGGAGAGAGAGAGAGACAGCGTGAGCAAGGGAGGGTCAGAGAGAGAGGGAGTCACAGACTCTGAAACAGGCTCCAGGCTCTGAGCTGGCAGTCAGCACAGAGCCCGACGCGGGGCTCGAACCCATGAACCACGAGATCATGACCTAAGCGAAAGTCGGACGCTTAACCGACTAAGCCACCCAGGCGCCCCTGGAGCTTACAATTCTTATGTACAGTGTTCACTGTAGTTCTGGTATTATTTAAGTTCCTTGATGATTCTCTCTATAACTCAAAGGTTGCTCAGCAGCATATTATTTGGTTTCCTAACAAAAGGAATTGCTTAGTTCTGTTTTTCTTAGTAGTTTCTGAATGTAGTTATTATTAATTTGTTGCCTAGGACCTGACTTGTTTTTGTAAATGTTCCAGTATGGTTGAAAAGAAATCTTTGTTTTATTTTATTGTTAGGTCACTGATAGCTCTGCTTTTTTTTTTCTTTTTTTCTTTAAGTAGGATTATCTATTTTTCTGTCGTTCCCTCAGTTGGTTGAAATATATCTAAAGCTTTCTTAATAATATATATATGTTTATAATGGGTTTATCTTTCTTACTGTTATTCCTTTTATGCATATAATGTCTATCATCTGTCTCTTGTGCCTTAAATTCTTATTTTATAAGGTATTAATATTGCTGTCCTAATGTTCTTTTTGTTTGTAATTGTCTGGTGTATATTTATCTATTTTTATTGTCAATTTTGATACAATATATTGTATCAAATTTTGTGTTTTTGAATATCCTCCGAGCACCTCACCTTTGGTGAGTTTAACCTTTCTGCTGCTACATTAGGACTTAGTTCCACTATCTTATTTATTTTTTTATTATGTTTACAGTCACCATGGTATACGTTATATGCCCAAGACTTACTTATCTTACAACCAAAGTTTGTACCTTTTGACCCCCCCCTCCCCTTACGCATTTCACCACCAACCCCAGCACCTCTCTCCTCTGGCAACCCCCAGTCTGTTCTCTGTATCTATTAGTTCAATTTTTGTTTTGTTTTGTTTTGTTTTATGATTCCACATATAACTGAGACTGTGTGGCATTTATCTTTTCTTGTCTGACTTGTTTTACCTAGCATAGTGCCCTCAAGGTCCATCCATGTTGTCTCCATGATCTATTTTCCATTTGTTCTGCTTACTTTCTCTTTCTCTCTTTTCTCTTTCTGTTCTTTTCTCTTTTCTCTGTTCCTAAATTCTGCTGGCTCTGTCAAGTTTTCTTCTGTAAGACTGAGACGATAACATTCTGTTTTTCTCCTTATGGCGGATGTCCTTACATCCTGCACTCACGTTTTCCTCTTTTTCCCTAGACACATTACTGTCTATACCTCCCCGCTTCCTTTACTATGATCTCACATCCTCTTGAGCACCCTCTCACTCTGCCCCCTACATAATGCTGATAGAATTTGATTTCTTGGTTATTATGGGAGAGGGGTTTTTCCCTTTCTGACATCAAACACAAGGTGTTTTTTCTAAATCGACTTCTTCAACACCAACGAGGTGTCTTACAATTCAACTCTGAAACTAACTACCCAGAGTTTGTCAGATTCCACATGTTTAAGGGCCTTGCCTTCCAAGGCTGCCCTCACTTCAGATGCCAGCCACAAGCATAGGATTCCGGGGCCACCCAGCCTCCCGTCCAACTTGGCTATAAAGTCAGGGTTTTTTACAATCCTCACCTGGAATGGTTAATATCCTGGAATGACTCAGAACTCAGGAAGACCCTGTACCTATTATTACGATTTCTTATAAAAGTTACAAATAAACAGTTAGATGGAGAAGGCACACAGGGCAATGTCCAGGGAACAGGAGCTTCTGTCTTTGGGGATTTGGGGTGTACCAGTCTCCCAGCATGTGGATGTTTCCCAAATCCCATCGTTTAGGGATGTTTACAGAGGTTTCATTACATAGACAGAATTGATGAGGTCATTGGCCTTTGGTGATTAACTCCACCTCCGCCCCTCTTCCCTTTTGGAGGGTGGAAGGTAAGGTTGAAAGTTCCAAGCTTCTAAGCAAGGCTTGGTCTTTCTGGCCACCAGCCCCCTCCCTGAAGCTATCTAGGGGCCATCCAGGAGTTGTCTCATTAGCACAAAAAATGCTCTTACCACCTCATTACTCAGGAAATTCCAAGAGTTGTAGGACTTTTGTGCCAGGAATCTGGGACAAAGACCAAGTATCTTTCTTCTTATACCACATTATGGAAATAGATTTCCTTCCCTCCTAGCTTTTAAGATAATAGAGAACTTTACCAAGATACACAATCACTCTTATTTCCTTCAACTCTTGCTTCATTGTCAGGATTTATTTCTCCTATTATTTAAAAACTTCTTCCAAAAGTATTATCAGTATGGATGTTTTTGTGATTAAACCTCTGTAGCTTCATATGCCTGAGAATATTTTTTGTGTATCCTTATGTTTGATTAACAGATTGGCTGGACAAAATAACTTAATACCAGAGAATTCATCTTTCCTACTTATCTAAGTACTGCCTTTTCTTGTTTTTATTTTTCTCCCTTTCCAGGACTCCATGTGGCTGTAGACATTTCTCTATCTTTCAATTCTCTGAGCATTATTTTTTTTATGTTTACTTTCTTTCTTATTTTATGCTTTTCTGTTGCATTCTGGGGGAATTTCTCAATCTGATCTCCCAACTCACTGGTAGTTTGTTAGCTGTATCAATCTTCCTAGTTATCCCATGGATGCTATTCTTAATTTTATTGCTTATCTTTTCAAACATAATATTTCTACTTGGTTCTTTTTGGTGATTTTTTAAATTCTTGCTAATAGATTCCTTTATTTCTTTAGGTGTATTTAGAGTGTCTGTTTAAAATTCTCAGCCCATATGTTCAAATACTTCTGCCCAATGGCATATGTTATGCAGCTTGTTTGTTTGTTTATTGTATTTCTCCTGCTACATTTGCTTATGAGCTTCTCTTCCTCTCCTCTACTTATTTCACCTGTTAACATTTCCTCTATTTTGTAATATGTATTACCCATACATTTGGCCAAAGGGGCTAAATTATTCAGCTGCAGTGAGTTTAAGGGGAAAAAAAGGGTTGGAGCCCTGGGGTGGAGAGTCCCCACACCATGGGATCAATACGGATTCCTCTGGGCTGTTGGCCTTCCATCAGGAAACTTTTTTGGTCAAGATTTCGTCCTTAAATCTTTAGGATAAGGCAGGATTGGAAGGAGACAGTCCCCCATCCCTGGGGCCATGGAGAGGGAGGAGCAGAGGGATGACTCTTAAAGATTAGCTCTTTGATCCACATCCATTGTCATCACTTCTTGCCCCTTGTTGGGATTCTGTGCTGCCATGAGCCCAGAAGAGCCCTGTACCAATAGGCCAGGCTGTGGCCACAGGAGCCCGTGCTGAGGCAGGCAGTGACTGTCATAAGGTTACTACAGGGAGATGCAAGGACAGCCTCTAAAATGCTTTTCTCCAGTTGGTCTCCTCACTGTGCCGCCCCTGGTTTCCTCAACCCAGGCTACAGTCCTCCCCTCCACAGACCAGAGACCCAGATAACCTCCCCAGGGGCTAACTGGGGGCCTTGTGTGTTTCTTTTGTTGTTGTTTTTGGTTTTGTTTTGTTTGTTGTTGTTGTTGTTCTCCCATATACGCATTTTCCTCTTGCTTACATTTCTTCAGTATTGATTAGCAAAGGGCCTGAGGTAGTTTGTCATCTTGGTTGGAACCTAACATAGTAAATATTTAATAAACATTTGTGTTTGATTGGCAAAGCTAAGAAAGAAGCATGTCTTTCTGTCCAGAATTTTTGTTTTTGTTTTAGACAGGAAAAGATTTTCAACTGGTTACAAGGTTTAGGTATATCCCTGACATAAGGGGCTAAGAATCAGAAACGGATGGGGTTCTCATTGTGTGCCCCCTAGGTGCTAAGTATGTGATGTGGGTATGAAATTTACTCCACAAAATTTGTTTCATTTCTTTATTTCTCTAAATCAAATACCCACTCCTCTATGCCCCCGTCCACCTGGCTAGTGGGGAAAAAAATCTATCTCAGTGATGGAAGGAGCTATCCCTCCCTAGTGTCATGCAGAAGTTCCAGGAGAATAAGTCTTATGCAGCTCAGAATGTTCTGGAAAGGGCATCCATTTTTCAGTTTCTACTGGCTTCTCTTGGCGAACTCTGTGCAGTCTTTGGACTGAGTCAGTTCTGCTGCTTTTCTGCCAGGCATCAGCCCAGAGGGTTTTCTCTGAGATTTCCAAAGCAGTAACAGGAAATGTACAATCTTCCTTCTCTCAAATGCACACCCATACCTTCTGCGGGCCTAAATACAAGTGAGAGGAGACCAACCTCACAAATCAGAATCCACAGCCACTGATCTTTTCTCAGTTGTAGGAATTCCTCTCCCCTTCTCTTTAAACAGGACCATTCCCATCTCTTCATCTCCAAACAAGCCTCCACCCTCTCTGGGCTAGGACCCTGTAGCCTGCTCCCCCTAAGTGAATTTGAAACACAAAAGCTTTTTCTCTCCCCTGTGGGGTGCTTGAGTTTAAGGATGACAGCTCAGAACTTTAATAACACAATGTCATTTTTCCCTAAGGACGAAGCTGGGAAAAGATGAACTAGTTAAGTTTTGTTTATGTATTTATTGTTAATGCTTACCTTATAATACAGATGTTATATCACTTAATTTCCTCTAATACCTTATAGTTGGTGTGGAAGTTCGCTGCCCAGATCCTCCCCAGCTGGTGGGGGTGAGGGGTAGTGGGTGTTTGAGTTCACTTTCCTTACCCAGGGTCACTCCCTTTCCGCAGGGAAGGCCAGGGCCCAGTGGCTAGTTGATGGGGGATAACAGGTGAAGTACAAAGGCCTGGCCCATCTTCACTCAAGGTGGCACAGCTTTGAAAGGCAAGACTGGAGCGCCCTGTGAAACTCTAAGACCTAGTGACAAATTATCCCAACTTCTCCCCCTGCCAGGTCCTGCTTCCTTCCCTCCCCCACCCCCGCCTGCCCTCCCCACCCCCACAAAGCCATTCTCCAAGGAACTTCTTGCATGCAGATCTCTTCCTCAAAGTCTGTTTCCCCAGACAGGCACCAAGAAGAGATAGGTAGGGATTCACACTTTCTAGATGCGGAAACTGGCTCAGGAGGAACTTAAGAAACTTGGCCAAATGGGAAATCTGATATTCGATTACAAAATCTGTCTGACTCTCCGGCCTTTGGATAGCGTTTTGGCCTGAGGGATCCCTGCCCTTACTGGGGCAGAACTGTAGCGTAAATAACATTCATTCAACTATTGGCTCCCAGGTCCTCCCTACCTGGCACCATGCCCCACACCTATAATTACAGCTCTCTCTCTTTCTCTTTCAGACACACAGACACACAGACACACACACACACACATGCACACACTTCTTTGCACAAGGGTCACCATCTCTGTCCTGTCAAATATTCCCAAAGAGGAGTGGGAACTATAAGCTGCAGACGTTTCCATCACATGCCTTTGCAAGTGCAGCAACGAATGCCAGGCTCCTGACTGGGCAAGGGGGCTCTGGCTGACTGGCGTTCCCCTGAGGGCCCACACTGCTTCCCCTGCGGAGTCCTGAGCAGGGAGAGCTGCCACTAGGCTCTAAGAATGGCTGTTGCCCCCAAGAGGGCTTCTGGACTTCTCCACCACTTGTCCTCTTCCCCCACTCCTGATCCTCCTCCCACATTCCTGACCCTCCTCCATTCCTGACCCTCCTCCCCTTTCCTAAAGAGTTCAGAGCGAGGAAAGTGCTGGTTTTCAGTTTCCAAGACGGAATCAGGAGTTGATATATTCTTTCAGAACCAATGCCATCTGCCGTCAGAGCCCAGCTAATGACTCTCCTGGGGCCTTCTTTGGAATTCACACACTCACTCTCCGTCCCCCAAATGCCCACATTAGTGTGCCGCATGCTGAAATCCTCGCTAAGGATGAACATATTTGGTCTCTGCCTAGGACCTTTTAAAGAAATGGTCCTGTTGTGCTGGAGCAGAAGCACCCCGAGGCTGTCTGGTGTCAGAAGGGCACCCTGAGTGGTGAGCTCAACCTCACCCCTCACAGAGGGCTGGCTGCTCCCCCACAGAAAAATCTCTGCTGGGCTGTGGCATAAAGGAGAAAATACAAAGCACTTCTTGCTGGATTTCTAACCACTGAGGCATCATGTGCACAGACCATGCTGCTCATTTCACACAGAGGATCCAAAATTACCAAGGGATTGTGTGTGGTTTCGTGGTCCCTGGCCTTGGCCAGTCTTCTAAGCCTTCTTGGTGCTGGCAGAGAAATGAAGAGAGGACAGGGGTCCGGGGTTGGGGGGGGGGTAGTGGAGGTGGGGGCATCTCACAGCCAGAGATGTCCTGGGGCTCTTAGAGCCACTGGACAGAGGTTCAGGGTCAAGCTCCACTTGCCAGTCATGTGCCTATGGCTTAGAGTAACAGCCTCTTCCATTGGGCACTGAGGTGACAGCTGCAGTGTTCCTGCTTGGCTTTTTTTCTTTTTTTTAAAGTTTCATTAAAACACCGGAAAGAAAGCTGAGTAGATCACCTTAAAATCTTAGAAGAGTTCTGCCTTGTTGGTTGCAGGAAGGACACTACCAGGGGCGCCTGGGTGGCTCAGTCGGTTAAGCGACGACTTCAGCTCAGGTCATGATCTCACAGTTCATGGGTTCGAGCTCCACATTGGGCTCTGTGCTGATGGCCAGCTCAGAGCCTGGAGCCTGTTTCAGATTCTGTATCTCCTTATCTCTCTGACCCACCCCTGCTCACTCTCTCTCTCTCTCTCTCTCTCAGAAATAAAGAAAACATTTTTTAAAAAGAAGAAAAGAAAGAAAGGACACTACCGGCATCAGACACATAGCAGCGTGGGGAGGCCTGTGGGTGGCATGGCCTCAGCAGGTGCCTGTCCGCGCCTCCTCTTGGTAAAGCAGCTGTGGTCCCTGCATCCCACCCCCCACCCCCATCTGTGCACTTCCCCTGCTCGGCTTCTCCTCCCACTTCCTGGACACCCATATGGCACCTGTGTGCTCTGCAGGGTATCTCTTGAGTCCCAACCCGGAGCCAAGCCCTGCGCTGGATCTGGGAACAGGACAGTGAGGGGAAACATAAATGTAAAAACCATCACGGAACTTACCACGTCTAGGGGAGAGAAGCAACATTAATTCCGGAATTAGACAAACAGAAGCAAAGCTATAATTGCACCAAGTGCCAAGAAAGGAAGGCACATGGTACCGCTAGAGTATGAAATTGGGGACTTGAGCTAGTCGGCCTCCCTAGGAAGTGGTGACTGAGCTGACTCTGAAGGAGGAGTAGGCAAAGCGGGCGATGGGCATTCTAGGCAGTGGGGACAGCAGTGGCAAGAGAGAGCATGAGCCTATAAGGACAGAAAGAAGGCCAGGAGGGGTGCGGGGCTGTGCCATGAGCCTGGAGAGGGGCCAGATCAGCCAGAAAATGCAAAGTCCTTAACATCTGTGAAACAGTCACATGAAATAATCAGATTTACATTAAAAAAAAATAACAAAAAAACAGTATTCACTGCAGCAGAGAACAAAATAGGAAAGGATGGTGGAGACCGGTTAGGAGTTATCACCTGGACCAGAGTGATAGTACAGATGGGCAGGAGGGGACTCGTTTTAGAGATCTTTTGAAGAAGGGTCGACAAGACTTGGTGGTAGGCTTAACATGGGGATGAGAAAGAGGGAATGTCAAGGAAGACACATGGATTTTGTCTTCATAACCGGCTGTATAGCAAGAAAAGGATCCTATCTGAGGAAGGATAATGAATACATTTCAGACATGTTTAGTTTGAGGTGTTTAGAGACATTCAGGTTGTACAAAGAGGCAGTTGGGTATCTGTGATAGGATCCCTGGTCTGGGCATCTAATTTGTGATGTAGATGGTGACCGAAGCCCTGGGCATGGACATGTTCGCCCAGGGAGCCATCACAGAGGAGGTGGAGAGGGAAGGTTGAGAATGATAGAAGGACTCTAATAGTTAATGGAGAAATGAGCCTGCAAAGCTGCGGAGGAACTTCCAGAGAAGCAGGAGGCCGAGCCACACAATGGCAGGTCATGGAAGCCATTAGAAAAGAACACGTGTCATGAAGAAGAGGACTTTGCTTCTGGCCACAATGGAATGACGGGGATTGGATTTACTCTCCTGCTTTAAACACCTAAAACGATGAGGTCGGTGAAGCAATAGTTTTCAGACATTGAAAAACAGAAAGCACAAGAAAGCTGGCCTTGAGAGAAAAGAAAGAAATGAGGTGAGTCCCACTCCTGACACAGCCTACTGCTTGGAGACAGTTTCCAGGTTGCAGGTCAGGGAGAGAAAATCTAAGCAGAGCCTGATGGTCTTCCTATTCCAGGAGACACAAGTCAGAGTTCAGGGAGACCGCCTTAGTCTTTTCTTTCTCTTCTTCCAGAGATCCTGAAGTGTTTTGAAATCTGGGTCTCATGCAGTGTGTGTAGGGGGGATGGAGGGCGGCAGACTGTTCAGAACGAGCTGCAGGTAGCCTGGTGAGTGGATAAAAATAGGGTATGCAGCCTGGATGGGAGAGAAACAGGCTCCATTCTTCTTGGAAAGTCTAAGTCCAGGGGAAAGAGGTTGAGCCTTTGCTGGTGGTGAGGGACTAGGTGAGAAGGGCTGGCATGGCCTGTGGGGATTTGTACTGCCCCTTGGGACTTTCGGGGTGCCTCTCCTTCAAGCTGGGTTGTTCTGGGTTTTTAAAAATGCTTATTTATTTATTTTGAGAGAGAGAGAGAGAGAGAAAGAGAGAGAGAGAGCATGGGAGGAATAGGAAAGAGGGAGACAGAGAATCCCAAGCTGGGTCCACACTGTCAGTTCAGAGCCCGACTCGCACTCATGAACTGTGACATCATGACCTGAGCTGAAACCAAGAGTGCGGACGGTTAACAGACTGAGCCCCCCAGGCTCCCCAAGCTGGGGTTGCTCTTTTTCAGGCTTGTCTTTGGAAGAACCTGTCTGGAAATTCAACATCACACATGTGTTTGCCAACTTCCCAGTAAGAAACAGCTGATGAGGCCAAGAAGCCCACCCCTGTGGGCTCCATATTTTTTCCTCCAGATCACTTGGCATGTTCTAGTGCATGCAATTCCCAGGCTGACCTTCCCCGTGGGCAGCCCAGCCTTGCACACCTCAGAGGCAGTGTCAGGGACAGGCTTCCTATCAGTCCTTAGGACCAATGTCTTCTTACAGAGGAAGTGATCCCCAACTCAGTCTGCCAGAGGGCGTGTGATGTGATGTGATGATGTGATGTGATAGGCGTCAGAGAACCAGGGCTGCCCCCCAACAGCCCCATTGTGGCTCTGTAGCCAGAGGGGAAGGCAAAACAAAGAATCTCTAGCCAAAAAGTCAGCCCAGAGAGCCGGCCGGTGGCCTGTTCACTCCCAGCAACACCTGCAGCCAAGAGAGGCAGCCTGGGAAGGACGAGCAGATGGAACCAGAAGCTCGTGGGAAGAGAGAGCCAGAATCACATGGGGTTCTGTCACCACACCTGCATTGTGACCCTGAACTGACTACAACTCTGGTTTATGGTCTGTGTGTCTGCTTTCCTTGAGAGCTGGGTGAAGCAAAGTCTATATAGTGTTCATCACCCACCACATTCATTTTCTGAATTTCTGCTTAGAACATATGTGCCTGTCAGATAAGAGAGGCGCTCAATCAGGCTCTAAGTGTCACAGTTTCTAGTAATCACCATCATGCACCTACAATGGAAAAAAACTCAACAGTGGGTCTGATTTGAAACATTAACTTCCGAAAATTCTCGCAGATGAATCATTTCATCTACAATCAACTTCTAT
This sequence comes from Hyaena hyaena, assembly GCF_003009895.1. Lineage (NCBI taxonomy): Eukaryota > Metazoa > Chordata > Mammalia > Carnivora > Hyaenidae > Hyaena > Hyaena hyaena. The sequence continues at coordinate 215,294 of NW_024082146.1, read as the reverse complement.
TTTATTTCTTTTCTCCTAGAGATAGAAGATAGATAATTACGGAGAAAAGAATTGGGAAAACTTTCCACGTGCATAATTTATGTCCAGACACATAGAAACAAACATTTCTCTGGCATGTACGAGATGATTCCACATACAATCTGTTAGCATTGTAGAAAATCTTCAAAGATGGATTTGGTGCGAGAAATCCTAGCTGGAAAACATCTGTGATGTAAAGCACGTCAAATTTGAGATATGTGTGTAGGGGTGTGTGGGTGTATGTGTGTGCTCCTTATAATGGAGTCCCTGTGCTCTCACTGTGTGTAGCCCACGCATAAGTGGGCATGAAATGCTTAATCACAAAACCCCAAGCTGCTGTACCCGAGGAGAATGTCTGATAGAGCAACACAAAAAAGGAGCGCAGAGTAAGTGTCTGCTATGCAGTGGGGAAAGACTTGGTAACTATAGCAACTTGCTTCAGAAGTTGGTCTTTCCTAGCCAAAAATCAGGTAGGCTCTGTCGGCCGGCCCTCTGAGCAGCACACGGAAAGGAGACAGAAGCCATTGGGGAAAGGCGGCAGGCCAGCTACACAAAGGATGCACAAAAGAAAGTAAATCTCTTTTAAGTTTTAGCCACGCGAGGCTCTATGAAGTAGCAGACCGAGGACAAGAAAGCATAGGGCGATGGACGAAGTGGGTTTTGAGTTCCTGCAAACAGAATGAGAATTCTTTGGAACAAATACATTAGCCCAGTTGTGACCCTTCGCATGCAAACTCGGTTGGGGCCTGGAAAAAGATCAACACACAGTCGAGAACCAAGAGAACTGATAGAACCCAGAGAGGGTCAAGGGGATTTCCTCCAGGCTCTCTGATAAGGTTCCTCCACCCATTCTGGAGGGAGGACGGACTGGGGTTCTTCCCAGAACCTCACCACGCATTAGATAGATTTTGTAGTTGCGGCAAAAATGTTATGATTCACTATCAGTAAAGTGCAGATAGTTGATCCTATAGTGAGCTTATTTCTTCTCATTATATCCTTCATAGTTGTCATTGAAGAGCCTGGAGCAAAAGGAGCTCTTCAAATATAGTTAGACTAACCCCAGTGACCATCAGCAATCCGTCTCTGAAGAGGGAGAACATCCCTTGCATTGAAAAGGGCCTGATGTGCTGCATCTCAACGTGGACTCAGGCTCAGTTTACTCATCTCATGGCAGCTGATGGCTGCCTCTGTCCTGAAACGTTTCCTCCACTTGACTTCCAGAGAACCAGCTCTCCTGTCTCCCTCCCAGCCGGCTGGCCACTCTTGTTCACTCCCCTTTGCAGGATCTTCCTTTCTTCCCTGACTCTAGGTGATCTATGGCTTGGAAGTCCTTCCTTCAACCCACCTTCATACCCTGTGTGACCTCATTTAGCACCCTCATTCTCACTACTTCTGCACGCTCATGATGCCCACATTTATATCAGCGGCTCTTAGACTCAAGACTGATGTAGCCAACCTCAGTATGTGCCCGGCCCGTCCAGCGGGCCTTGCATACACAGCACACCCCGGACTGTCGTCCTGAAGTACACGGGTGACTCCACCGTCAAAGTACATCCCACACATGAATGCTTCTCACCGCTCCCTGGCTCCCACCCTGGCACCCTCATCTCTCACCTGGCTTGTACCCAGTGGTGTCCTGAGCTCTCCGCTTTCACCCTTTCTCTTTCCTACAGTCCATTCTCCACTGGCAGGCAGACTCTTTGAAAAACACAATTCAGATCCCATGGCTACCTCGCTCAAAACCCTCCAATGTCTTCTGGTGACAGTAAGAACCAAATCCAGAGTTCTTGGGAGGGCCATCGGGGCCCCCCATGATGAGGGGCGCCTGCCTCTCCAGCCTCCTCTGAGACCACCCTCCCCTCTGCCTACTCTGCTCCTGACACTCTAGTTTCTTTGCTGCTTCAAACCTGACCTCAGAACCTCACCCCTGCTGCTGCTTCTGCCTGGAACTCCTGGAATAGCTCATCCCCTCTCCCTCAGTTTCTTCCCTCTCCCTGCCTCTGTTACCTGACAGCCCTCACCCCTACATTCCATTCTACCCCTTTAAGCTGCCTCACTATTCTTTGCCACACTAATCACTACCTATATTATCAGAAGGCTTCATCTCCCTCAGTAGAACGTGAGGTTTATAAAAACAGGGACTTTTTGTTGTAATTCACTGCTTTTCCCCCAGGACTCAGAACAGCGCCTGGCACATGGTGGGTGATCAGCAAATATTTGTAAATGAATGAATGAACACACGCATGCAGAAAACAATGGTACATTTGTGTAATGCGCTGGCTGTGACACGCAATGGTAGAGTGGTTTTTAAGCTACTTCTGGTTTTGTTGCTAAATGATCGGCCTCCTGTAACAAATGAGGTGGTAAAAGGAATCATTCTGCCAGGGAATTAAAAACATCTGCGGTCAAAACATGGCGCTAGCCCATGTCTCTGATCTAAACGAAGCTTCAGAAATTCAGCCAAGGGAGGAGTGTGTAGAGAATTAGAACGATAGGATTTGGGAGCTAGAAGGGACCTGTCCCCTCAAGGGAGATATACGCCCCTCTGCCTCCAAAACGAATACAAACCTCCTCCATGCTGTGTCTTATGGCTCACCTGTCCCATGCTCACCCACCCAGCCATCCTTCCAATACAGGCCCCTCCCCACAGAGGAACCCTCTTTTCAGTTGCTAACCAAAATTCTCCCCATGTCCTTACAGAATTACAGCCTATTTAATAATAGCGCCATGCGTTGAGCGTTAGCTGTTTGCCATATACGTGTTGTCTGATCCTCGAAGCAACCCTGTGAGATCGTCCTCTCAGTAGCCCTGTTCCACAGATGAGGAGACCCAAGCCCAGGGGATGCTGAATGACTCGTCCAAAGTTAGGAAGCTAGGAAGCTGTGGAGCCAGAATTCAACTTGAGGTTTGATTTCGGGATCCACGTTCTCTCTCTTCTTAGCTGGAGGCGTTGCTCGTTTTAAAGATGAAGAAGCTAAGGCAATGACAAGCTGAGTGACTTGGCCAAGGTCACACAGCAGGCAGTGGATGAATGGGTGTAAGTCCAGGTCTATGTTTCCTCCTCTGAGATATTTCTGCCTCTGGTGAGTGGACGGCCAGGAAGTTTTATGGTGGAGCCAGTTCTAACTACTGGTAAATGTAAAACCAGTAGAAGAAATTGCCTTGAGCATTTTATAAAAGGGGGTAGGATTAATTAAAGCAAGTATCTGGAATTGAATCCCAGTTTAGGTAGGAAAGTATGCCTTTTGTATTTGCGATTCTTTTCCTCTTTACTTCTTTCACCACAAGGTATTGTATGACATCTGCTTAAAAAGTACTTTTCACTGGGGTGCCTGGGTGGGTCAGTTGGTTAAGCGTCTGACTCCTGATTTCAGTTCAGTTCGTGATCTCATGGTCAAGATCTCACAGTTCGTGAGTTTAAGCCTCGTGTCAGGCTCTGCACTGACAGCGTGGAGCCTGCTTGGGATCCTCTCTCCCTCTCTTTCTGCCCCCCCTTCACTCTTTTTCTCTTTCCCTCCCTCTCAAAAAAATAACACATTTTTAAAAAAAGTAACTTTCACCAAGTTTTTCTCTGTTGTTACCCATGAGTGAGTGTACTTATTTTAAACCTGGTGCAGACTGTACCTATTATGGTCCTTAATTTTATCACTTTCAAAGACTAACCACCGTATGCGGCCCTGATGGAGTCTAAAACAGAATTAACCTTATGATTAACCAGTTGTGTGACTTGAGGACTACCATCTTTTCTAAAAAAAAAAAAAAAAATTAACCCCAGGACCAATGAATTCTACTCTTGTAGGTGTTTTCTTTCTTTCTTTCTTTCTTTCTTTCTTTCTTTCTTTCTTTCTTTCTTTCTTTCTTTCTTTCTTTCTTCCTTCCTTCCTTCCTTCCTTCCTTCCTTCCTTCCTTCCTTCCTTCCTTTCTTTCTTTCTTGTCTGTCTTAAGGCTTTCTTCCTGAGACCCCTTTTAAAAATGCAGCTTCCCCTGGGAGAGGGCACAGCTTTAGCCTCTATCAGCCTGCACATGATACTGCTCATCATTTTAGAAGGGGTTAGAGGACAGGCAGCCAAGTGGAGGAAAAGCCCACGGAAACCAGCAGAAAAGGTGCAGGGAAGGGCCAGAGAAAATGCCATTACCTCACAGATTTTCCCATGCCTGGTCTGCCTCGGAAATTTGATAAGTACAGTATTCAACCTAGAAAAAAAATAAGGCTTTTGAAAGCCCTTTACAAAGGATGTCTTGTTTAACGCTGACTCCACCATTCTTCTGGTTGCTTGAGCTTAAACTCTTCAATTTGAAGGCATAGACCGTTGTTCGCTCCTTTCTCTCCATTTATGAACTAGTCAGTCATCAAGTTGTATCACATTCTTCCTTACATTCTTTCTTCTACTCACCCCTTCCTTTGAATTCCGACTTTTAATGGCAGAGCTCAGACTCTTGTCTCTTGCCAAAGTTAATAAATGACAGCTTGCCCAGGGTGACTGTGGATCATTAATTCCTCTGAGATGTGGGCTTCCTAAATGAGAGGAGGGAATACCTGAGTATAACCTGCTATTCTTTTTCTTTTAATATTTATTTTTGAGAGAGAGAGAGAGAGAGAACATGCATGAGCAGGGGAGGGACAGAGAGAGAGAGGGAGACACAGAATCCGAAGGAGGCTCCAGGCTCTGAGCTGTCAGCACAGAGTCCGATGTGGGGTTCGAACTCACAAATTGTGAGATCGTGACCTGAGCTGAAGTTGAATGTCCAGCTGACTGAGCCAACCAGGTACCCCGACAACCTGCTAATCTTAAGCATTGTTTCACCTTAACTATAACTTCAGTACCACTTTCTAGTGAGAGGCACTTTTACAAAGAAGGACAGAAAAACAAAACAAAACACTGCACTACATGGGGTCAGGGACTCAGGACGCTGGGGGAGGGAGGGTCAATAAGATCTGGAGAGTTGACCCTCAGGTATAGAAGGGAAGGGAAGAGAACCAGAAGCTCCAGCCATGTATTACTGGACAAGGAATGCAGAAATCTGATTATGACAACTTTAAAGGTCCTGGATCGCCTACATGAGTTCTTGTCATTATCCTTTTCATTCCCTTGTAAAAAAAACAAAAAAAAAAAAACAAAAAAAACCCCCAAAAAAACCTGGAAGAAGAAAGGTCTACATGCTTAATTTTGGAGATAAAAGAGAAAAGGGGAAAAAAGCAAGATACGGATCAGTGTTTACAAGATTACCATTTGGGGAAAGCTGTAAACATAATACTTGCTTGTATGTGCCTAAACCATGTCTTCAAGGACACCCCAAGACCTGGAAGCTGGTGGTTCCCAGGAGGAAAGCTGAGAGGCTGGGAGCTGGGAGAGCAGGAGACCCATGGTTTACTCGGGGTTGCGGTGTGCACAACAAAGATATTTTGTTAACACGTGAACAAAATATCTCTCCCAGATTAATAATAACGTAGGGAGGGGGCTCCTGGGGTGGCTCAGTCGGTTAAGCATCTGACTTCGGCTCAGGGCATGATCTCAAGTCTCACTAGTTCGAGCCCTGCATTGTGCCTGGAGCCTGCTTCAGAGTCTGTGTCTCCCTCTCCCTCTGCCCCTCCCCCATTCTGTCTTTCAAAAATAAATAAATGTTAAAAAATTTTAATAAAAACATAAAAAGGTAGGGAGGGAACAGTGTAGAGGTATGTGCTCCCCCACACAGTTCCATGGGGAGCGAGAATTGCAAAAAAGAAAAGAAAGTCAGGTAAACTCCCTGGGGAACAATGAGAAGAAAGAACAGGGTATGTGGGGAACCCATGGTTCAGGATTAGCCCCAAACTGGGAGTTTAAGATGCAAATAAACCCTGGCTCTTTAAAAAAAAAAAAACCTGTAAAAAGCTCACTCCAGTTAATTTTGGATATGAACAACCTGAACATCCTTCCCAAAGCATACACAGTATTCCCCATATCATGTCCCCACATGTTCCCACGCAAATGCCATCAATGGTTTTTGAGTTTCCAATGGTTCCCGCGGTTGGTGGGCCCCAAATTACTAGCATTGTTTTTAAATCATCCTTGGATGATTCTTTTATATACATATAATTTTTTAAATGTTTATTTTTGAGAAGGAGAGAGAGAGAGAGAAAGAGCACAAGTAAGGGAGGGACAGAGAGAGAGGGAGGCACAGAATCCGAAGCAGCCTCCACGCTCCGAGCTGTTAGCACAGAACTGGACATGGGGCTCAAACTCACAAACTGTGAGATCACGACCTGAGCCAAAGCCGGATGTTTAACCGACTAAACCACCCAGGCGCTCCAGGATGATTCTAATACACAACCAGATTTGAGAAGCATCACCTTTCTTAAATTCAATCTGAAATTCAAAAGTCTGTAGATGGTGTGAAGGAGTTAACAGTGTAAAAGACTCCTTGTTTTAGGGCTTAGCATGTGGGAGGAAAGACAGGCACTTGGAGGTCAGTTCAGCCTCAGCCTTCTGCAGACCCATCTTGGAGTGGATTTGTGGGGTAAGTTCTTGCAGAGAAGGGCTAGAACATCATACTGACAGCCAACAGCATCTCTGTGAAACCCAGGTTAGATTCTGAATACAAATTCCAAATAAAATGTTAATTAAAAAAGGGGGCGGGGGCAGGCACATCAGGTCAGACTTAACATAAAAATGTAGAAATGTAATGCATGGGAGATGTACACAACTGCCCCAAACTAGGTTTTATATGTTCCTGGTGAGAAGGTGAGTAAAGTAGGCCCAGAGTGGATGTTTATTCTCCAGAATCTACCCGATGGAAGTCACAATGAAGAAAGAGCCAAGAAGAGAATTCATGTCAGCTCTAACACTACCTGGTAATGTGACTTTGGACCAGTCACTCGTATTCTCTTGGGGTTTGTTCATCTGTACTGTGAGGAAGATGCTCTGTGGGTACCTCTGCTCTCTGTGGTTCTGAGAGAGAGAGCACTCTCCACCCCCCCTGCCAGGATCTGCTTCCCGGCCCTGTGCCACCCCCCTGCTGTGTGTGTGACCTTGGGCAAGTTTGTTAACCTGTCTAAGCTTTAGTGTCGTCATCTGTACAACAGGGATAATGATGGTACCTATTTCATAGTGATGCTGTGAGGATTTAGTGAGAAATGCATACAAAACATTTAGCATGGTGCCTGGTAATAATAAATAAATGACTACTGTTCTTATGTCTGGAATCGGAAGGCACCACAGAGCACGAGAAACTTTCTGGCCTATCCCCTTCTGTTAGGGATGATGAAACTGTCGCCCAAAGGGACTGACTTGCTCAAGGCCACATAATTCATTTTGTGTGCTTAGGCATTAGGACCAGGGCAGGTCCTGGTAATGCCATTTAGCTACCAAGAGTCCATCAGGGCCACATACAGTGGTTAGTCTTTGAAAGTGATAAAATTAAGGACCATACTGTATATGGTCTGCACCAGGTTTAAAATAAGTACCCTCACTCATGGGGAACAACAGAGAAAAACTTATTTTTTCTAGATTGAATACTGTACTTATCAAATTTCAGAGGCAGACCAGGCATGGGAAACTCTGTGAGGCAATGGAGTTTTCTCTGGATCTTCTCTGCACAGGTTAATCATAAGGTTAATTCCGTTTTATTGAGACCACTTAATTTCAAAACTTTTCTTGCTCAACAGACTATTGCCTATCCTTGGAACTATAGTCCTAATATTGTGGGAGTTTCAAAATTGCTTTCTAACCATCTATTTATTGATTTTCAAAGATAACAGTAGAGTTTGAATAAGCTTCTTCCATATTTCCTGGTAATCTGTTCTGGTGGGGGTTTTTGTTTGTTTGTTTGCTTGTTTGTTTTTTGTGGTCCATAACAGGTCCTCTCTTACTGGGAAAATGTCATATTTAATGTCACACTGAAGAAGAAGGAAAACTCCAACACCACATCCAAAGGTTTAGTAGAGACACATGGCTTTTCTAAAGAGACAATTCCCCACATTCTGAGTTAAGTAGAACGCAACAGAAAAGGCTGATCTGTTATCATGAGCAAGTACACTGAGACCAGAGTCAGGCACTCAATAATGCACGCATACAGCAGTCACCAATTTCAATTCAGCTGCGTTTATCAGAGGTCCAGCTAAAGGACACACTTAACTGCCTTACCTCCTCCAGGCGTCCAACACCGAAAATATTCCTGCTGCATAAGTAGAATGGTGTAGTGGAAAGCCCAGGCTATTTGGGTTCAAATTCTAGCTTAGCTTGGGTGACCTCAAGATATTTATTTAACCTGCTCTGCCTTGGATTCTGTAAAATAAGGATCATACTGATACCTACCCTACAGGGTTGCTGTGAAGAAGAATTAACGTAATGCATGTAAAGTGCTGTAGCTGTTAGGATTAGCTTTTAATGATTTTACTTACTAATTGAAACATTTCTTATTTCAGATTTTGCAGGCATTCAATTTTGCAATTGATTTTAGTTTGTTAAATGAAACAATAGAAAATAAAGCATATCTCGCTCCTTTCTTTAACAATTTCCAGTTTCACTCTGATGTCTCACGGTCTAATAATGATGTCCACATGTGACAGGTGACACATTAAGTGGCAGAGATGTCAGGGGACCCTCCAGAGTCGTTAAATTCTCATGGCCCATCAGGACAGCATAAACCCTTTCTACATCCCTTCCCTGTTAAACATGGTCCTTTGGCAGAACATCCAGTTTTGACCGAGCTCAGTCAACACTTGTCTCTTCTGCTTTAAGTAAGAACCGCTGACAACAGAGACAAGGCAGTTAAGAGACACCACACAGACATATATTCCACATCCATATCTTAAAAAAAAAATGTTTATCCCAAGGTGAGACTTTAAAAAAGTGACATGCTGACATTAGTTTCCTCAGCTAAAGGAGATACAGGGTCCATTTGAACATATCTCAGTGAAAGGCAGGTCTGTGATCCCATGTGATTTGGAGAACATTTGTACCATTGAGGATTTAGGAACCTCTGAAGACACACTGAATGAATGGGTCTTTCTCATCGTGATGTTTTACTATTATTATGTGATAGAGCTATACAAATATTTATTGAATATTTATGCTTGATGTTTTCCCTGCATATGAAATGCCTCTCCCATAAATGTTAATTAATGTTTGTTTATCTGTTGCAAAGTAATGGTCATCTTAAGCATTTAAATTGGGTGGCTGAAAATTAGTTAGGAGCATTATCATTTAGATACTACATCCTCTGTGTTCTGGTGTTTAACTAGAGTAGCTCTTTCTAAAATGTCAAAGTAGGAAAAAATTCTATTCCATATTATTTTAAACAGTTTCTATTTTTGTGGCATTCAGCAGGATTCCAGGAAAGAAACACAGTGAGTTTAGTATTTTACCTTTTAGCTTAGCTAACAAACATCAAATTAAAGCCACATAGAATTCAAGACAGCTTGTGCTGCTATTGATAAAAAACTCACTTTGATAGGACTATTTTTAGGCATGAAAATGGAACATATTTGAAAGAATTCCAGAGATTACACATTTTCTTTGAGAAGACAAATCATTTCCTGCTGAAAATGTAAGGCTGAATCAATACTGATGTTAGAGGTCCAATAAATCTTGTTGATGAATTACAAAGGTACGTAAATATATCCAAAATGTAGCTCATTCCAGAATATATCAAACAAATTTACATGCATAATATATATTTTCTTCCTTCAAACAACTTTTCCAGAAACTGAATGTAGTATTTTTAAGTTTCAACCAGCCCAGAGATGGCTTCATTTGATATTCTATGTTACTTAATTCTAGAAAGACTAGATACAGTTCTGTTTTATCCTATTTCTAGGAAGACTACATCTCATACTGGATAATGGGACACCTAGTGCAATTTAATTTATCCCAAGATCTCAAAAGGCTACATCTAGAATAAGGGGAGTTTTACCAAAGAAAAATTGGGGTCTTCAGGGTCACATAACAGGCAACAGCAAGGCTGTATGATCTCAGCTGACACAGCTTGATTCGGAATGATGTTCCTTCCTCTACAGCTGTGTTTATTGGACATCACTTACAGGCTCTCTGTCAGTATTAAAATCACAAGACAACCAAGACATCTCAAGTCTTGGGTGTGAGTTGAGAGGCATCCAGGACACCTTGGCCCCAAACTCTCATGAAATGTCAAAAATCACCTGTTTAATTAAATTTATCACCATTTTGGTTTAAGCTTTTCCAGTCTTTAATATCTCCTGTTAAAGATGCGATAGGTAATAGACCATTAACGATAAACCTTTTTGGTGATTAGCTTACTGACTTACTGCTAGTGGACAATAAGTGTCCTGGTGATACAGAAGAGGACTAGTGCACGTGTGTGTGTGTGTGTGTGTGTGTGTGTGTGTGTGTATGTGTGTATCTTTCCCTCTCTCCTACCCCAGGCTGGTCCTGGCTGGTGATTCTAACCCAGCATCGGTGTGGTGTTCTGCAGATTTTTAAAGCTCTCAAGCATATTTTGCTTTTTAAACAATTTTTTAATGTTTTTTTTTTTTTTGAGAGAGAGAGAGAGAGAGAGTGAGAAGGGGAGGAGCAGAGAGAAAGAGGGAGAACCAGAATCCAAAGCAGGTTTCAGGCTGAGCTATCAGCACAGAGCCCAACACAGGGCTTGAACCCACAAACCATGCGATCATGACCTGAGCTAACATTGGATGCTTAACTGACTGAGCCACCTATGCGTCCAAGCATGTTTTTTTAAAAAAAAATCTTATTTATAAAATAAAATTCTTTATGTGGAAAATGCATATTATCTGTAGAAAAAGGTGACAATCTTATGGCCTAGAGATAAATCTGATGTAGTTCATTCAAGAGCTCTATGTTTTATTATTTTTGCATAATTGGGATTATGCTTATAAGATTTTTAAGAATTTGGATATATGTTTCTTCAACAACAACAAAGAAAGCATTAAATGTTCCCTTCCTAAGGAAAGGAATTACCTTCTTGGTGCTGTTTAACAATGTTGTTTCCTCCCTGGGAATAAAACCCAAGTCCTGTGTCTACCTCCAAACTCTTGCCCTTTGTCATGATTTACTTCTATGCTCTGGTTTACTTTTAGCTGCTATCCAGAAAACCTCCCTCCCTCACCCCAAACCCCCACCTCCCAAAACAACACAAGGTAAATCTCACCTAAACAGTCTGCGCCCTTGTATTCATGATTTTACTTCACTCTCTTCTTTCATAGCTGAAGCCCCATCCCCACTTCCCTTTCCCTGTAACACAGCACAGCTGTTGGCTGTAATCTTTAACTGTAGTTCAAGGCAAATCTTAAGTAAGTCAGATTGACTCAGATTAAACTGTCTTGTTCAGACCATGCTGTGAATGCTTTTCCTAGTTTTTAGTCCTGGGGATGAGAAGGGGGCAAGGAGGACATTGGTCGCCTGAGGGCTTATTAACCCCATGCTAGGTTGAGTTCTTTCAGACAGGCTGTCCTTGTTTCTGGAGCAGCATGTATTTCCCTGTCTGGACCTAAGTCCATCCTCTGACATCCAAAGTGCTTTCCAAGCTTTCTAGACCAACCTGCCTGCTGTCTTCTGGGCTCTGCTAAGACATCATAAATATGCCTTTGCCTCCTGGCCCTGGGCCCCCAGCTCTTTTTCCAATGTACCAATCAGAGCCAACCATGTCCATTAGCCAATTCTACCTTCAAGTTTATTAGGATTCATGTCTCCAGCCTCTCTGTTCAGAATTACTTTACTCTGATTCCCAGGAGTATATGTCTACATCCACATCTTCTCCGAAAAGACTTCTATCACTGCATACCCTGTTTGTCCCTGGAATATCTAAGCCATATCCAGAAAGGTCATTCTTCACAAATCACATAGTACACGTACACATTAGCATGTTAGAAAGTTTCCTGGGAAGACAAGGATTTCATATGGCTTAGCCTCTATATTTCATAAATCATATATATTGCAAAACATATGAAATGAGAATGCCTTCCTGCTTTTGTTACAAGCTAGCTCACATATTTTATTAAAGTTATCTGAAATTTTCACAGGTTCATTTATTATTTGCCTTTCCAAAATGTAAAATTCTGGTAAGAAGGTGCCGGCTTTACTTTCTTAGGAAGATAGCTTCCAAGTCATTTGATGTGATGCTCTCCAAGCACATGTCACAGTAGGAAACTTCAATCCTAAAAAAAAAAAACAACTCCTTTCTTTCTTGAAACTAACTGTAGAATTACTGTGGATCCAGCACTAAGTTTCTAAACTGGTATAAGCAAACTGGCTATGATTTCTGCTCATTTCCATTCAGGTTTCAGTGTTATACATCACCACTGGCTAATAATAAAATCATGTTTTAATGAAGTATAACCACCATTAATATTTCTGAATTTTTGAATTTTTCATTAAAATATTCAGAGAATATCTTCTGCAATATTTTCCTGGCATCAGAATGGTGCCACGACAATGGCACTGACGCACTGAGTGGACATTTAATCAGCTGAGCCACCGAGGTGCCTCTACTCTTCTTTTTTCTACATGGAAGACTGGTACCGTGCACAGTCACTGCAAACTACACTAACATCTGTGTAGTGCTGGCATTTGTAAAGGGTTTTCAGTCTAGATAATCAGTCAGAATTTCTTTGCTGTAGTTTCCCAATACAAACCATTTGTCATTACCATATATAAAATCTGAGAAAATTATGTATTTTAAAATTATACATTCCAAGTAAATGCAGACACCATGAACTTTAAATTTTATCTAATCCTATGGAAGGAATGAAATAAAAAAATTAATGGTACCTCTAGGAATCATGCTTTGAAGACAATAACAAATTATAGTATATACATGTGGAACAATGATATAAAATATCATACTATTCCTGTGAGGTGAAAATAATCATTTTATTGGAGAAATACTAGGTGCCCAAATGTTCAACCACTAAGTTCTTTATTAAATTCTCAAGATAACAAAGATGTTCTGAGTACATAGAATGGAATTTAGGAAAGGGTGGCTGTCAGGTGTAAACTTATATACAAGAAGTATCTGGGTGTTCTTTGTACTTCTTCTTGCAAGTTTTCTGTAAGTTTGAAAATATTTCCAAATAAAGCATTTTTTAAAAGGTAACTGGCCAATTTGTGGGTTTAGGGGAGAGAGAGAGTGGGAAGAGGAAGATGAAGAAAAGGGACAGATGTTAAGTTTCCAGGCAAGAACACAGGAGTCCCCTGAGGCCTAGATGCTATAATAAGTTCCAGGTCTGATGTTGGCTGTCATCTTTCATTAATTACGGGAAGAAAGATTTTATATAGCCAATTTTCTAGCAAAAAAAAAAAAAAAAGTGTTCCTTTTTGGCACTGGTTCACAGTCCCAAGCACTGGTTCTGAAAGATCCTCCTCTAAGACATGCCCAGTTTTCAAGAGTGTTCCTGCAATGATGTAGGCAGGCTGATAGCGCAAAGACAAAATTAAATCATTTCTGATGGTTCCAGTTCCCAGCAAGTCCCGGACAACCTCATTGGCTGCATGGTTACAATTCAGTCTGTCAAGAACTGCAATGAGTCTGAGATTTCATCCCATTTGGAAGCTGTTTTTCTGGAAGCTGACAGAAGACATGAGACAGCTGAGTAAGAAATGAAATACTTCATTACTTACAGCAAAAGCCAGAGTATCAGATGTTTTTAATGGTTCCCCAAGCTCCAGGCCCCACTGGAATGATGTGAATGGGCCGAGATGTATATGGGCCTGCATACCCAGTGGGCTGCATTACAGGGGAATAAAACTGAGCTTGGGTACCTGTTCTTAAAAGCAGGCAGCGACTCAGCTCTTTGCTGGGGAGAGAGAGATTACCTCATCCCTCAAGGTTGCTCACTGAAAAACAACCCTGAGAAAGGGCCCAGAGCAAGGCTCACTCTGGGCCTTGTTGGAGTGCAAGAGTCATGGAGGACTGTCTCTCAGCAGAGTCCCTGCTCAGGAATAGATGGCTGGTCAGTAGCTCAGTACTAGTTTTGGTCACAAGCAAAACATTTTCACAATGGAGCTAATGGCAAGTGGATTGTGTAGGAAAATAATAGGTGGAGGTGGGTGGGTAGGGGAGGACGGCCCACCCAAGGTTTTATCTTTAATGAAGTGGAAAGGGTAGAAGGAGAGAGCAGGCACCTACCAGTTAAGGAGGCTGGGATCTCCCAAGGAGGGTGGGGAAGGTCTCTGTTACTCATACTGCTTCTTGCCCTGAGCAGCTGTTTCTTCCTGCCAGAGCCTCTACTTTTGTCCTCTATGCGATGGCACCTTCGTGGCTGGCCCTGCTTTGAACTGCTTTCCTCTGAGATGTTCAGTCCTAGATACTAGCTACAGTCATTTGTATCTTATCCCTCCTTTATATCTTAAACATTACCGAAGGTGCTAGTTTCACAATGAAACTAATAGAATTAAATGTCTCAAATACCGAAAAACTTCTCTCTCAGTCTCAAGATCTCAAAGGTTCAGAGATGCTCAATGTTTTTATTTATTTATTTATTTATTTATTTATTTATTTATTTATTTATTTAATGTTTTATTTATTTCTAGGAGAGAGAGAGAGACAGCATGAGCAGGGGAGGGTCAGAGAGAGAGGCAGTCACAGACTGAAACAGGCTCCAGGCTCTGAGCTGGCAGTCAGCACAGAGCCCGACGCGGGGCTCGAACCCATGAACCGCGAGATCATGACCTAAGCGAAAGTCGGACGCTTAACCGACTAAGCCACCCAGGCGCCCCTTATTTTTTATTTTTATCAACAATTAGAAAATCACGTATGGCTTCTAGGCATCCCATAAAACATTTATCGGTCACTTCCTTTGTCCTGATACTGTGTTAATACTTAGAGATACCACGTTCAAGACAGGTGCCTATTCCCAAAGATTTTACAATCTCTGCCTTATTAAAAAAAAAAAAAAAGATGATGAGGTAAATGGTAATCTAACTGTAAACACAAAGTTGAGCGCGACTTTTTGCTGTGTTATCTCAGAACTATTAAGACCACAAATGAGGTCAAGAGGTATCAAGTCCACCACCTACAGGATATGACTATGAACCAACCACATTTGGGACCAGACTCTTTGCTGGATACAGAGGATACAGAATTACCACCATCCACCTCTACTCCTGCCCAATGTATTAGGTAGAGCACTACAAGGACAAAGGAGTGGTCAGCAGTGACCTTAAGTGTGTGATTCATGACTAGCTGAGTGAAGGGAAGAGAGGGCAGTTGGTTCAAGAGAGACTAATAGAGATTGGAGATGCCGGACAATGGGTTCTCTAGCTAGTCAGTTGCTGGCTGAGCTGCAAAACTTGTAGGCCAACCCAGATTGTCATCTAAGTGTGGAAAGGGAGGTTTGGGGAGTGGCTTAACATGTGTTCCCTAGACAGTAGGATCATATTCTATCCATACAATCTATGCATAGATAGCAATCCATGCAATTTCAATCAAAATCTCCAAACAAGTATTCACTGTACTTGCTAAGTTGTTCCTAAAACTCATTGGAAAGAATAAAGGGCCAGAAATAGCCGATGTTCTTAAGAAAAATCTAAAGAAACTTGGCTTATCAGAAATCAAGACTTAGAAATCTAGAGTAATTAGGAAAGTGTATTGTTGTAGAGAAAGACTAATAAATCTCATTCACACATTGGAATGTGATGTGGGGGAGTGTGACTTTACAATTCAGTGGAGATAGGAAGGACTGTATAATAGATAAAAATGATTCATACCCTAAACAAAAATAAATTCTAGATAGTTAAAGACCTACTGTGAAAAAGCTAATTTCTAAAGCTTTCAGAAGAAATTATATGAAAATATCTTTATAACCTCAGGGTACAAAAAGATGTCTTTAATCAGCCACAAAAAATATAGCCATAAAGAAAAATAGTAACAAGTGTGACTGCACATTAAAACTTAAAACTTCTGTATAAAACTTAAAACTTCCCATAAAACTCTTCACACTCAAAGTTAAAGGCAAGCTACAGATTGGGAGAAGATATTTACAGTTCATATTATTGTATAATACAAATCAGTAAGAAAAAGACAAATACTCGATTAGAAAAATGGGCAAAGGATAAAAAAGATAATAGATGAAGAAACGATATGAAAAAAACAGCAATCATCTAAAGAGATATAGTTTCACATTCATCAGAATTGCAAAGATGGTTAGCACCCATTCCTGCTGGAATGTAAGACAGGGAATTTTAAAACAACAGTGATTACTATTAAAGACTTTAATGGGAAAGGTAGACAACACACATAAGCTGTAAAGGCATTTCAGCAGGGAGAGAGAGAAATGTTAAGAAAGATGAAATGGAAATGCTAGAAATTAGGAGTCCAGTGGGGAGCTGTAGAATGCTTCTGACATTAGTAAACTTGACACAGCCAAAATCAAAATCAATGAACTTCAAAGACAAGGCAATGGAAATTACCCAAACTGAAACACAAAAGGAAAAAAGGAGTATGTGGGAGGGTGGGTACTAGAAAAGAGCATCCAGCGGCCATGGGACATCAAATAATTAAGCATGTGTAATTAAAATTCCAGAAGACAAGAAAGACAACAAGGCAGAAAAAGAATTCGCTGAGATAATGGTTGAGAAGTTTCTAAAAGTTCCATAGATGAACCTGATGATCAGCCAAGTTTAAAAACCATTGGGAAAATGGTAAGCAACTCCTCTTCACCCCATGAGCTAATCGTGCAAGTGAACTGGAAGAGCAGACAGAAGCTTTATGAGAGGTATCAGCTTATTCGCTGTGTTACTGAGACATCAATCATGCTGACCAGTCAACATAATAGAACAGTAGAGGATTTTGTTGGGAGCCAGAAAATTCTCTATGATAAGAATGTTTCAGTCTCTAATTTCTAAGAATGCTTTTTTCTGGGGGAAAAACCCCATCTTACCCTTCTTAAAAGAGGTGCAGCTATACTGGCTTCACTCCTTTATGAGAAAAAGACTGTAACTACTTTAGATCAGGGTCTTTATTTTCTTTACAAGCACATAATTATCACAGGGACTATTAGTAACTATTTGTTGAATGATTGAAAGAAATGAGCAAAAAAGAAAAAGTGACACCTGGAACTCTTCTCAAAAGAGAAATGTTCAAGTGCAAGGATGGACACATGACCCTTTTAGCTTCATGCACCACAAACTTCCTCTAGATCTGCTTTTTAGCACCTCACAATAATTACTATTGGTAATAGTGACACTCATTCTTTCATTATTTTAACATATTCCAATGAGGCTAGGGCTTATACTAAGGGCTAAAGACACAAAAATTAACAAGATAGAGTTCTTAAGAACTCAGTCTAATGTAAGGAGATAGTAATATAAACAAATAATTACAATGCATTCAGGTGTCATGTTAGTATTACTTTTTAAAATGGAAATGATGTTCACAACACCCTTTTTTATTTTTTAATGTCTATTTATTTACTTGTTTATTTTGAGAGTGGGAAGACGAGGAGGAGGGGGGTGGGGGAGAGAGAGAGAGAGAGAGAGAGAGAGAGAGAGAGAATATATCCCAATCCCAAGAAGGCTCTGCACTGTTTGTGAAAAGCCTGATGCAGGGCTCAAATTCACAGACCACAAGATCATGACCTGAGCTGAAATCAAGAGTCAGATAGATGCTTAACTGACTGAGCCACCCAGGCTCCCCCAAAATATTCTCTTTTAAAAGACAGAAAATTCATCATAGCTTTTAGCAAAAATAGTAACTATGGACATGGGTTTTGGAGTCAGATTCAAATTCAAACCTGCATTTAAATTCAGACTGTGAATTTGAATTTACTCCTTATGAGCTGTGACACATGGGTCAAATCACTTCTCTGAACTTCAGCTCCTTCCTCTGCAAAACGGAGATAATACTAGTTCCTACCTCATCCTGTTGGGGTTAGGAGGATTAAATGAGATAAAGAATGTAAACTACATCAACAAAATGGAAAGGCAGCCTGCAGAATGGGAGAAGGTATTTACAGTGATATATCCAATTGGGAGTTAATAAAGAACTCTACAACTCAATGTCAAAACCCCCCACAAATAATCCAATTAAAATGTGCAGAGGACCAGAATACACATCTTTTCCAAAGACATATAGATGACCAACAGACACATGAAAAGATGCTCAACATCACTCATTATCAGGGAAATGTGAATCAAAACCATAATGAAATATCACCTGGCACCTATCAGAATGGCTAAAATCAAAAACAGAAGAAACAAGCGTTGGCAAGGATATAGAGAAAAAGGGACCCTCATGCACTGTTGGTAGGTATGTAGATTGGTGTAGTCACTGTGGAAACAGATGGAGGCTCCTCAAAAAATAAAAAAATAGAAATGCCATATGATCTAATAATTCCACTACTGGGTATTTCCCCAAAGAAAATGAAAACACTAATTCAAAAAGATATATGTGCCACTATGTTTATTGCAGCACTATTTACAATAGCTAAGATACTAAAGCAACCCAAGTGTCCAGGGACAGTTGGATAAAGATGTGCATACACACACACACACTGGAATATTAGCCATAAAAACGAATGAGATTTTACTATTTGCAACACCATGGATGGACCTAGAGGGTAATATGCTAAATGAAGCTAAGTCAGACAGAGAAAGGTAAATTCCATATGATTTCACTTATATATTGAATCTAAAAAGCAAAACAAATGAACAAAAAAAACCCCCAGAAATAGACTCATAAATACAGAGAACTGGTGGTTGCCAGACAGGAGGAGGGGGGAGAATAGGTGAAACGGGTGAAGGGGATTAGGAAGTACAAACTTCCAGGGATGAAAAGTACAGCACAAAGAGTGTAGTGAATAATACCCTAATAACATTGTATGGTGACGGATGGTGACTACACTTACCATGGTGAGCGCTGAGTAAGGTATAGAACTATCAAATTACCAGGTTGTACACCTGAAATAGAACACTGTATTCAACTATACTTTAATAACAAAAATACTTCAATAATAAAAAAAAAATAAAAATGCACTTCAACAGAGGGGAGAAAATGTAAACTACTTAGGGCAGTGCCTACACAGACGGTTGGTGGGGGTGGAGGATGGTAATGGTAGTAATAGTAATCAACTTCCTTTATAATATGTAAAGTTTTAGTCCTTAATTTTTTGGAAAGGAGATTTATCCAGACTGATTTATTTTTTAAGAATTCTAAATAGCTAGTATTTTAATAAACATGTATTATACCAAGAGCTGGAAGTAGAAAGATGAATAAGGCAACATCTGTATCCTCTCGCGGAGGTACTGTCAGTGAGGTCTCTTAGGGCACCACTTGTGATCGACAAAGGCTCTACCGTCACCAAAAAGCTAAAATAGAATTGCTAGTACAAATAAATGCTTGAAATACACACTTTCTTCCCTCAAACAAGACTGCTTCAAAGTAAAGTGCCACTGGGGAATTTTAATTTATGAAGAAATTTTTTACAGTATGTGCAACTTCAAATAGCATTCTAAAAGTCCCGAAGCAGTAAATTGGGAGCCATTTGACATGTCTGTCACTTGCTTTTTCTCATTCTTTAGAAAACTCCAGGGATGCAC
Organism: Hyaena hyaena; assembly: GCF_003009895.1. Taxonomy (NCBI): domain Eukaryota; kingdom Metazoa; phylum Chordata; class Mammalia; order Carnivora; family Hyaenidae; genus Hyaena; species Hyaena hyaena. The sequence goes on along the minus strand of NW_024082146.1, from coordinate 195,771 downwards.
GGACTCCACTTACATAAGCTTCTGTATCTATGCTTTTGAACACTTCCCTTTGTTAGTTAAAAATAACCTGGATTGTTCACAGTTCTCTTTTTTTGTTCTGATGTGTCTTTAAATGCAGCTGCATGCAGTTTCATAGCCAACAGTTTAATTGTGAGCTTAAAGAACTCAGTTAAAATCTGGAAATGTACATTTTATGTAACTCATGCTCAAGATGGAAAAATGATTGGTTATTAATTTTAACTTTTCATAAGTACCAAAAATGGACTTCACATTGATTTTCCTTTTGTTGATAAAGGAACAAAAAAGAGGTTGGACTGACCAATCTCTTCTGGTAATAGGGCACTAGGTAATTTGGACCTACCTTTTTGCTAAGGATAATTGGAAAGCTGGACAAAATACTGAAGATTATGTGCTTGAAACTACCTGAGAGGTAACAAAATAGTAAAGAATTGGCAAGCCAAGATCTGGAGGAATTTGATGGTTCAGCCACTTTCTCTTGGGTGAAATTAACGATTCCAGAAGGGGCTCTTGAGAAAATAAGCAGTACTTCTAACACCTTCATGGTGCACCTGGAGCCTAGGAATGTAGTGGGAGGGCAGGTGAGCCTCCTCATTTTAGGCCAGGACCCTAAAAGGGCTGCACCCTAGGAGTAAGGTTGAATCAGAAGTAGACAGGCCCTACAAGGGGTGCAACTCAACTTTGAAATATCTCCATTCCTAACACTGGACCTAAGTAATCCTATATTGACTGCTGGGTCTGGAAGTAGCAAAAGTAACTCCTCTCTGGAATATTAAAAAAAAAAAAAAAAAAAGCCTTCACTTCTATACTTCTATAATCACAAATAACTAGGTACATAAGGAGAAAAGACAATATAAGGAAAACAAACACATTTCTAACAGACATCAGAAACAGGGGATATTTGATTTATCCAGATTTATTCCAGATACTGGAATTATCAGATATATAACCATTCTTACTATTTTCAAGGAGATGAAAGATTAAAAATTCTGACAGAGAACTGGAAACTTAAAAAGAAATTGTAAATTCTAAAAATGATAAATACATAGAAATTAGGAGACCTCATTCAATAGGCATAAAAGCAGATTAGACACAGATTAATTACAAAAGAGGCCATAAGAAAATATTTAAATTTAACATAGACAAAAAAAATAGAAAATAGGAAACAAATATTAAGAGACAAAGAGGTGATACTCAGAAGGTCTAACATGTAGGTAATTGTGGAGTTCTAGGAGGAAAGGAAGAAAATAGGCCAGAAGGACTTTTTAAAGAAATAATGACTGAAGATGTTCCAAAATTGATGACAGGTATCAAGCCACAGATTCAAAAAGCCCTTTGGATTCCAAGGAAGATAGATAACTTCGTATCACCATAAACTTTAAAGACATTAAAAGGATAATAAAGACATATTATAAACAACTCTATGCCAACAGATTCAATAATTTAGATGAAATGGACACAATTGAAAAATCTGAATAAGCCAACAACTAAAGAAATTAAATCTCATAATAAACCATCCTGCAAAGAAAACTCTAAACCCAGATGGTTTCGTTGGTAAATTTTATCAAACATTTAAAAAAGAGAATGTCAACCTTACACAAACTCTTTCAGAAAATAAAGGAAACACTTTTATAAAACCAGCATAACTCTTATGTGAAAATCTGACAAAGACATTCCAAAAGAAGAAAACTACTACCCTTCCTAAACAGTAATACAACAATCTCTAATAAAACATTAGCAAATCAAATCTAACATAAAAAGGATCATGAACAAGCAAAGGCTTATTCTAGCAAGGTTGATTTAATGTTTGAAAATCAATGTAATCCATCCTATTACAGAAGAAAGGAAAAATTCTTATCATTAGTTCAACAGATACAGAAAAAAACATCTGACAAAATGCAACTCAAATTTGGACTGGAAGAGTGCTTCCTAAATCTGACAAAAACCCTGCAGCTAACATCATTCTTAATGGTAACATCATACTTAATAAATGCTTTCTCACTAAAGATGGGATCAAAGCAATCTGTCTGCTCTTACCACTCCTATTCAACATTTCAACGAAGTCCTAACCAGAGTAATAAAATAATAAAAACAATAAAACAATAAATAAATAAATGGCATATAGATCAGAAATTGTTTCTATTCATAGATGGTATGACTGCTTACATAAAATTTTCTCTGGATTCTACAAAACAACCATTAGAACTAATAGGTGAGTTTAGCAGGTTTGAAGTCAATATACAACAATTAATTGTACTTCTCTATACTAAGAGCAAACAACTGGAAAGTGAAATTAAAACTCAAGGTTGTTGTCATTTTCCTCCAAATTGAGCTACAGATTCAATGCAATTCTAATAAAAATTTCCATAAAAGTTTTTGTACAACTGACAAGCTTATTCTAAAATTCACAAGTGAATACAAAGGGCCTAGAATACCTAAAAGCAATCTTGAAAAGAAGAAATTGAAGGGTTTTTAGTACCTGACCCCAAGACTCATAAAAGGTACCACTAATCAGATTTGTGGGGGGTAGCGGCAGAGGACAAATAAACCAATGGAATAACAGAGAGCCTTGAAATAAACCCATATTCATACATTCTTTTGAATTTAACAAAGTCACCAAAGCAATCTATGGTGGCCGTAAAAATGCACTGAGATCTCCTGCCGGGGGAAGTATAATTAACTGAGGCCCCAGCTGCTAGCCTTCTGGATCTACTATTATATTCATGCCAAGGCCTTATGCTACCTTATGCTGCTCTTAGCCAATGATTAAGCACAGCAGGGTTAGTATTAGTGGTCCATCCCTCTAACAGGCAACGTTGGAATGAAAGACTCCCCACAGACGTAGCCAAAACTTATTTAGAATAGCACTGCTGTCTAAGATACTTTTCAACCAATCTTCCTTTTTCCCTCCTCTCCTTTCACAATCCAAGGGCTCTCCACATGCCTTCTCTGACTCCCTTCCCTTTCCCATCACCCAATACATATCCTACACATCTAATACTGTCTTTCATATGGAGGCTGGAATGGTTGAAGAACACAAGTAGTGGGATGGAGTTTTGAACTGGTTTATTCATTACCTGGAAGGCAAAGAGGAATGTTACCCTGAGTGGTATATGGGGCACGGATAGTCCCTGGCACAGGGGAGCGGCCAAACTGCTACAGATTTCACCAAGGGTGACTTGGGAAAACATCCTGGAGGAGTGATTGTCCTCGCGTGTGTAATGATTCAGACATCTGAATGAAATGAGGAGAACAATGCCTAAAAGAACAGCAGAGTTGGCCGGTTATTGCCAAGTTGCTATGATGTTCTTCAGGGGGATAATGAGAATGTGAGGGCTGTTAACAAGTCATTCAAGACTATGGGTGAGAGCTTAGTTTGTTGCTTACATAAAGATCCTTATTTCTGGCTATGTTAGAGCAGATATAACTGAACAGCTGACTGAAGATTTTTCATTAAAGTCGTGGAATTCAGAGACATTTAAATGCTCAGTTGATGGAGATCTACTATGCAAGGGCCAGGCAAATTTTCATGAAGGCACATGAACAGAGTTAGCCGCTGTGGTGGAAATGAAAACTACATAATGGGCTCCCACTTACCAAGGCCAGGTAATGTCCTTGCTGCCTTTAAATGTCCAATCTGTTAGCAGCCAATCTGATTCTAAAATTTATATAGAAATGCAAAGGGCCAAGAATAGTAAAGATAATCTTCAGGAACAATAGACAGGTTTTCTTTCTTGGATATCAATACTTCCTGCAAGGCTATAATCATTAAAAAAAACTGTGATACAGGTGGAATGATAGACCAGTAGAGGAGAATAGGGTCTATAAATAGATTCATATATCTGTGTGCATCTGTACTATCATTATACAGTCATATTATATAACCATATGTCAACACAAATACATGTGTGTTTTTTATAAAATGGCCAGGCAGAACAGGGGTGAAAGAACGGTCTTTTCAATAAGTGGTTGGCTTGAGGGGCGCCTGGGTGGCTTAGTCGGTTAAGCGTCTGACTTTCGCTTAGGTCATGATCTCGCGGTTTGTGGGTTTGAGCCCCACGTCGGGCTCTGTGCTGACTGCCAGCTCAGAGCCTGGAGCCTGTTTCAGAGTCTGTGACTCCCTCTCTCTCTGACCCTCCCCTGCTCATGCTGTCTGTCTCTCTCTCTCTCCTAGAAATAAATAAAACAAAACAAAAAAATAAGTGGTTGGTCTGATTGGATATCCATAGGAAAAGAAAATGATACTTAACTCTGACCTCACATGGCACACAAAAATCAACTTCAGATGGATTATAGATCCAGCTGTGGAAGATAAAACAGTTAAGTCTCTAGATGACAATAGAGAATAATCATTTATAAACTTGGCATAGGGAAATGCCAGTTTCTTGAAAAAGCACTAACCAGAAAGAAAATTGATGAAATCGACTATATAAAATAAGTTAATAACTTATTTTCAAAGAGCACAATAAAGTGAGAAGAGAAGCCACAGAGGGGGAGAAGATACAGCTAGTAAACATATGGAAAGACACAACCTCTAAACAGGGAAAAGAAAACAAATCACAATGAGACACTGTCATAAACACACTAGAATAGCTAAAATTACACAGAATAATGCCAGAAACCATGGCAAGGATATGGAACAACAGGAATTCTTGGGTGGCTGGTAAGAGTATAAATTGGTACCACTTCTTTGGAAAACCGTTTGGCATGATCTACTAAAGCTGAAGATATTCATATCCTATGATTTTGCAATTTCACCTTTAGGTATATACTTTTTTTTTTCAATTTTTTAATGTTTATTTATTTTTGAAAGAGAGAGAGAGACGGTGTGCAAGTGGGCAAAGGGCAGAGAGAGAGGGAGACAGAGAATCCAAAGCAGGCTCTAAGCTCTGAGCTGTCAGCACAGAGCCCGATGAGGGGCTTGAACCCACAAGTGGTGAGATCATGACCTGAGCCGAAGTCAGATGCTTAACTGACTGAGCCACCCAGGCACCCCCACTTCTAGGTATATACCTAACAGAAATGCCTACATATGAACAAGAAACACAGGCAAAAATTTCATACCAGTATTACTTGTAAATGCCCCAAACTGCAAACTAAAATATCCATCAACTGTAGAACAGATAAATTGTGACCTATTTATACCATGGACTACTAGACAACAATGAAAATGAACAAAGCAGTTCACATGCAACACGGTTGAATATCACAAACAAAATTTTAGCTCAGACACAAATAAAGCACATACTAAAAGAAACCACTGACGTAAAGTTCAAAATAGTGCCCAAAGTAAACAAATTATATTTGAAAATACATGCTTAGATGGTAAAAGTCTAGAGAGAAGCAAGGAAGTGACTACCATAAATTAGGATAGTGGTTACCCTCGGGGTTGGAGATGAAGAAAGGGCCAGTAGTTAGGAGGGGGCATGAAAGTAGCTTTTTAGTGTGATAACAATATCTTGACCTAGATGGTGGTTATATTGATACTTTACATTGCAGTAAATTACTAAGCTGAATATTTTATGTACTTTTCTGTTATGCATATTTCACAATAAAAGAGATTAAACAAGCAAACCAAAGGAATAAGCCAGTCTTTGATACCAAAATGAAAGGCTTAGTGCTTGGTTAACACTAAACAATAACTCTTTGAGTTATTTTTTTGTTAATGGTAAGCAGTTCACTTGAATTATCCAGATTGTTTTACATAGATTCTATGCCTGACATTTCTTAGATCGTTCGCTATTAACTAAACCAAGAATCAAATCTAAAAATTTGGACTCATTGTATATGCTCTAAAGAAGAAAATCAATAGAATCAAGCATAGTATTTATTTTTTAGGCTGAGAGAAGTGTCATCAAAAGAAAATGGATTCCTGCCAACTGAGTAAATGAGGCAGATGAGGTAACTCAGACATGAAAGGGAGAGAGAAAAAGTCAAGTCCCTTGCTGCTTCTTTGTTTTGAATTACATAACCTTCATGGCAGAATTATCTTTGACAGAATCCTTAGAAGAAGATTTCTAGATCTGAAAGACAACAGAATAAAGGGTAGCCGAACACGTTAAAATGGGAGTAGAGCAGGCTGCAGGTATTAACAGGATAGAAAGGAGGAGCTGCATAATATACAGAAAGAAAACCAAGAAGATGTTGAGTCTAGAGGTGGAATATAGTCTCAAAATGAGAGAAGACTCATCTGTATGATTTGACAATCTAGCCTCTGAGTGTACTTAATGAGAAAAGAAGATCAAACAAGCATTACAGCAAATCCGAAGAGAAGAGCTGCAACATGAGATTTTAATCATGGGGTTAAGATATTAAGGAGATTAATCAATCTTTCCTAGAAATATTCTTTCCATCCTACAATATAGTCAAAACGCAACTCTGAAAGAATCCAACAGTTTCCTTCTGACGATTTTCAAACTCCTGGGGGAAAAAAAAATCAGTGTAGCCAGGAGTCACTATAAATTCACGGTCACCAATCTCAACTATGTTTGCAACACTGACAATTTCTTTTTCCCTGTAAAGTTCTTCCTTTTTTCACAATGACTATTTCATTAAAACAGTCATTTTTAATGACTTGACTTTTCTTAAAACTGTTGACATTCTCCCTGTCTCCCCAATCACCCTCAGCGGTATTGTCATCTACCTCAAAGAGAAAACGTTTGCTATCAGAAGGAAACTTTCTCAACTTTTTGGCACCAGAGTTTTAAATCTAACTGCTTACACATCTATCCTTCTCTCCTTCCTGCAAAGAGGTTGCCTTTCACAAACCCAAGATTAATTCTTCCCTCCAACCATGTAGGTTATCCTTTCCCTGCCTAATGTCCCAAACTGCATTGCCCATCCTGCCTTACCTGCTCCTCTGCCACTGGTCTCTCAGTAAGCCAGGACTCTAGAAGTGATCCTTAACTCCTTCTCTAATTAACCAAGTCCACTGTAATCCACATCCTAAATTTCTCTCGAATCTATCTCATCATCTACCTCCTTTGTCACCACCAATCTCTAATTATCTGTCATCTATTACAACAGCCTGACTGGTCTCTTGACCTCCAAGGTTACTACTCTCTAATTCATTTACCACTTTGTAGCTGCCAATTATCTTTCCAATGTGCTATTCTGCTAGATCACTTCCTCAATTTTAGTCCACAAAATAAAATGCAAACTCCTTATTATGGTTCCTAACCTTCTCATGATTTGCTCTTGCTTACCTTTCTATTTTATTTCTAGTTATTTTTGTTTAATCTTTTAAACATTTATTATTTTTGAGAGAGAGAATAGAGTGTGAGTAGGGGAGAGGTAGAGAGGGAGACAGAGAATCTGAAGTAGGACCCAGGCTCTGAGCTGTCAGCACAGAGCCCAACACAGGGCTCAAACCCATGTACAGGAAGATCATGACCTGAGCAGAAGCTGGATGCTCAACTGACTGTGCCACCCAGGCACCCCATACTTTATTTCTAGTTTTACCACTCTTTGCATCAAGCATTTCCAGACATTCACACACCTATTTCCTTTGCCTGGTTGACTGTCCACCCTCACTTCAGTATTTATTTGTCTAGGTCCACCTCAAACTTTAAATGCCATTTCCTTTTGGAGGCCTTTCCTGATTTCCTAGACTAGGTTTGGTCTCAGTGCTATGTGCTTCCCTAACATAACACTCATTGTTCTTTGTTAATTTATCTGTATGCTCAAAGAGTAGGGCTCTGTCTATTCACTGCTGTGGCCCCAATATCCAGCAAAAGAATTGTGCAGGCATTAAAAAAAATCATCAAATAAGTTAGAAGAAAGGTCATAAATAAAATTAAAATTAAAATTAAAAAAATAAAAATAAAGCATAATAATAAGAGACGAAGTCTTTTATCTGGAATGGTCTAGACAGAGATTTCCTGTAGATTTTCTTTAAAGTTACAAGTGTACATTTCATAGTTTTCAAAGGTAAGAATGAAATAGATACTTTTAAGTAATATTAGAAGCTGTTACAATAGAAGACTATTGTGATTCCATGGTTCCTAGGTCTCTTATATGGTTTCCAAGCCAAAAAGGTGATGTCTCCAGATATTAACCCTGGAGACATCAATGTCCTGTATCAAAACAGCAGTATTGAAAAAGCTAGACTACAGGCAGAATGGGTAAGTAGAAATTTATCCAGAAGTCTTTGAGTATAGCACACACACATATACACCAGGAACATATTTACATAGACAGTATAAAATATTAAAAATCATTATCACTAAACAAATTTTATCTACTCTAAGAAAGAGGAGAAACTATAAATCTTATGAGAAAGATGATTTCAATACATGGTCAATGGTTTAAATTTTTTTTCTAAAGGAGAAAAGTCAAAGCAGCTGGCCTTACAATAATGAGAAAAAGGTATTGATAACTAGTCTGTAAAAAAAAAAAAAAAAAAAACTGCCTGAAATGTTCATTCAAGGCTGGTATTCATTCTTTATTCAGAGCCTGGCTGTCAGGCTTGAAAAGCAACAGAGATTACTGATGCATTCTACAGCCAAGTCATGGAGAACATAAATAAATTTGTTCTTCGTACAGCAATGAATAAAGGCAGGAAAAGGCTTATTCTTTGGATTACAAGGGTCTCCTATGCATTGTTTGGCTTCAGTAAGATTTATTAATCACACTTAAATGATACAACTTAGAAATAATCATATTTTGATATTTCATTTTCATTAGTTCAATGGAGCAAAGCCATTGTCAAATTCTGATACTACATGATTAGTATCTTGCATTGGTTTATTTGTACTTTTTTATTAAGTAGACAGAGATCATGAACTCCAGAAGGAATTTCTTAAATTGTTTAGGAGCTTTAAATAATTTATTTTGTACTTGCTCCAGTTTAGGGAGGTAGTTTTTTAAAAAGCTGAGGTCAAGGTAAATGCAGTGGAGTGAAAATAAAAAAAAAAAATAACAGCAGTCAAATGTTTACTAAGGACAAAGTTAAAGATGTATTTTGAAATTCTTACTAAATAAAAATATTTTATCAATTTTGCTCTCTGCCTTAAGACAAGACTTCAGAGATACTAATGACTCTTACCTTTTGGCCAGAGTCAATCCTATGCTTTCCATGTTTTAGATCTCACACACACACACACACACACACACACACACACACACACACACACACACAGTTCTGATAAAGTTAGGACTAGTTTCAGCTCAGCTGTGCTACTGAGATGAGTGGAGGAAATTTTTCTAAGCAGAAACAGTGCCTAGGAAGATAAGATTTTAAGAGCCCTAGAGGACAGAAGAAAAAAAAGGTAGTTCTGAAGTTGTTTACAAGAAGAGATAATTATAAGTTGCCTATTTAAGACAAGGCCCCTGCAGTCTTGTGAGTAATCTATTTGGCAAGTTCAAATAGGTAATAACTGCAATGCAAAATGGCATTTCAGTATACTTGAAGGAAGCTTATAATAAAAGAACTAGAGAAATTGAAAAGAAATATATATGAACTCTAGTTGTGGCGATCTGAGAAGACTTCATAAAAATATGGATGGAAGATCGTTGATGAAGAAAGGGTAGGGCTTTCTGGAAACGAAGGGAGGTGTTTCATAGTTTATAGAGCCCAATCCAAATGAACATAGTTCTTAATTGTCTTTTAATAACTATTTATAACATGAAAATGCTTCAGAAGTCATCTTGTCTGCCCAAATAAAGTTATGAAAAGTGACAGTTATAGCTTGAAATTACTTATAAATAGGCAGCTTGCAAATATGCGTTAGAAAAAGTTAAAGACACACTCTTTCTCTCTATAATGACTGAATGTTATCCCCAACTGCACTGCTGCTAGGTATTTCCCTCTTCCTCCTCTGTCCTCACATTATTGTGAAGGAGAAGGAACAGTGTCACAGACACACACAGCTTTTGAAAAATATACACAAAATACAATACACAAATATATTCTGTATGTGTTTGATACATACAGACTAAAGGTCAAATAACTTAAAGATTCAAAGTGAATTTAGTAATATGAAGGTAAACAGGTGACAATTTTGACCAAAACAAGTGAAGCCAATTATTTCCCCATGATATACAATTCATTTTTCTACCTCTATAATTCATGACCTAATGGAACAGTAATATAATTCAATAAGAAGAAACTAATTATCTAGTAACTTTTATTCTTATGGTATTAAAATTGACCACTGAATGATTTGTTCCAAAATTCTCTCACCAAGTTAAGCTGAATATCTAGACCAAAAGGTTATTTTGATTTCAAAATAGACACAACATATATGGCCTCTTCTGTCTGTGGGCACTTTCTTATCTCTCAGGAATGTTCTGAAAAACAACAGAATAATCTATCAAATGATTTAGGATATGTACTGCCAGGCTATAAAACGGATCCACTTCTATTATTAAGAGGTCTTCAACCATTTCCTTTTTTATTACTCTTAAGTACTCTAATGCCAGTACCATTACATTTTCGTTACTGGCCACAAGTGAGCTTTAGTTTTGTAAAGTTTGAAAGAAATCTCAAATGGCCATCCAATTTCTTGTTCTAGGCAAAGCTACCCAAAAGAGGGAAGCAAATCTTTTGTTAATTAGACCTATTAGGAAAAAATTTTTTATGTTCAAACTACTGCCACAATAGAACTTAGTTCCTCATTCCTATACCACAAAGGGTACAGATCATTAGTTACCTACCTAAATAACCTTCAAATTATCAAATTACCAATAACCTCATCTATCAGCTATCTATTCGTGCTGTAATAATGCTGTGTGAAGTTATCCATCTCAAAACTCAGATTTTGTAAGACAATACGTATTATTTTATTTGCTCATAAATGTATAGATCAATTGAACAATTCTTCTGGGCTGTGCAAATCTTGGTTAGCCTTGCTCATCTGTGTACAGTGGGCCAGCAGGTGAGCTTTGCTTGGCTACTCTAAGATGGTCTCACCCAGCAAAGCTCTCTGCATGAGGTTTCTGATCTTCCAGCAGGCTACCAAGAGATCAACCTGGGACAATGCTACTGGCTTAAACAGTCTCAAAACACTCAGATTCAAAGGGTGGGAGGGAAAAGAAATGATCTCTTGATGGGAGGGGCTCGAAACTGCACTGTGAAAGGGGTAGAAACAAGGATGAAGGCTGCAGTCACTTTAACAGTCCGACTACCAAACCTTCACATGAAACAATCTAGTATGAATGCTGCTAGATTCCCTCCATCCTTGAATCTAGATAGTGTAAACATTAACAAATCACTTTATCATTGCAAAATATGATTTCAAGAATGCTGTTAAACTGAAGTCAAGGTGTACTGAAATTAGACAGCAAATTGAGATTTTAATTTAAGAGCATAAGGAATTATAAAAATGTTACCTTTATGACCTTAGGAAAAAAAAATGATATTAAAAGCTATCTTTATACACAAGACAACATGAATCTGTATAACTAAGAGGAAATTGTAAGCTTAAGTGGCTTTTAAATTTTTTTACTTACTATCTATGTATTTAAAACCTACTTTATGTATATTTGACAAGTTATCAGAAATAGTTTTATTCAAAGAACAACACCCATGAACCTTTAAAATGAACCATTTATTAAATCAGACTGTTAATCTTAACAGTAAATGTAAGTTACATGTATGTTTATGTCCGAGTATTTCACATGGAAATTTTTTAAACTCTTATAGGCAAGCAAAATCGTACCACACAATATATAAGTGGGAAGGGGTACTGCTAAACATTCAAATAAGGCAAGTATTTAAAACAGTAAAACAATAATTAAAAAAAAAATTCAAGCATTCCTTTAAGAGAATTCAATACTACTAGCTAAATGTACTTTCTGAGTGTATTCATATAATCAAGGCAGTGTTTCTTCTTTTAAAACGTCAGGAAATGAAATAAGGCTCATTAATAGATACAGCTGCCCTCAAGATTTCAATCTCAGTTGCTTTCTTTAAATTAAAATTCACAAAGTGCACAATTAAGATATATCAAAAAACTGAATCTGCTACTCTAGCAACAGCTGTCCATGCTTAATACTTAGTGGTTTATTTGACCAAATTATCTTTTCAGGGAAAAATAAAAAAGATAAGCCACTGTAAAACATTTAGTTTGAAGTGTATGCTAATATTTTTCGTAGAAATCAAAAATTATGAAGGAAAAGGGTTATTTATCATAAGGGAAAAAAAGCAAAACACTGGAATGACCAAACATTTTCAAAGAACAAGCACCACAAAGGACATTTGCATTCAGTTTTGTAATATTTATCAATGTATTTTTCTTACTCCAACCAATCTACTTCATCAAATTCTGAATCATCTTCTGAATCACTATATTCCACAGCAATGCGGCGAGACAGGATGGTGGCAACATCATTTTCAATGCGTTCATGTTTAGCTTCCTGTTCACGCTGCTCTTCTACTTTGCGTAGCTGAATACCTGATAGAGAAAAACCAAAGCATTCATTGTAAGCCAAGATACTAAATACAACATATTCATCTTTCTGGAATAAAATCAAACACATGTGAGAATACTAAGAGGAAAATAAAAAGCAAGATCGATTAAAAATAATTTGAAGGGATCATGCTTAGAATCACATTAATTTGGTCAATTATTTCTTTCATTCTCTGCGATATTAGTTGGTCAAACTTACCAGGCAGCCCAGTGAATATTTACAGTTTATTTAGCCACGATGGTCTACTGTGCCTCCCTACTCACCAAACCCCCCTGAAAAGTTAACCAGTGGTCAAATAAACATTGTTGAATATGTTTTCTGTGGCTTTACTCTCCCCAGTACTTGAGGGAAAGGTACTATTATTCACTCTATATTGTTAGTGTCTGGTTTATAGCAGATGCTTAGAAAATGTTGGCTGAATAAATGAATGAATATGAGAAGTCTTTCCTTTGTTACTAAGGGAGGAACTTTAATCCTGTAAACACATCTGATAGAGCAAGTATCACTGATACACCAAATAGACAGCCTTACTCTGAAGAAAATACCATTTTTAAAAGAGCTGCCATACATACTAAATACAAATAAAGGATTTTAACTAAATTTTCTATAACTTGTAAGTTTGATACTCTCATTCATTCAATAAACATTTTAAGAATCCCTACAGTAGGGGGGCGCCTGGGTGGCTTAGTCGGTTAAGCGTCCGACTTTCGCTTAGGTCATGATCTCGCAGTTAGTGGGTTCGAGCCCCGCGTCAGGCTCTGTGCTGACTGCCGGCTCAGAGCCTGGAGCCTGTTTCAGTCTGTGACTCCCTCTCTCTCTGACCCTCCCCTGCTCACGCTGTCTCTCTCTCTCTCTCCTAGAAATAAATAAAACATTTAAAAAAAAAAAAAAAAAAAAAAAAAAAGAATCCCTACAGTAGGAAAATAATTAAATGTGATATATTTTCTGGCAAATGCTTTAAAATAAAAGTTAAGGGTGCCTGGGTGGCTCAGTCAGTGGAGCATCTGACTCTTGATTTTGGCTCAGATCATGATCTGCAGTTTGGGAGATAGAGCCCCATGTCAGGCTCGTCACTGACAGCGTGGAGCCTGCTGGTTCATCCCTACTCCCATGCACTCTAAAAATAAATAAAACTTAAAAAAATATAAGTTGAACATAGCTTTCCTTTCTAAAAACCATTTGTACCAAAACACTATCATCACAATTTTGTAAGCAAGGAAAATGTTATTGTGCAAAATATTTAGAAAGTTTCTAATGCTACCACAGCAATGCTTTTAACAGCCTTGAGAAAGGTTACCTTTTCGTATTGCTTCCAGAAGTACACTCCTGGCGTCACTGATTACAGGTAGAGTTGATGGATGACGCTTTGGCTCAGAAGCAGGTATAACTTGTGATGGAGGAGATGGAGGCATTAATGGAACATGGGGACCTGGGGCAGTAGATGGAGCTGGATGTAGCCCAGAGGGAGGATGAGTAAGAGCTGCAACTGTGACAGGTGATGATGGTCGAATGCCTGGTGGTGGCAGAGGAGGCGGAGGTGGGGGTGGAGGCAGCCCTTGGACTTCACCCTGTGGGAGTGGATGAACTGGTACAGTCTCACATACTGGGGCAGCTCTAGCTACCGGTGGAGAGGGCTGTACTAGAGGAGGTGCAATTGGAGGAGGAGCTGGGTGAAGAACTCCAGGGGCGATCTGAAGAGGAGCTGGAGGTGGTGGTACTGCTGGAGCTTGCAAAGCAGTGGCTGGAGGTGGAGGTGGGGGAGGTACTGGTGGGGGAGGAGTTGAAGTCATTGAAGCTCTTAATGAAGAAGTTGACAAAGCAGATGGAAGAGGAGGTGGAGGAGGTGGGGGGGTAGGGCTCACAAACACAGGTGTCCTGCCTGTAGCTGGTGACTGAGGGCGATTTTCTATCAAACCTGTAGCAGAACTGAAAAGATAAAGAAATCCTATCAAGTTATTCAAAGGGAAAAACCTAACCACATGACATATATGACTATCAGTAATTATATCAAGGTAGATGAATTAACATGTTCCTATAGACAATAAAAATTCCTCAGTATTTAGGAAGAAATAAATACACCCAGAAAATTAATAGGTGGTACTTTCATCTGTAACATTCATCTCATCCATTCATGCACCTGTCAGAATACTCTCAAGCATTTTAAGCTTACTTTGATAAATAAAATGCTCAATTTTATGCTGTGATAGGAGTCTTTATAATGACTCAACATATATCATATTACAATACTTGTAGCAATACCTGTGGTCATTACAATGCTGCATTTACACTGAGGCTAGTAAGACTCATCATATGTCATTTTAGCTAAATCAATGACATCTAATTACAAACCACAAGAGGAAAATTATGACTCCCTTCCTGAGGATGGAACATTGAGTGACTCAGGGACAGGAGGTTGATCTTTTTAACTGAAAATTATAAAGCTGATCTCTATTTACCTATTAAAAATTTTATAATCTGGAGAGCAATGGACAAAATTAAATGTCAAAAGTGCTTTACTCAAAATTATGAGTAATTGCCTATTCTTTCTCAAATTCTCAGAGTACTCCCCCTAATAACAAATTAACACTTAGAATCACATCTTTGATTCCCATTTCCTAGTTCCTTACCACATTGTAGATATTCATAATTTTTATTAATATACAACATATCATGTGCTTGATAATAAAGGTATGATAAAATGAAACATACCCTAATCTTTAAATTCTCATTAGCTACATTTTTCCCGAGAGAACGGGTCAGCTCTTATCAGAGGCTGGCAAATTACATCCCACAGGTCAAATGTGAATTGCTCCCTGTTTTTGTAAATAAGGTTTTGTTGGAACCCAGTCATTTATGTATAGCCTGTCTATGGCTGTTTTTAGGGAACAATGGCAGAATCGAGTAGTTATGACAGAAACCGTATGTCCACAAAGCCGAAAACTTTTGCTAACCGATCCTTTCGAGAAAAAGGTTACCAACCCCTGAGAAGAAATATCAAGTGCTTGTCCCAACATACCTGATACAGGTAGGTATGGGTTTCGCATCTCCTGCTCCGTGCATTGGTGGGGGTGGAGGAGGTTCGTGTGGTCTGACTAAGACCCTTTCCTCAGCTCTAGTCAGAAGCTCACTCATCTGACTAAATGGCAAGGCAGAAAGTGAGTAAGATCCATCCATATGATCCACATATGTCTGAGGTCTAAAAAAAAAAAAAATTCAGTATCAGTGTTATTTTTCTTGAATTACTGGTGGCATAAAGTGTTGTACAGGAGACATTTAGGATTTATCTTTTGAATGACAATGTTTTAATCACTATTAAGAAACTTCAGAAATTTATTACACTTATTTTGCTTTTAAAAGAAAGAATGGTGCTCATAGTGCAACTTTTCCTTGCAGTTACTTTATTATTTTCTAACATAATACTAATTCGATTCACAAGGATAAAAAGTATTACAGAATCTCATAAACAAGAATTAACTTTTAGCAAATTGTGTTCAAAGCTATGTACCCCTCTTTTGTTTTTTTAAACAAGCTACCAATGACAAAAAGCTAGAATATGAACACTGGAATCTCAAACCTAAATGACTTCCAAATGTCTTGTTTCAGCAAGAAAGGCCTCCATGATACTAGCACCACAAGGATGACTAATGACATTGTTTTGTCTTTTTGATGTTTTCAAAGGTGTTAGGGTACTCAGAAAATAACTGAGTAACAAAGCAACAAACGACGTAAGATCAGATTTAAGCAAAATTTTAGATACCCTGAGCATGTTAAGGTTTACAGATATTTACTGATTGTAGTGCATGTTGGGGACACGTGTACACAAAGCAAGTTAGAAATTACAGCTGACTTGAACAGAGGTTTAAACTGAGCAGGTCCACTTATATGAGGATTTTTTTTACAGTAAAGCACTGTAAATGTATTTTCCTTATGATTTTCTTAACATTTATTTCTGTAGCTTTATTGTAAGAGTACAGTATACAATACATATAGCACACAAAATATATGTTATGGATTATTTATGTTCTCACTTAAGTCTTCCCAGTCAACAGTAGGCTATTAGTAGTTAAATTTTGGGCGAGTCAAAAGTTACATGTGAATTTTCAACTGCAAAAGGGATTGGTGCCCTTAACTCCCTTGGTGTTCAAGGATCAACTGTATTGTACTTATACTACTGGATCAGGTAATACTGTAATTACTTAACAGTAGTAGAAATAGATGTTTATCTATAGATTATTAAAAAAATAAATCTCAATTCTTTCAGTCTTTTTCTTTCAGTAATGCATATAAGTATCTTACACATATATTACTCCTAACTGGCTAAGATATTGGCCTAATATTTTACATGTATTATTTCAAAAAAACCTTTAAGCTCTTTTCCATTCAAAAATCAATACTTATTATATAATAATAACTATAATCAGCCAACTACACACAAATTTCTTCACAGAGAGATGCTAGTATAATGTTTATTAGGGTAGCATGTTACTTAGATGGGGCCCCTGGCTACTGAGAAAGGAAAAAGACGTATTCTATAGTTCTGCCAAAAGGGGATGTGAGTGATTTTGTTTAAAAAGTCCTGGTATAACTGAGGTGGGAGATGTGGTATAGAAAGGAAGTCAGGAGAAAGAAAAAGAAACAAAATATTACCCTTTCTCAGTTCCTCTTTTATATTTAGTGAATCTGTAATATTTAAAAAAAAAAAAAAATTCCAGACCCCATTGCTCTATTGCCAAGTTATAGCAGACTCTGCCTGACATACTGAGAGCGCTAAGATTTCATATGAAACCCAGAAGATCATCTCCTCCAACCACCTCTTTCTATAGATGACAAAAGCAAAATCCAGGTATGAAAATGACCTGCCCATGATCAGACTTTAATAGGCTCACAGTGGTCAGAGTTTCAAAATTATTTCTATAGCTAAAGTAGTTGGTTGAACAGTTCAGGATCTACCTAAGTAGGACTTAAGAGGCACAGATATTAGAAATAAAGCCAGTGTTTTATCATCAATTTTGTTAAAAACAAACAAAAGAAAAGAAACCTTGTTTCAAAATGAGAGGCTGGGCCATTAGCAACTTCAATATGCTTATGTAAGAGATTAGCATCATCTTCAGCCAGCTCTGGACCTTGGGCCAGCTTCTGCCATTCTCTCCGCCTGTCATGAGGTGCTCTTGGCACTTTTTCTGGTTCATGAGGACGATCTAGATTTTTCTGCTATAACAGATGTATTGAAACAAAGCCAAATGCTGAGGTGCTAAGTTTTTAAAAAGAAGTTATAACAATCAAAATAAATTCTAACATTAATACTGAAAAAGACAATGCCATCATAATATAAAGATAGAGACAGTTCATTTGTACACTCGGAATTAAATCTTAGTTTGCTTGCAATCCCAGTTTCTTGTCATGTTTCTTTAACTTCTGATTTGAATTGATGCACCAGATAAAAATAGTATGCCTAAATAGTAAAATTTGAGGTCAGAAAGTCCTTCCAGATGAAAAACAGATTCACCAATTCTGCTCCCACATCTATTAGTTTTTGCTGCTATAATGAGTGAAATTTCTACCAATGACACTGCCTACTTTTAACCAAAACTTGAAATTTTATTAAGGCTATATAATCTGGAAAGTGACCAATTAGCCAGCCAATACATTAGAAAAAATCCAACCATCTAATTAACTCATTATAACTGTATCACTCAACAGAAAATGGGATATCAAAAAAAAAAAAAAAAAAAAGAACACAAAATAAATCAAATTGTGGGAAAAAGCACAGAGGGGTCTAGAGTAGGTATAACAAAGTCAAATGCCCAAAGGGGCTAAGCAGATCACATACATAATCAAAAAAGTCAGGCGTAAGATGAGGACTACACTGACTAAATAAGCACATCCATCTAAGGCTTTCCAGTTCAAAAATTTTAAAACCATTGTGTTTGTCCAACAAAACACTGATTGCAGGCATATTCTGAGCTGCCAGTCACCGGTTTGTAAACTCTGGCTAGAACACTGGGATACTGTCTAGTACAGAAAATAATAACATGAAGGCATTATGGGGAAAAGGGAGGAAAGGAGAGATAGCTACAGAAGAAACAGAGGGATGATGAGGGCAGATTTTGCCTCTTTCATAATTCTGCCTAAATCCAATTTTGCTTCTTTCTTTATTTCTAATTCTCATCAACACGGAATAAAACAGATCCAAATGAATTTTATTATAAAGTAGGATTTGGTAACACAGCAGACAGATAACGGGAATTTAGAAGGACTATAATAGTCTTTCCAAAACATTTAGGATGTGATCTATGTTAAGAAAATATTAGCTTAATCTACTTTGCCAATATCTGTAAAATAATTCCTTCATCCCTTCTTACCAGAATGCCCTCCTCTTCCCTGGTCCACTTAATTCCTATTTGTTCTTTGATATTTATTATAAGCTTTGTTGAAAGTGTTTACCAACCCTCTCCTCTGGCTAAAGCAGGTGCTGTTCTGGGCTACCTAAAACCTCCATGCACACCTCTGTTACGGCACTTATCATGCCACAATATAAGAGTCTGATTGCTAATTTGTTCCCCAATGAGTCTGTGATCTTCCTGTGTGGTTATAAAGACTTCAGTATAAAACTGACAAAGTACAAGATTAATAAAGTTCCATGTATGCAACAAAACACAAATACATGAAAACTAACTTCAATTTTTTGAATCTCTTGTAATACCTTCTGTTTCCTCTTTTCCTTTCTCTTATCCTCTGTATCTTGCAACATTTTTTCTTTCCATAGATCAAAGAAATATGAGGGATTGGTATAAAATTTCAAACCTTCTTTACCATCATCTCTGAAATAAAAAATATCAATTAAAACATTTATCACCAAGACTTAGAGAGGCAATCAGAATAATTTTACTAAAATGTTTTTTCTACCAGTGAAATACAGAATGTATGAAAATACTGACAAAATAAATTAGAATATTGCATCAAGGAGATACTTCTCACAAATCAGACAAAAAACTAAGGAAAATGGAAAACCAGGTGTTTTTCAGAGTTGGTGTTACTAATCTGAAGAACAAATGGACAATTTTCATCTCTAGTGCTGAATGCCAACTTTTCTAAAAGTCTTCTGGGAAACTCCAATAATCACAAAAGGTTCTGCCAAAGATAAAACCCTGAAAAGGCAATAATATCATTTACAATAGAGACATTACAAAGAGTATCTTCTAATACTCTGGTTTACTTATTATCTTGAAACCTCCCACATTTCCTTTAATAGTCATTCTAGTAGTAACAGTTATTTTTATCCAATGACTTGCACACTAACAAAACAGCTTCAAATAAGTATCTGAAGACCATTTTACTTAGGATATGTGTGGTGTATCTTAAATTACCCATTTAACAAGTCATGTGAAAATACCCCCATAGCAAGTCTGAATAATTCCAGATATCATTTTAAATGGTAAAACACATTTTTAAGATAGAGTCTATGTATTCATTATGTAAAAGCTTAATGCATATAGATCAAGAGCAGACATGAGCAAGCAAAAATGATATTAATTTTGTTAGTGTGGTGAAATTTTGAGCCCTTTAAAAATTTTCATCTGACCAGATATTGCATTAAAAAGACAATAATAACTCCTTGTCCTTTCATATTAATAAGTTTGCCATTTGCTTTGCTAATAATACTTCTCAAAACAACTCCCTTGAATAAGTCTTGTCTCTTGTATGCCAGAACCTTGGGAACACACCTAGTGAAAAAAGCGTAAGTTTTCTAAGGTGGTGGATAAAGAGGGTTCTCTGTGTTGGTCAGAAGTCCAGTGACATAAAGAATGCTTGGGGACTGACAATACAAAGGTAGACTGCTACTTATCTGAACATGCAGTATGAAATTAAATAGCCAGCCTTCATATTTATTAGCCCACTGACCTATATGGAGTGAGTATATTGAGAGGTGGAGGCTGTTCACAAACATCATATGTCTCCTGTAATGGAATAGGCAAAGTCTTGCGGTCGAAAAGCTGCTGATCTTGAATTGTAGAACTTCGGAAAGCTTTTCTCATTGTTATGTCTTGCAAAGACACTAAAACAAAAATCAAAAATGTATTTTATTTATTTTACTAAGCGGATTTAACATAAGGACAAATTCACATACTTTACTTGTTTAAGAGTCAGCATGGCTCAGGCAGTTGTGCCTGTAGTGGCTTGAGAATCAGGAACCACATTTTAAATGCTCTATCATTATGTCTCAATAATCATTTTGTGTCTGATCTTCCCAGTCAGATACGTTTTAATGCACCTTTGATTTCTAAGGCTCAAAGGCTGTAATGATGTCTGAAATATATCGACGTTTCCCGCAAAAAATATGTTTTCTTTTTTCTATTTGCCATCACCAGCCCCTACTAACCTACATTCTCTTCTTCCCTTTTTAAAGAATCTTTTTCTCCCATTTCTCTTTATTACTTTTATTTAGCTTATACCAATTGCACTGAAGGAATTACTTAGTCCTTAGTGGCATTCTAGGCTAAACATACTGTTGACCTCTATGCTAGCTAGACTATAAATATTATACATAAGCTATAAACTTAAAACATACTTTACCATAAAGAAATTATTTCCAAGTATTGGGCAATCTATATCATCATCTATTTCACTTATCTTTTATCTTAGACTAAAAGGATCTTGACTTAGCTATAAGCTAAGACTATGACTGTCTTGTACATTATTAGTATCTCCAGTAGCTAGCGGAGCTCCACCACATATATGATGATCTAAAATAATTTCATTTACTCATTTTCTTTTGAAGCATGAAGCATGTTAAAATAAGAAATGTACCAATATTTTTTTCCATTTTTAAAAATGCTTATTTATTTTTGAGAGTGAGACACAGCGCTGGCAGGGGAGGGGCAGAGAGAGAGGGAGACACAGAATCTGAAGTAGGCTCCAGGCTCTGAGCTGTCAGCACAGAGCCTGACACGGGGCTTGAACTCAAGAACTGCAAGATGATGACCTGAGCTGAAGTCAGACACTCAACTGACTGAGCCACCCAGGTGCCCACAAAATGTACCAAAGTAGTATATTCTTAACTCTTGGAATGACTTTCTGATATTAAAAAAGTAGGTGATTTCTTATGTATTTAATAAATATGGTTTTAAGTACACAGATAAATGCTTTATAATATACCAAGTTCTTAAACTTTTCTTTAAACAATCCTTAAACTATTCTTCTCCCTAAAATAGTATCTCTATTATCCTCACAAGTATTCACTCAGCATGAATGTTCAGATCTATGGAATAGCTGGAGCAGTATGGCTCTACAATGGTCACACCATGATTACATTCCCAGCAATTTCTCTGCTGTATGATTTGTAATATACTTAAAAACACCAAAATGAAATTCAGAGAAGGAAAAAATCTTTTCTCATTTTCACTAAAGAGTGATATGAAAGATATGTAATGAGTACACTGTATGTGCTAGATGCTTTAACTAATTTTTACTTAATTTATTTAATGAGAATAGAAATTATTATTCCATTTTAAATATAAGAAAACGAAGACTAGGACTTTTTAGAAACCACTTGTGGTATAAACATGTGTTAAAAAAAAAAAAAAAAAAAAAAAAAAAGAAAAACAAGGAAAAATAAAAAAACTGGCCAAAGGCAAAATGGCTAATAAGCAGTAGCGTCAGAACAGAAAACCCAAAATAGAAAAGTCAGAATAAAAGCAGTAGCGTCTGTCTTTGAGATTGACCCTTTTGCCCAGAGAACACATGCTGTTCTCTGGCTGCCATCAGATGTGGCCTCTGTTTTCTACAATCAAAATGGATCAACTCTTGTCATTCTCCCACCCCACTTATTTATCATAAGTATATAACCAAGATGGAACCTAGTGTTTAGTCTCTCAAAATCTTCTTACTCAAGTATGTAAAGAACATATAAAGTAATAAGCACTCTTCCAACTTCAACTGCTCTCATTTACCATTTGTCTTATTAACAGCCCACTATGACAAGTCTTCCAGTTACCAAAACAATATCCGATTTTTAAACAGTACTATGTAACACAATAAGTCAACACAATATTTGTAAACATAATTAAGTAGTATTGTATATGTCTTTGTTTAAAAACTCATTTTTTTACACACTTTCTAAATTATATTGGTAGTTCTCACCACTACTTAATTAATTTAATAGTAACTTAAAAACAAAAATACTGATATTATACTCTGTAATTTAAGTGTTACATTCATAATATTACTTTATGTGAACTCCCACTGAGTTTAAAAATCTAGGTTACACAAGGGATACAGAAATGCTGATGCATAGGAGCACATGTACCCCAATGTTCATAGCAGCACTCTCAACAATAGCTAAAACATGGAAAGAGCCTAAGTGTCCATCAACAGACGAATGGATCAAGAAGATGTGGTTTATCTATACCATGGAATACTACATGGCAATGAGAAACAATGAAATCTGGCCATGTGTAGCAACATGGATGGACCTTGAGGGTGTTATGCTGAGCGAAATAAGTCAGGCAGAGAAGGACAAATATCATATGTTTGCACGTATAGGAGGATTAGGAGGAACTTGACGGAGGAACAAGGGGGAGAGAAGGGGGGAAATGGTGGGGAAAAGGGAGAGAGGCAAACCATGAGAGACTCTTGAATGCTGACAAAAACTGAGGACTGATGGATGTGGGGGAGAGGAGGGAAGGGCATGGAGGAGGGCACTTGTGGGGATGAGCACTGAGTGTTATGTGGAAACTAATTTGACAGTAAACTATTTGTAAAACAAATAAAATAAAATAAAATAAAAAAATAAAATTAAAATGTTAAAGGCTTTATAAAAAAAATCTAGGTTACATAACTTAGAACATTTCTATACAATATCCTCTAAACAATATCAAATTAAGCAATTCAGCTTTTAGATTCTGAATCCTTCTTCAATGTTCCCCATAACTTTAAAGGAAATTATAAACAATTCTGATAGCTACTGGCACATTAAGATTTTTTAAAATACTTAAACATAACTTTTAAGTTATTTAACTATTATGTGTATGTTTGTTTTCAATTTTAACTGAGTGCTAAGATATTTGTAAACATTTAATAGTATTTTGAAACTATTAATTTTTATTTTGGTTACATACAGGAACTATCTCCTATATGTATTATTAGGTGGCATATAACTTTAATGTTTAACTTTTAAACATTTGGATGTAAATGATACATCTGAATGTATGGTCATAAAATATCTTTTCACTACTAGCAATTATTTCAAGAATTTCATGAAGTATAATTAATATACATATACATGCTTCAAAGGATATCACTAAGAAAAATCTCCCACAGAATGAGAGAAAATATTTGCAAATCATGTATCTGATAAGGGACTTAAATCAAGAACATATACAGAATTCTTATAACTCAACAACACAAAGAAAAATATTCTAATTTAAAAACGGGAAAAGGATCTCCAAAGAAGAAACACACATGTCTGATAAGTCATTTAAACCCTAGTTTTAAATCCTAGCTCTATTACTTCCTGCTGGATAACTTGTCTCTACATGGTTACAAGCCTTGAGAAAATGCTCTATATCATTAGTCATCAGGGAAATTCAAATACATTCTACAACATGAACCAATATTGAAAACGTTACGCTAAGGGAAAGAAGTCAGTCACTAAAGGTCATATGCTGTATGATTCCATTCATAAGAAATGTCTAGGATAGGCAAATTCATGGAACTTGAAAACAGATTTTCTATTTGAAAGTAGTGACTGCTAGAAGCTGGGGGAAAGAGGAAATAAGGAGCAACTGCAAATGGGTATATGGTTTCTTTGTTGAATGATGAAAATGTTGTACAATTGATTATGGTGATAGTTGTGTTAACTCTGTGAATATACTAAAAATCACTGAATTTTACACTTTAATGTTAGACAGGTTAATTGTACAGTGTATGAATATATCTCAATAAAGCTGTTTAAGAAAAAGAGTACTATTTTGATTTTCTTCACATCCAGACCTATGGGTTTATATATTTGCAAGGAGTAGAAACTTAACATGGCAAATATTTACCTCTACTTATTTATAAAGGCTTTATTAGGTTACATCAAAAGAAGCTGGGATGATGGGGCGCCTGGGTGGCTCAGTCAGTTGAGCATCTGACCTCGGCTCAGGTCATGATCTCATTGTTCGTGGGTTCAAACCCCATGTCGGGCTCTGTGCTGACACCTAGCTCAGAGCCTGAAGCCTGCTTCAGATTCTGTGTCTCCCTCTCTCTCTGACTCTTCCCTGCTCACGCTCTTTCTCTCTCTCTCTCAGAAATAAATAAAAACATTAAAAAAAAAAAAGTTGGGATGACCACTGGCTGTTTTATGTAAGTGATGAATCATGGGAATCTACTCCTAAAGCCAAGAGCATATAAAGAATTTTTTAAATATAATTTATTGTCAAGTTATATATACGTATATATGTATATATATATATAAATATATATAAAGAAGTTGGTTCAGTCATGAAGATATCTACCATTACATTCTACTTTTTGCTTTTTCCAGTGATATCTTCTATTATTTGTATTCAAGTTTAGGTACTGTATATAACTTGTACTAAAAATATTATTCAACAAAAAATATTTTGAACAAAGGGATTTAAGAGATATACCATATATATTATTTAATAATGATTCTTTAGGGAAAATAACTATAAATTATGTTCTAAATAGTTTCATTCCTTTTTGTGGAAGAAAAAAACCCCAAAAAAATCAAAAAGAGGAATTTGAGACACAACAGCATTCAATGTATTCTATCAAAGTATAAAATGTCATTTTACCACTAAAGTTTCTACCATTATTTCAGCCTATAATGTGTTGTTTTTTTCCATGATATCCCTGATTTAATACTCAGCATAGCCTACTTTTATCCTACATACTCGCAATTTGGGTTTTTCGGGAAATATTCATTTAAGGTGGGGAGTAACATTCAAATAATTAGATCAGAGTTCAGAAATTTAATATGCACACACAAAAGAATATTAAAAGGAATTACATTCTTACAGAATCAAACCTGAAATTTCAAATAATTTTCAAATAACTTATTTCTAGGACAGAAGTATACAAATAAATTACAAAGGAAAAAGAATTGAGAAAAAGTCTGGCTAAAAATTTTATGTCTAAAAAATTAAAAGCTATTTAATATACAAAGAAAAGAGGCAAAAAAAAAAAAAGAGAGAATAAAAAAGCCAGAAGAGTCACTGTAACGGTATTTATAGATAATTACAACACGTACATCAAAGGTCATGGATAAAAAAGACTTACGATAAATCTGTGTTTAACACTGTTCTTAAATATATTGCTCATCTCACCAAACCCAAAATATGTATGTAAAAGAAAATATAATATGAATAAACTTACATTCTTCTTCCTTAGGGTCAAGCTGTGTAACACTAACAGATAGACGATCTACACGTTCTTGTAATGAGTTAACTCTGAAGGAAAAACTATGTGCTTCATTGAACAATTCCCCAAATATATCTTCAGCATATTTACCTAGGCAAAAATGAAACATATACCATAAATTTAAGGTGATGAGAGAGAAATATCAAACAATTTAATACTTAGAAGTGCTATCCTAATGAATTTAGCATTTATTATTTGGAACTAGTTTATACAACTCTAGCCTAAAAGTAACCGAATTGAGACAGAGTGGTAAAACATAAACACTGGGAAATCTGGTTTTAAATATTAGTTCTACCACATCCTGCTAGGTGATTGTGCCTAAAATGCAAGTACTCTACCTACTTTATCCATACCTGCCCATATGGTGAGGGTTAGAGAACGTTATGATGAAAAAGTACATACAAAAATACATCTTTTAAATTAGCGTTCATAAATAAACCCTACACCAGAACTGAATTTCAGGCCAAGTGGCAGAATCTAAGAGTCTTCATGAGCCCAGGAGAAAACCAGTCTCAGATATGCTCAAAACGTACATTCTGAAAATTTATGAGATATTTTATATTTTCTTGTTCTAGTTTCTTTGAAAAATCATCATAAATCTAAAGTTACTGTATTTTCTCTAGTCATATAAATTTCTATTACTGAAAAGAATAAGAGAAAATAATCCTATTATAAAAGGAGAAAAAATACAAATTTCTATCTAGTAAGTAAGCCAGGGAAAAGTTTAGACAATTTATAATGAAAAATATTCAAGTGTTTAGAACATATAAAGTAATGCATACTTACAATGTAAAGATGAGTCAATTATTATGTATACCTTTGAATAAAAAAAATTGATGGTCTTCCTAAATTAAAACATTTCAGACCCAAGCATACTGTATAGATTAAGTCTAGCTCAATAGTAAACTCTATTATAGAGCCAGTTCCTGAGACAGAGGTAATAAATATTTATTAAAAGAATTCATTAATCTCACTAGTTTATATTTGAATAATATTGCGTTTTTTCAAAGTATTTCAATACAATATCTGTTAAATCAACAAACATTTAATGAGAGCTCACCCTGTGCCAGGCAGGTTTATGACCTACTGAAGGCACCAAAAAGTAAAACATAAAATTCCTGGCCTAGAGGATTCTATTATCTTTATGAAAAAAAAATCAGAAATTTAACGTCTCAATAATAAATTAATAACCTTAATGTTTCTAGAAAAATACAATAAGAAAGAATAGTTTCGTATATATTCATTTACTCACATATATCTTTAAACCAAATTGACTGAAAATGTCTTATGTGCCAGACCTTGTACCAGACCCTGGAGATATAAAAATGATGGAAGAAGGTCTCTGCCATTGATGAGTTTTGAACAGAGGGAGAAACAGACATCTAAACAAATATGAAAAGCAATTTAATAAATAAGTCCAAATCTTTGTTCCATTCACTTTGAGACCTTGGTATCAATTTCCTCACACCTGTAAAATAGGGATAAAAATATCTGCTTCAAAAAGAATTTATAAGAAAAGGAGACACAGTGAGCAAAGGACCTGGCAGAGTTCCACGTACAGGGTAGGAGGTCAACAATAAGCACCTCTTATTCTATACAAGGTAAGAGCCACAGAACGCACACAGAGAAGCACCCAACTTTGAATGTGGGACGGTGTCTGAGACGTTTCCAGAGATAGTTTCTCTGGCAGATAAGGAACGGTATCCCAAGTGCCAAGTGTAAGCCATTCATTTTTTCAACAAACATTAGGGATACAAATGCTAGCAATAAAGAGAGAGAAGAGACCATTTCATCCCTAAAAGAGCTTAATTTAAATACAAGTTCCTTAATTTAAGCCAATGGAAATCATATACATATTTTTAATGTATTTGCATTTTTCTAGAGAGAAGACCCATAGTTTTTCAACAGATTTTTTAAAAACAGTCTATGCTTCCCCCACTATAGGCTTAAGAGCTAATGTACTTCAGTGGATAAAATAAACATCCCATCTGTTCTCTTTTTATATCTCTTCTTACTTTCCAAATATACCTCCTCCTTTTCTTCAAGGTGAAAGGAATAAAGTTTGCAATGTAAAACTGATTGGGCATGTATCTGAATTTGAACTAATCTTAGAAGTATTATACTACTTCCCTATTCAAGAACCTACTTGGTTTCCTTGCCACCTATCATCTATTATGTTAAAAATCTGAATCTTCTCAATTAAAATTCTGTCTTCCAAATGTGGGTCTACCATATATATCCCACATCATCTGTCCCTTCCCTTACATTTTTATTTTTGCCTCTATTCATTTGCCTAATTCTTCGTGCAAGCTAAAAATGCCTTCCTTCCTCATTCTTCTCCATTTTCCAAATTCTTTTGTTCCTTAAAGGCTCAATTCAATTCACCTTTCATTGAGCAAGCCTCCTCTAACAAGGACTTCACCTTATGCTTATCTCTCTTCTCAGTCTCTGTAATCTAAAACTCACGATTTTAATTAAACACATGATCACACTGTTTAGAACAACCTCAGTATTTATCATACTCAACACTTAAATTCAAATGGGGTATACTCTTTTCAGACAAGAACTTTGTAGCTTTATCACACAGCAAAGTGTTCAGTGTTATCTGTCCACTGTCTGTGGTCCTCATTAGTCTTATCAAGC
Source organism: Hyaena hyaena (assembly GCF_003009895.1). Lineage (NCBI taxonomy): Eukaryota > Metazoa > Chordata > Mammalia > Carnivora > Hyaenidae > Hyaena > Hyaena hyaena. The sequence goes on along the minus strand of NW_024082146.1, from coordinate 167,274 downwards.
CAATCTATTTATCCTCCCTCCTACCTTGCTATCTATCTGTCAAATATAGGTTCTATCAACTCATCTTCGCAGCATGAACTGACTGTATTCAATAGAAGAATGGCTTTGGGAAAAGAGAATGATAAAAGATCCCTCAGGTAATTAGAGTCTCAATGGTCATTAAGTAAAACAATAGTAAGATGGGGAAGAATTTTAGTGTAACAGAAGAAATTTATAGAAAAGTGAATTCTATGTTTCCAGTAATTATCTATTATCTTTTCTAAAACAGAATTGTGTTCTACTAGGAAAAAACATTTTTGTGAGGAAGAAGTCAGGAGATGTCCCCTAAGCCATGGCCAACAAGCTTTGCAGTTTCCCTTTCTTACTGTGTTCTCTTAACACTTTTAGTGCTAATGAACATCTCAGTTACCTAGAACCATTTTGGATAGCCAAGTTTACTAGGTAATTCAGAGATTATTTAATGCACTAATTATTTTAACTATTTTGAATGAATGCTGATGTAAAATCTATTCTAAGCTTCCCTGTCTTAAGTAGAAACACAAAATTAAACATAATTTAACCTTTTCTTGAGAACTCAGTGATGACTTGATTATGAAATCAAAATGTTCTAAGCTAGAAAGCAGCCCTGAAATGTGTAAGAATATCTGCTTTTACATGAAAAGGCCTCTTTCTGGTTTTTATATTGCTTCTCCCCTTATGTCCCTTCTTCCTTTGCTGTAAACTACTTCTTTTGGCTGGCTTAGGTAATACCTGCTTCTATTTTTATCTCCCCAATACCTCTGCTTTTAATGCTCTGAAGCCTAAATGTTTGGGAACCAGATCATCAAACCTGTCTGAACTATCCAAGTAAAAGTAAACAGGCTCTGAGAGAAGGATCAATTGGTTATTTTATGTGCATAGTCTTTAGTGCATGTGCTTATTTATTCTGGGTACCTAGGGGCTTTCTAAATTTAATCCTAGATTCCCAAATATGTCAAGTGGGAAAGCTGCCAGAATGCTTAATTCCAGGGCAGTAAACTATTGAGACACCTTGCTACAGTTATTTTATGGATTTTCGTGTTTTTGAATCTCTACAAACTGCTTAGAAAATGTCTACAATGGTCTCTGATTCCAAATCTGAAGCACTGAAAACCTAATTTAGTTATACTTTTACAAAGTATTTCTATTTTCAGAGTTTGGCTACAACATGACCATGTGCTTGCTGATAGATGCTGCTTATATGAACTGTACCAGCCTTGAATATTCCTTAAATTTTCACCTTTGGGTTGTATAAAAATTGGGTTTGTACAGAAATGAACACTCTTAATCATTATATTAGTTCTTAGTTCTAATTGGGAATATACCTAAAACAATATGCCTGTATTAGATCCAAAATTCAGTTTAAGAAATATTTTAACTGAATTTATTATCATTTCTATGCTCTTAATATGTATTTTAATATTAACTGATGTACTCACGTACACGTAGTAATACAAATTTTATACGAAGTCATGTTATGTTAGATTCAATTAGTGATAGGTCAAAAAAAGGTCAGCAAATGTCTTTTAAAAATATGGTTAATCATATATTAATATTTAGGACTTTTCTTTTGACTTGTCTCAAAAGTATATTCTATACTGACCTTCCCAAGAAAGAAACAGGTAAACAATGTTAGTGATTCACTGTCAATAACTAACCTGAAAAAAATGACTACCAGAAAGGGGCAAAGAATATATTTAAATTCAAACAAACATCCTTGCATTTTTAAAACCATTTGATAGGCAATGTAGAAATTTAGTATTATTACCAAGAGCATTTAAATGTAATTTTTATGTTTCTCTAGCTACATATGTGTATGTCCAAATGCTCTCACCTGAAGCAAAACAGATTAACAACTTCTCTTTACCTTGTACTCAATTATAAAAAGAAAGAACAAAAGTTAAAAGGAAGAGTCAATCCTGCCTATAAGTACAATCTACATAGGTAGGTATGCCTAAGATATATCTAAGACCACTCAGAGAATACATCTAGGCCAAGAACATCTTGTTTTATCTTTAAAATGAAACATTAAACAAATGAAATATAAATGTCTTATTAAAAAGCTAAGCCATCAATTCACAAGACAAGGTTTTAAATTTTCTAACACTAAATTTAGAATAATAGGAAATTATGTAAGTCCTTAATTTAGTAGCTTTGTTCTAGAAACACATTGCCTGTCTCCTCCTCCCTTTCCTGTCCCTTCCATTGGCCTTTACTCTCTGGCCAATCTGCTTACCTTTCGTCTGTCAGAAGCCAGGTTCACTTGCTATTTTCACATCATGCTGCATATCAGGCCCTTGACTGATATCCTAATGTCCTTTAGACAACTCACTTGACTAACCTACTCCTCTAACTAGAACCCCAAACCTTTTACTTCTAGATATTTAATAATATAGAAATATTTCCTAGGCTATACATAAAGAAAGAGATACTAGTATCCTAAAACACAAATTGAGGCTGCTAAAAAAGTGATAGTGATAATAAGCAAGCAAAAGTACAAACTTGGCCCAACCTTTCATAGATCAAATCATATTTTAAAAACAATTTCAATAATTCTTATCATGTGATGCTGTTCCTAAAATTCTGTCCTTACTTCTCTTTCCCAGAGGAAACATGCAGAGAAGTTGTTATTCTAAAATTCATTATTTTATTTAAAATGACTACATTTTCCAAGATAACTGTACTCTTCTCACCAAATATCCCTCCCAAATTAATCACAAGAACATCTTCTTAATACTTTAAAGCTTCACATTTTGGTTTGCAAGAAGTATTTTTCACTGATATAAAAATACTTACTTAGGCTACTTAGTTGTCTAATTATATTTGCCAAGGAAATGTTGGTTACACATTCTAGTTCATTCTTAATGCCTCTAGGTAGTGCTGTGTGGCACAAGTGCCTAGGATCGATGTTTCTTTTCACTAATGGCATCTTGAGATCAACCGCTGTGCCAGGTCACCTGCAGGAAACCAAACAATAAATTAACATTATTCAACTGCACCCAACACAGAATAAGGTTTCCCCTTTCACATTTAATAGCAAAATATTTCCTAGTATGAAAACAATGAAAATAGAATTACCGTATAAATGAATCAAAACTTATTTAATTATTAGAATGTCAACATTACATAAAAATTGAAAAAAAAAACTTTCAAAGTCTGTGGCTTCATAATGAATTCATAATCACCATTACTATTATTCTCTGGTTTAAAACCACTGTTTTTACTACAACTAGGGATTTTGTTTTAGAGAAATGGTGTGAAAGGTCTTCTCTAAGGAAGTGCCTATGAGGATTAAAGAAGCTGGAGGAACAGTATCAAACTTACACTTCCACATAAAATGTATCAGGCGTTCAATGGCTCAGAAATCAAATAGTCCAACTAGTCCTACATTTTCAATTTTATCAACACTGATCAGATCTTTAATTGATCCAAACATTTCAGCCTTCTTCTAGTTATAGGCAGCCCTGACTTCCCACATCTCCCATCTGCACAAATTTCAGCTACCAGAGGTTTAGTTCAATAATATATTCCAGTCTCCAACAACACAGTTCCAATATCACTTTCCAAACTATGTTAACTGCAACTGCATAAATACAAACTTCTTTGCTAGCACTTCAGTCTACAAAGTACTATGTTCATAAGAGATATATATCATGATCAATAACTGATCACTTCTTTCCAAAGTTGGTTGGTGCCTAGTCATTCAATTCACCTGCCTAAAGGTGGCTGCGTTACCTTCTTGCCTCCTAAACCCACCTGAAATTTTACAAAATGGGTAACTAAAAGAGTGAATTGGCCAATAAAGATAAAAGTACAGCAAAGAAATGAAAAACGATAAAGATGGAGGTGAAACTGGATTCAAATGGAAATGGAGTAAGAGAAGAAACAGCTAATTGTGGGAATGCTGCCATTATCACTGTCTGAGAGATTCTAGATACACAGAAGAATTAATGAAGGCAAACTTACTGACATAAGTGAGGAAAGTGGTTGTGACTAAAAGGAAGATATCCCTGAGGAAGTGATGCCAGAAAAAAACCTCACATTAAAGAAACTCTTGGAGGTATTTCCCGACATTGAAAATGCAGAAGTAAAATGTTGGAAGCTGATCCAAATGAACAATCTGCCAAGGCACAGAAAAGATGCTCACTCCGCTAGATCTGCTATTCTAACTTATTATACAAGGAGATGGCAAAGCACTGTTCAAGCTACTCTTGGTAAGTTTTTTACAGAAATAAAACACTTTAATTTTAATTGTTTTTAATATTTTATATTGCATTGTAATAAACTAGTATTAGTTTTACAATTTTTTTTCATTTCTCTCTATTCATTTATAACCAAATAGGACAGTTTTTAAGGTCTTGACAACATTTTTTAAAGATCACAGAACAATTGTAATTTTTCCCATTGAATGTTAATATCACTATGTGTGGTTTTAGTCTGTATGGTCATTTTTTCAGTCCCATACTACCATGCAAGTGAGGACTACCCGTACTTACTGCTGAACAATGGTTATGAAGAAAGTTGTTTCAAAATATCCTCATCTCAAAAAAGGGTGGGGGCGCCTGGGTGGCTTAGTCGGTTAAGCGTCCGACTTTCGCTTAGGTCATGATCTCGCGGTTCGTGGGTTCGGGCCCCGCGTCGGGCTCTGTGCTGACTGCCAGCTCAGAGCCTGGAGCCTATTTCAGTCTGTGACTCCCTCTCTCTCTGACCCTCCCCTGCTCATGCTGTCTCTCTCTCTCTCTCTCCTAGAAATAAATAAAAACATTAAAAAAAAAAAATTAAAAAAAAAAAGGGTGGATGGCTTTTGCTTTGATTAAAATAGTGCTTTTAGGTAAAATTCAAAAGTGTTTTGGAAAGAAAAACTCTCTTCCTCATCCTTCTACTTTAGTTCCAGTATTAGATTCTTTTTCTTATTTTTCTTATTCCTTGGTGATTCTAATGGTCACTTAAGTAACTCAACATCTTGGTGACAAAAAGTAAAATAAAATCTAACAATTTCATCTAAATCTAAGATCTAAATTTAATTAGCAAGCAAAACTAAAATTGAATTCATTTCAGTATTTTTAAATAATGAAAATGATCCATTTTCTGCTTAAAAACAATAAAAATAACTAGGGCACCTGGGTGGCTCAGTTGGTTAAGCATCTGACTTCGGCTCAGGTCATGATATAAGATAATTTATACCTTTCATCTTAAATTACAATAACAAAGTATTAAATTTTGATAGGTTAATATTGAAAAGAAATGAGCTACATATTCTGCAATTCATTATGGACACTACTGTTAGACTCAAGAAGAAAACTGGAGGCTAATGAAATAACAAATAGTATTAAACACCTATAGAGCAGAAATGAAATTCAGGATAGTTAAGTAAATAATAAGATTCACTAGATAGTAGTAATTACGTGATTCCTTGCCATTTTCAAAGAAAATATATATATATATTTTTAAATTAATACAACCACCACAGACACTAGACAAATCATTATACAAATATAATACTGCTCTAAGGTTATTTTTAGTGATTTTAAGACATGTTAATTTGAAATTTGAGGTATGTAAACCACAAATCCTGATTAAACCATATGAAAAACAAGATCAAGTGTTCTTTACACTATCAAAAATTAATACTTCTAAAAACATTAATTACCTATTAAATATGTTGCACTTTATATGAGAAATTACACTACTGATACACTGCCATCCATCTATTCAGATAGCCGTTCATTTACGGAACACCAGTGACTCAAGCACTGTGCTAAGCGCTAAAGAAAAAGGCATGAGCAAAACCAGTCTCCCATGGATTAGCTAGAATCAAGTTATCTAATTATACTTATGGTAAGTGCAATGAAGTAAAAGTATTGGGCACTATAAATAGATCTATTTCCTTAAGGAAATGATATATAAATTGAGACCAAAGGGATTATTAGGAGTTAGCTAGCTAGGCTGGGAGAATTGGAGCATATGTGTATAGTTTGTGTGTGTTTTCATTCTAAATTAGAAGGTGCATCATTCGCAAAGGCTCTGAACTGGGAGGGGCTTGATGCACCTACACAATATGATAGCAGTCTGGTAGAGAGGAGTATAATAAGCAGAGATTAAGAGTCAGCAGGGGATCAGATCAAGTATGACCTTGATGGTTATATTGAAGATTGTCAAGACTATTCTAATGGGAGAGCATTCAAGGATTTTAAGGAAAAGAGTACCAAGATCAGGAATCGCCATTCATTCTAACTGCTCTATGAAGACTTGGTGAGGAGGGGAGCAATGGCAGAATAAATGCAGGTAGACCAATTAGAAGATCGAGTTAGAAGATGACTGAAATAGGGGCGCCTGGGTGGCTAAGTCGGTTGAGCATCCTACTTCCACTCAGGTCATGATCTCGTGGTCCGTGAGTTGAAGTCCCACGTCAGGCTCTGTGCTGACTGCTCAGAGCCTGAAGCCTGCTTTGGATTCTGTGTCTCCCTCTCTCTCTGCTCCTCCCCCACTCACATTCTGTCTCTCTCTCTTCCTCAAAAATAAACATTAAAAAAAAAAAAAGGACAACGACTGAAATAGTCCAGGTGACAGAGATGGTAGTCATTTGGACTAGGTGATGGATATCTAGAAGCATGTCCATTCAATATATATCCTGAAGGCAGAATCAATAAGACTGATGATGAATTAGATATGGGGTGAGGTCCAAATTTGTGGCTTAAGAAACTTTCCATGGTCAGACAAAAACTAAAAGCTATTTCTGAAGCAGATCTATTATATCAATGTATTATTCCTATTTATAGAATCTATGGGATTAGGAAGAGATTTACGACCAACACTAGTAATAAGTACAACCAGGTATAACTGGGATCATAGAGAGAATAATTTAATGATATTCAGAGCAGGGCATTAGCCAAAACTGATTATCAAGGAGATGAAAGAGTGTTTAGTGGCTTTCTTCTTTCTCTTTATTTTTTCCTTATATTTCATTATTCTCCTATATGACATATGCCTACTTTACCTATTTAAGCCCCACTGGAGAAATCTTGTGATTTCTTCCCTTTCCTTTATTTGAACTACTGTGAAATTTTATCCATGTTACCTAATTAAGCTATTTAGGCTTTACTATGTTCAAATACAACATTTAGATGCAAGTGTGTTCCTGTAATATCAAGGTACAATATTAAGGTACAATTAAAGGTGTACTACGTGGCACTAAAATTATGCTAAACACAATCATAAACAGAGATACCAAAACTATTTCCCAGGACATCTAAATGATTCAGAATATGCTTTCATTAAGTCCTTTTAAAAATAAAGAATTTTTAAGATAAAACAAATAAATAATAAAACAAAAAGCAGAATCAGACCTATAAATACATAGAACAAACTGATGGTTTCCAGAGGGGCGAGATGTGGACAGATGGGCAGAATGGGTGAAGGGGAATAGGAGATACAGGCTTCCAGTTATGGAATGAATATGTCATGAGAATAAAAGACACAGATAGGGAATATAGTCAATGATACTGTAATAACACTGTATATTGACAGATGGTAACTACACTTGTGAGCACAGCATTACATTAAGAGATATTGAATCACAATATTGTACACCTGAAAGTAATGTAGCCCTGTGTCAACTGTACTCAAATTTTTAAAAATTTAACAAAATAAAGAATTTAAAAAATTTTAAAATTCACATAGAAAACTCACAAACATCTAAAATTATGTCCAGGCTGAGAACCATTCTAGGCCAAACCAAAGAGATCACTCAAGAAGTGGTGGAATGAGTTGTTCAAAAGACAAGATTAGCAACAGAAACTATTTGTGTACATGTGTGTTTTATCAAATTCTATTGCTTCTTTCATATTAAGATGTATTTATATAATGTGAACTTTAAAAAAAACATGTAACAATTCACTACTCAGGGACTGAGCAAAGCTTCACTTAGGAGGAGAATCAAAAAGGATTCTTTCACAAACTAAAACAGATGAACACACATTTTTAAAAAGTAGAAAAGTGTGTCAGTTTATGTATCATAGATGATAACAAGCCTACCAACGGTCTCCTTCTGTACCTGATTTATGCAAAATATGGAAAGTTTTACCCCCCTCCCCAATCTTTCTTACATGTTCTTTCTTCTCTTATCTCTACATATGTATTTCCAAATACTGACTATCTCTTTCTGGATGTCCCCATGAATAAAATCAATAAGTCAATAAGCCCTGAACTAAAGTCATTATTTTTCCCTAGCAAAAACTTAGCTCTATATTTCTTTTTTTAATAGTTTATTGTCAAGTTGGTTTCCATATAACACCCAGTAAAACTTAGCTCTATATTTCTTATATTAGCTAATAGCTCCATCAAAGTACAGCCTATTAGAATCTTCTTTGCCTCTTTTCAATCTTAACATACTCATCTCTATAAGAATATCTATTCAATTCCTAGCAGAAGACCTGTTGGTATCAAACTGCTGGTATTTTCCTTAAAATTTTTGAAAATATTGATAATCTGCCAAAATTTTGCATAAATTTGTATTTCCACATCCTCACAAACATTTGGGCTTTTCAAAGCCCATGTTATATACTCTATAAGATAGTCCATAATTTGACACTTCCCTAATGCTAGACATTTTGGCTACTTCCAAATTTTTATTATAATAATACTGGATAAACTTACATTATATAAATTTTTATACAAGTTCCTGCTTATTTTCTTGGAGTATGAAAAATTCAAGATCCTTGAAATATTTATTTCCAAACTGCTTCCAGTAAAATTATTCCATTTTCATTTTTACCACACATAAGGATATTTTAATGCTTTCTCAGCTCCATTACTTACTATCTATGAGACCTCTTATATTTCAATTTCCTTACTTATAAGGAAAATAACAGCACCTAACTCAAGTGTTTCTTATGAAGGTTAAAAAGGTTGTTAAATGCAGAGTTTTTAGAAAAGTCCTTGGCACTCCTGGACAACCAATGGGTCAAAGAAGAAATTAAAAGGGAAATCAGAAAATATCTGAAGACAAAGAAAATACAAACACAACGTACCAAAACTTATGGAATACAGCAAAAGCAGCTCTTATAGGGAGCCTTATTCAGTGATAAATGCCTACATTAATAAAAAAGAAAGATTCCACATAAACAACCTTAATATACACTTCAAAGAATTAAAGAAAGAACAAACTAAGCCCAAAGTCAGCAGAAGGAAGGAAATAATAAAGCTTAGAGGAGAAATAAATGAAATAGAGACTTGAAGACAAAAGAAAAAAGTCCATGAAATTAAGAGCTGGTTTTTGAAAAGATAAAGAAAATTGACAAATCTGTAGATGGAATAACTGAGAAAAAAAAGAGAGAAGATTCAAATAAACAAAATCATGGGGTGCCTTGGTAGCTCAGTCAGTTTAGCGTCCTACTTCAGCTCAGGTTATGATCTGATGGCTCATGAGTTCAAGCCTCGTGTCAGGCTTTGTGCTGACAGCTCGGAGCCTGGATCCTGCTTCGGATTCTGTGTCTCCCTCTTTCTCTGCCCCTCTCCAGTGTGCCAGTGCACGTGCCACTCTCTCTCAAAAATAAACATTAAAAAAATTTATCAAATAAACAAAATCATAACTAAAAGAGGAAGCATCACAATTGACATAAAAAATGCGAAGGTTCATAAGCAGCTACTGTGAACAATTATACACCAACAAATTAGAGAATCTATTAAAAAATGGATAAATTCATAGAAATATACAACCTACCATGGCATTATTACTAAGAAACAGAAAATATGAACAAACCAAAAAATGAGTAAGAAGATCAAATCAGTAATCAAACACCTCCCAACAAAGAAAAGCCCAAAACCAGATGGTTTCACTGGTGATTTCTATCAAGCATTTAAAGAAGAATTAAAGCCAGTCCTTCTGGCTTTAAAAACTCTTCAAAATACTGAAGAGTAAAGAAAACTCTCAAACTCATTTTATGAGCCCAGCATTACTCTGATACCAAAGCCAAATAAAGAGACTACAAGCAAACTACAGGCCAGTCTCCAATAAATACAGATGCAAATTCTCAGAATACTAGCAAATCAAATTCAACAAGCACTTTAAAAGGATCATATACTATGATCAAGTGCGATTTAACCCTGGATGCACAGATGGTTTGAACATACCCAAATCAATAAACGCAATACACCACATTGACAAAATGAAGGGTAGATAATATTACCATCTTAACATGCAGAAAAAGCATGTGACAAAAATTCAACATGCTTTCATGATAAAGCTTTCAAAAACTGGGTATAGAAGAAACATGTCTCAACATATTAAAGGCCATATATTTTTAGCTTTATTTACATAAATCCCACAATTATTATCAATACTGAAGAGGAAAAAGCTAAAAGCTTTACTCTAAGATTATAAACAACACAAGGCTGCCCACTCTTATGATTTATATTAAACACAGTATGGGAAGTCCTAGCCAGAGCAATTAAGAAGAAAGAAAAAAAGGAAAGAAGTAAAACTGTGTCTATGTGAAGATGACATATTATAACTAGAGAACCCTAAAGACTACCCAAACACACCGTTAGAACTTAGAAATTCAGTAAAGCTGCAAACCACAAAATCAATATACAAAAAATCAGTTATATTTCTTTATACAGAAACAACAAACCACCTGAAAAAGAAATAAAGAAAACAATCCTCTTTCTAATAGCATCAAAGCCAAAAAATACATAGGAATAAATTTAGCCAAGGAGGTGAAAGACCTATAGAATGAAAACCATTAAGACACTGATGAGAGAAACTGAAGAAGTTTCACAAATAAGTGGAACTATAGATTCAATGCAATCCCTATCAAAATTCTAATGGCATTTTTCACAGAGATAGAAAAAACAACCCTAAAATTTGTATGAAGCCACAAAAGACCCCAACAGCCAAAGCAATCTTGAGGAAGAACAATGGTGGAAGTATCACACTTCCTGATTTTAAACACCACAAAGCAATAATAATTAACACATGTATAATACTGGCATAAAAATAAACACATAGGTCAATGGAACAAGTGAGAGTCAAGAAACAAACCAATTCATATATGGTCAATTAATATTTGACAAGGGGGCCAAGAATCCTCAATGGGGAAAAGATAGTCCTTTCAATAAAGAGTGCTGGGAAAACTGGATATTCACATGCAAAAGAATAAAGCTGGATCCCTATATTATAGCACGCACAAAAATCTTTAAAATGTATTAAACACTTAAATTTAAAAACTAAAACCATAGTGGCACCTTGGTGGCTCAGCTGGTTAAGCATCTGACTTTGGCTCAGGTCATGATCTCACGGATCATGAGTTCAAGTCCCCCTACGGGTGTGCAGGAGCCACGCTTCCAGTGAACACAAGTCCCACTTTGGGTGAGTCCCACTTCTCTCTCTCTCTCTCTCTCTCTCTCTCTCTCTCTCTCCCTCTCTCTCTCTTTCTGTCTCTATGCCATTCATGGGATTCTCTCTCTCCCTCTCTCTACCCCCGCTCACTTGCACCCTCTCTCTAAAAGAACCCAAAAAAACAAAAAACAAGAAAACAACAAGAAAAAAAAACTTAAGAAAACATAGGGGAAAAAAATCTCAACATTGGTCTCGGCAATGATTTTATGGATAAGATACCACGGGCACAAGCAATAAAAGCATCAAACTAAAACACTCCTGCACAGGAAAAAACTCAACAAAATGAAGAGACAACCTATGGAATAGAAAAAAATTATGTGCAAACATTTATCTGATAATGGCTTACTATCCAAAATATATAAGGAACTCACACAACTCTGCAGGAACTGAAATAGCAAGCCAATAGCAAAAACCCCTAAAAATCCAATTAAAAAATAGGCAGAGGAATGAATAGACATTTTTCTAAAGACAATGTACAAATGACCAATGAGTACATGAAAAGATGCTCAACATAGCTAATCTTCAGGGAAAGGCAACTGAAAACCATAATGGAATATCAGCTCACACTTGTTAGAATGGCTATTATCAAAATACAAGAGATAGCAAGTGCTGGTGAGGATGAGGAGAAAAAAGAAACCTTGTGCACTATTAGTGTGATTGTAAACTGGCACAGCCACTATGAGAACTGTATGGAAGTTCCTCAAAAAAATTAAAAATAGAAATACCATATAATCCAGCAATCTCACTTCTAGGTATATACTCCCAAAATGTAATCACTATTTTGAAAAAATATCTGCACCCCTATGTTCACTGCAGCATTTATTTCACAACAGCCAAGCCATAGATACAACAACCTAAGTGCCCATGGCGGGGGGTGGGGGTCTGTGAATGGATAAAGAAGCTACAGTAAGGGGCGCCTGGGTGGATTAGTCAGTGAAGCGTCCGACTTTCGCTTAGGTCATGATCTCGCGGTTCGTGGGTTCGAGCCCCGCGTCGGGCTCTGTGCTGACTGCCAGCTCGGAGCCTGGAGCCTGTTTCGGAGTCTGTGTCTCCCTCTTTCTCTGACCCTCCCCTGCTCACGCTGTCTCTCTCTCTCTCTCTTTCTCCTAGAAATAAATTTAAAAAAAAAAGAAAAAAAAAAAAGAAGCTACAGTAAATATATACAATGAAGTTTTACATCTTGGTATTTATGACAACATGGATGAATCTTGAGGGGTATTGCTATGTAAAATAAGCCAGACAGAAAAAGGCAAATACTGTATAATCTCACTTATATGTGAAATATAAAAACACTGAACTCATAGAAACAGAGCAGATTGGTAGCTGCTAGGGGCTGGGAGTTGGAAAAATGGGGAAATGTTGGTCAAAGGGTACAAGTTTCCAGTTATAAGATAAATAAGTCCTGGGAATGTAACGTACAGCATGGTGACTATCATTAATAACACTGTACTATATACTTAAAAATTACTAAGAAAGTGGATCTTAAATGTGTTCGCAACAACAAAAAAACAGTAATTTTTGTTACTGTTTTTTGGAGGGGGGAGTTAGTCCCTGTCATACAGTAAGTACACAATAAATATTACTGCCATTATAATTTCTCACCAACATTAACTATTAAGAGACAGAATTGATAGTACTCTTTGATTCATTTAAAGTGGGAAAAATTATATGGAAGCATTGCTCTCTCTTCAGAGTGGCAAAGAAGATACTGACCCCACATCTTTTCCAAGTTTATATAGGTAGGATGTATGAATATAGGTAGCACTCCCCTCCCCTCAACTAGGGACTAGTCAGTTATCAGATAGGGCAAGGAGATGGAAGGTTGAAGTCTGGAAAAGAGGATGAAAATAACTATACATAGGGGAATCTGCAAAGTCACAGAGGCAGAAGCTCTCTGGAGCACAGTGGAAGGATTTGGGAAAGATGGAGAAATAGGTCAAATGAGGAGCTATTCAAAGTAGTATAAAGATGTGAGTTCAGAAGATAACAGAAAACAAAGGCAGCTTGTACTTCTACTAGCTGACTCAGAAAAACAGTGACATGAAACATAATGGAATTATTTCTAGGTTTTTGAAAAGAATATGGGAATTCTCTTTGGTTTATGCTATGGTCTTAAAGGTGTCAAGAGATGATGCTATGGCATGCAGAAGTAAATGCCTTGTTCAAACTTTACCACATATTGTCCTACAGCTAATTATTTGCATTGGAGACCTAATAATGTCAGCTCTGACTTCCAGTTCAGTTGTTTTCTTCTTTAACTGTCCTTCTTTCCTGTCCACTATAACATGTTGACATTCTCTCCTAAATTTTATTCCTGGATTTGTAACTAATTACCTGGAATAAATAGTCATTTGAATATAGTTTTATTTTTCTTTAGTTGTATTTACTGTTTGCTATAAAGAAGCTGATTTGTGGGGTGCCTGGGTGGCTCAGTCCGTTAAGCGTCCAACTTTGGCTCAGGTCAGATCTCACGGTTAGTGGGTTCGAGCCCTGCATCAGGTTCTGTGCTAACAGCTCAGAGGCTGGACCCTGTTTCAGATTCTGTGTCTCCCTCTCTCTCTGCCCCTCCCCCACTCATGCTCGGTCTCTCAAAAATAAAAAAAACTATAAAAAATTAAAAAAAAAAAGAAGCTGATTTGCTATTTTCCTGCCCACTCTTAGTCTTCACATAATTTTTTATCTGGCATTTCAAACCTGGGCATTTCAGCATGTACTTTCTCTTCCTGAACATTTTTTAAAATATAAAATAAAACTACTAACAGGGTGCATAGGTGGCTCAGTTAGTTAAGTGTTGTACTCGTGGTTTTGGCTCAGGTCATGATCCCACAGTTTGTGAGTTTGAGCTCCACATCAGGCTCTGCACTGACAGTGAGGATCTTGCTTGGGATTCTCTCCCTCTAATTCTGTCCTTCCCATGCTCTCTCTCTCAAATTTAATAAATTTATTTTTAAAAGAATACACTTCATCAAAAATACACTTTAAAAAAAACTAGTAACAACATAAATCTCCACTGTTAATAATTTTCAATTCAGAAAAACCTACTTTAAGAATCTTAAGCTGGAAAAGATACTAAAAGCCAACTAATTCATCTTTCATTTTATAGATGAGCAAATTTACCTGAAAAAGTTAAGAAACTTGTGTTATTAACAAAATTAACAGGAGAGCTATGATTAGATTTTAGATTTCCAGATTTCTTTAAAGTTTATTTATTTATTTTGAGAGAGAGAGAGAGAGAGAGAATATGCAAGTGAGCAGGGTAGGGGCAGAGAGAGAGGGAGAGGGAATCCCAAGCAGGCTCTGCACTGTGAGTGTGGAGCCTGGCTCAGGGCTTGAACTTATAAATGTGAAACTATGACCTGAGCCAAAATCAAGAGTTGGACTCTTAACCAACTGAGCCATCCAGGTGTCCCTAGGTTTCCAGATTTTTTAATCTACTGTTCTACACTTAGTCTGTTACTATTTTAAAAATTCACGGGGCGCCTGGGTGGCTTAGTCGGTTGAGCGTCCGACTTTCGCTTAGGTCATGATCTTGCGGCTCGTGGGTTCGAGCCCCGCGTCGGGCTCTGTGCTGACTGCCAGCTCAGAGCCTGGAGCCTGTTTCAGTCTGTGACTCTCTCTCTCTCTGACCCTCCCATGCTCACACTGTCTCTCTCTCTCTCCTAGAAATAAATAAAAAAAAAAAAATTAAAAAAAAAATTCACTTTGTATTCCTGAGTCTCCCTAATTTCACAATACTGTAAAAAATGTTCTATGTTATTTTGAAGTTTTCCAATTCCCAAATGACTACCTCTATCAACAAATACTTTCAGATTATGTATTATGATCAAAATATAGGTGGTAAGAGATTTAAAAGAAGTAAAATACCTTCACTACCCAAAAGCTTCCAAGATAATCAGGAAGCAAAGATATATGCCAAAAACTTAAAAAAATAAAAATGAACATATGGATGGTTAAGGTTTAAAAATACAATAGGGGTGCCTAAGTGGCTCAGTTTGTTGAGCATCTGACTTCAGCTCAGGTCATGATATCCTGGTTTGTGGGTTTGAGCCCTGTGTTGTGCTCTGTGTTGACAGCTCAGAGCCTGGAGCCTGCTTTGGATTTTTTGTCCCCTTCCCCCCCGTCCCCGTTCCTTCTCTGCTCATGCTCTCTCTCAAAAATAAACATTAAAACATTTTAATAAAAAAATAAAAGTAGGAAAAAATAAATTATTAGGTATGCAGACAGAATATAATCAAAACAATCTACAGAGGTTAAGGAAGACAATACTGATACAGACCTGTGCACATTAACTGGTAGCCCCAGTAACTAAATTAAAATTAAATAAACAATTTAAAAGTCAGTTTTTTCAATTACACTAGCCACATTTCAAGTACTCAAAAGCTACATGTGGCTTGTGATTGTCAAATGTAACAGCACTGTTAGAGAATACTACACCATTACTGTTGAAAGTCCTACTGGATGGCACTAATGCCCAAGATGGATAAACTGATAAGGAGACAAGTCACGCATAAGGGATGAAAAATAAGCAAACTTGCTGGAAAAGTACACAGAGGCAGAAATAAAAGGCAAACAAAAATGTAGGGGTGCCTGGGTGGCTCAGTCGGTTAAGCATCCAACTTCAGCTCAGGTCATGATCTCACAGTTTGTGGGTTCAAGCCCCACATCAGGATCAGTGCTGACAGCCAGCTCAGAGCCGGGAGCCTGTTTCGGACTCTGTGTCTCCCTCTCTCTCTGACCCTCCCCTCCTCACACTGTCTCTCTCTCAAAAAAAAAAAAAAAAAAAAAAAAAAAAAAAGGTAGTTAATTGATGACTTTGAACTATGATATTCAATAAAGAACATGATTCTTCTTAAGGAGTAAAAGATCACAAATATTTGGTTTTCAAGAATTTTAAAGAGATTTTATGATTTCCTATGGACTAAATATGGAATGATGAGGCAGTAAACTGCTGGATCACACTTGTGGTATGTATATGTATATATGTATATATAGCTTTAGTAAATAATGCTAAATGGTTTTCCAAAGTGTTTGAACCAATGTACAGCCCCACCAGCAATTTATGATAATCCCAGTTGTTTGACATCTTGCTAACACATGGTATTCTACACTACTAACTTGATGACTCAAGCAAGACTAACCACATTTTATTCTAAAGTTTCATCTAATCTATCAAAAATTTTAATTCCTAAAGTCTTAGGCCATTAAATAATAATTATAATGAAATATTAAATATATTATTCTTGATTTAATCTTTTCTGGAAGTAAACAGCAATCAGATATAGAAACAGTATTCCCTACATTCTGTGAAGTCAAGAATTCTATGATTCTAATTAGTAACAAGATCAACAAAATGTACAGCTACACTAATTCATTTATTATACAAATTTAATTTAAAAATAGGGATTTTAAAATATTAAATTTAGATTTATAGACCTACATTAAGTACCATATTAATCACAATTTTGAGTCAAGAACTTGAGACACTTATAAAATCATTTCTTTTCTATCATGTTCAATTCTTAGTTACTTCTTCACTTCTCTATTTTCTCTCATGACTGGTAAAAGAAAATACAAATTTTATCAACATTTTAGTTCTATTCTCTGACTTGGACATGGAAATGCTACTCTAAATCAAATCAGTGAGAATAATCATTCTACATCTTATTTGAATCTCACAATCATCCCTCTCCAAGTATTTATTATTATCATTACTATTATTTTCAGGTCTTTTTGTCATATTTTTAGGAAAAAATACATGAACTTTATTGAGCTTTAAATGAAGCAGGATATAATGCATGTAATAGGTAGAATTCTAAAATGGCCCTCAAATCTCCTGCCCCTAGTGCTACTTCTATGATTATATTACATTGTGTGTTAAAAGAGATTTTGAAGATGTAATTATAGTCGTTAATCAGCTAACTTAATATAGGGAGATTATGTGTGTGGGCCTAATCTAATCACATGAGCTCTTTAAAATAAGCAGTGTATTTTCCACTGATAGCAGAGGAGAAAGTCAGAGATTCAAAGCATGAGGGAGATCCACCAGGCCATGGCTGCCTTTAAGATGGAAGGGGCCACTTGAAAAGGACTTGAGTGTGGCCTCTAGAAGCTAAAGCAACCTCTGGGTAATAGCCAGGAATAAATAAGGAACCTTAATTCCCAAAATGCAGGAAATGGGTTCTGACAATTTGAATGAGCTTGTAAGCTGATTCTTCCCCAAAGCATCCAGAAACAAATGTAACTTAGCTGACACCTTGATTTTGGCCTTCTGAGACCCTAAGCAGAAAAACAGACAAGCCCACTCAGATTTCTGACCTACAAAACTGTTAGATAATTAATAGGAGTTATTTTAATCTGTTAAATTTGTGGTTAATTCATTAAGCAACAACAAAAACTCATACACTCACTGCACATACTTAAAGTGTACAGTTTGATCATTTTTAACAGTTTAACACTGTGAAATCACCAATCACCGCTTAAACTTTCTGTGTCTCTTTGTAATCCCTCCCTCTATCCCTGTCCACAAGCAACCACTGACTTGCCTTATATCACTATAGATTTGTTTGCTTTTTGTAGAATTCTACATAAACAGAATCATAAAGTATTTGCTTTTTCTCTTTGCCTGCATTCTTTCCATTCAGCGTAATGATTTTGAGATTCATCAGTGTTGTTCCATGTATCAATATAATTCATTCATTTTGCTGAATAATATTCCATTGTATGGATGCATCATAGTTTATTTATTCATCTGTTGATGGACTTTTGGATTATTTTCAGTTTTGAGTTATTGCAAATAGTTAAAATGAACATTTTGTACACGTTTGTGTGTGGACATGTATTTTGTTTTTCTTGGGTAATATACATAAGTCTGTTTTAAAGACCTGGGGGGAATGAGAGGTGGGAGAAGAATTAAGAGTATTTATAAAGTGGAAAATGAGAAGGATTCTTCTGATTTTCAAAAGTAAATTTCAGGAGAAGCTGTGATGTCTCTTGTATCTGAAGAAACATTCAAGAAATGGGAGTCTACAAACTCTTTGATAAGAAAATGAGTTGATAGGCAGAGACTTTAAATTCCTACTTTTTAAATTCTACTTATTTTTCAACATATTTTTCAGTGGTTTGATTTTGTTGCCTATATGCCTAATAAAATATAATATCATACACATTAAATGCATTTTAATGCATTATTACAAAGATGTCTGCATTCCAGATTTCTCATTTACTATGATAAATAATGTTATTTAATCTTCCATGAGCACAGTATACGACAGTAAGAACCACAGCACAGCCTTAATCTAACCTCAATGGAAGGACCACATCTCAGCAAGAACCTAGCCCATATAGGAAGTCTTCAATTAATATTAATTAATTAATATTAATATTAAGCTTACCAACTGAGCTTAATAAATCCAAAGTTCATTACTGGGCAATTTTGAAACAATATAAATAAGTGATGAAATTCAGAATTCTATCTGAATTTCTGAAATGATAGACCTTTGACCTTTCTGAAGTGATCATTGAGAACTTTAGTACATTTAAGAAAACTAATTCAAAGTGTTTTTAAAAAATAAAAGTAATGTCAACACATAAAGAATGATTAGATATGAAAAAAATTCTATTTGGGGGGACATAAATTGTACTTGACTTCTATTTTTTCTGTGATTACTCTTCTATGACAGTCCACTCTGACTTAATCACATTTTCACTTTTTCATTGTATTCTCAAGACAAGTAAGATATAAACTAAGATATGCAATGCAGATAGCGTATTTCTTGCTTCAAAAGTCATAAAAAGAAGCACAGGGAATACTCCCTAACTCTGAAGTTGGCATTACACTAAAACAAAAAGTAGATGACATTTCAAGAAAACTACAGACCAGTATCTTTCATGAATATAGATGTAAAACTCAATAAAATTAGCAAAGTGAATTCAACAATGTATTAAAAATTAAATACCAGTCAAGTAGGATTCATTCCAGTTACGGAAGGCTGATTCAATATTCAAAAATCAATTAATGTAATCCTTCACATCTATAGGCTAAAGAAAAATCTCATGACCACATCAGTAGATGCAGATAAAACATCTGACAAAATCTAACACTCATTCATGATAAAACTTCTCAGCAAACTAGGAACAGAGGATAATTGCTCAACTTGATAAAGAACATCTACATAAAACCTACAGCTCACATCATACTTAATGGTGAGAAACTAGCTTTCTAGCCAAGATCAAGGAGAAAGGAAGAGATGTCTCCTCATCACACCATACTGAAAGTTTTAGCTAATGCAGTAAGAAAAGAAAAATTATACAGACTGAGAAGGAAGAAATAAAATTGTCTTTATTCACAGATGACATGATTATATACATAGAAGATACAAAAGAATCAGAAAAAAAATTCCCCACAAGTCCTAGAACTATTAGGCAATTATAGCAAAGTTGCAGCATGTAAGGTTAATATACAAAACTCAACTTTTTCTGTATGCCAACAATAAACAATTAAAATCTGAAATTAAAAGCACACTTACATAAGCACCCAAAACCCCAAAATGCTTGGGTATAAATCTAACAAAATACTTGCAAGATTTGTAGGAGGAAAACTACAGAACTCTCATTTTTAAAAAAAATCAAAGAAGAGGAGCATCTGTGAGGCTAGTCAGTTAAGCATCTTTAATTTTTTTTTTTTTAATGTTTTATTTATTTCTAGGAGAGAGAGAGAGACAGCGTGAGCAGGGGAGGGTCAGAGAGAGAGGGAGTCACAGACTGAAACAGGCTCCAGGCTCTGAGCTGGCAGTCAGCACAGGGCCCGACGCGGGGCTCGAACCCACGAACCGCGAGATCATGACCTAAGCGAAAGTCGGACGCTTAACCGACTAAGCCACCCAGGCGCCCCAAGCATCTCTTTCTTTAAAAAAAAAAAAAAGTTTCTATTTATTTTTGAGGGACAGAGAACAAATGGGGGAGGAGCAGAGAGAGAAAGAGACACAGAATCTGAAGTAGGCTCCAGGCTCTGAGCTGTCAGCACAGAGCCTGCCTGACGTGGGGCTTAAACTCATGAACCACGAGATCATGACTTGAGCCAAAGCCAGACACTTAACTCGACTGAGCCACCCAGGCATCCCTAAGTGTCTGACTGTTAATTTCAGCTCAGGTCATGATCTCATGGTTCAGGAGTGTGGAGCCCCACGTTACGCTATGCACAACAGCCTGGAGCCTGCTTGGGATTCTTTCTGCCCTTCCCCACATTTAGGGACCTGCATGTGCAAGTGCACGTTCTCTCTCTCTCAAAATTAATAAACAAATAAATAAATGTTTAAAAAAAATCAAAGAACTCAATAAATGAGAGAGAAATTTAATGTTCATGGATAGAAAGGCTCTGTACTGTCAAATGTCAGCTCTTCCCAATTTAAGCTATAGATTCAATGCAACCCTAATCAAAATCTTAGCAAGTTATTTTGTGGCTATTGACAAACTGATTAGAAAGTTTATACAGAAAGGCAAAAAACCCAGAATAGCCAATGAAATACTAAAGAAGAACAGTTATTAGAGGACTGAAACTATCTGATTTCAAAATTTGCTCTAAAACTATAGTCATCAAGACAGTGTGCTATTGATGAAAGAATAGACAGACAAATAGATCAATGGAAAAAAACAGAGAACCCAGAAACAGACTCATATAAATATATGATCTTTGACAAAGGAGTAGAAGCAATACAACAGAGCAAAGATAGTCTTTTCACCATATGGCACTGGAACAACTGAACATTCACATGCCAAGAACAACAACAACAAAACCCTACAATAAAATAACAGTCTAATCTAGACACAGACCTTATATCCTTCACAAAAATTAACTCAAAATGGATCACAGATCTAAATGTAAAATGGAAAACCATAAAACTCCTAGAAGATAACACAGCAGTGGCCAAAATCTGAAACACTGACAATACCAACCAAATGCTGACAAGAATGTGGAGCAACATGAAATCGCACCGCCAGTGAGGATACATGCTGGCACAGCCTCTCTGGGTCAAAGTTTGGCAATTTCTTACAAAACTACACAAACTCTTACCATATAATCTAGTGATCACATCCTATGAGTGGACAAACCTTATGTCCATGCAAAAACCTGTACTTAGATGTTTATAGCAGATTTATTCATGATTGCAAAACTTGAAAGCAACCAAGATGTCTTTTTACAGTTGAATGAATAAACAGGGTATGATATATCCAAAAAACAGAATATTCAGTGCTAAAAAGAAAAAAGCTAACAAGCCATGAAAAGATATGAAAGAATCCTTAATGCATAGAAGCCAATCTGAAAAGGCTATATGTTGTATGATTCCAATGATACGACATTCTGAAAAAGAAAAGACTATGGAGACAGTAAAGAATCAGTGGTTATCAGGGGTTCTGGAGGAGGGAAGAGATGGAACAGGCAGAGCACAGAGGATTTTTAGGGCATTCTCTAAAATGGTGGATACAGTTATCATACATTTGTCAAAATTTACAGAACAACTTACACCAAGAATGAACCCTAAAGTAAATTATGGATGTGTCTGTGTAGGTTCATTAATTGTAACAAATGTACCACTGTGGTGCAGGATGTTGAAAATGTTGATAGTGGAGGAGGCTATACATATGTGACCTGAAGGTAAATGCGGGAAGTCTTCGTACTTTGTAGTCAATTTTGCTGTAAACCTAAAACTGCTATAAAAAATAAAATCCATTTAAAAATCATAAAAAATGTGAATGTACTTAATCCCAAGGAATTGTACACTTTCAAAATCGTCAAAATGGTAAATTTTGTTATGTATACTTTTTTTCCCCCAAGAAAGTCCTAAGAGGGTTCTAGCAATATTAGGACTAAGAGTATATTCTATTTAGATGTTTGTCTCTTCTCTATCTAATCTTACTCAAACTACTGTCTCAGTCCACCTGAGCTGCTATAACAGAATACCATATACTGGGTGGCTTATCAACAACAAAAATCTCACAGTTTTGGAGGCTGGGAAGTCCCAAGATCAGAACAGATCAAGGCATCTGGTGAAGACCCCCTTCCTACTCTATAAATGGCTGTCTTCTTGCTATGTCTTCATGTGACAGAAGCAGTAAGGGAGCTTTTATTAAAAAAATAATAATAATTGGGACACCTGGGTGGCTCAGTCGGTTAAGCACCTGACTCTTGATTTTGGCTCAGGTCACGATCTCATCATGGTTTGTGGATTTGAGCCCCACATTGGGCTCTGTGCTGACAGTATGGAGCCTGTTTGGGATTCTCTCTTTCTCTCTCTCCCACTCTGCTCTTCCAGCGCTGTCTCTCTCTAAATAAATAAGCTTTAAAAAAATAATAACATCATCATTTAAGTTTCCTTTAAAGCAATATTCTTTCTAACTACTTCCTTCTGGCTTAGACCCTCTAGAGCATTGCTCATTCAAGGAACTACAGAATTTTAGGCCCACCCCGGAACTTCTGATCAAAATCAGCTTTTTACCAAGATCCCCAGGTAATTAGGATGCACAATAAAACCTGAATACAGTATTCTGGAAGATCTAGCACCTCTTCCACTTCTTCCTGTAGGTTCCTTGCAAGGAGCATGAATTCTAGAATAAAGGAAACAATGTACCAGAGTCAAATAGGTAAGGCCAAGGTTTTATCAAAGAAAAAGGAATAAGGATGCAGTAATGCAAAATTAGATTTAAGGGGTATCATGGGTATAGCTGGGAAAAGAGAAACATTAATGAGAAAAACAGGTGGTATGCCAAGCCAATCCACTCACTGTGGTCATTTTTGCAATCTACCACAGACACATATATTGGGTAATACTGAGGTCTTTTAGGGAAATAAAACTCTTACTCTGTGCCAGGAACTTTTTTTGCTAAATGCTACATACATGTAGATGTGTATGTTTTTATGTATTTAATCATTACATTAAGTCCTTAGAAAAAGTTCTTAGGGGAGAGATAGACTATTCCTGTTTTACATGCAGGGAGGCTGAAGTTTAGAAGGGTAGTAACTAGAGGCGCCTGGGTGGCTCAGTCAGTTAAGCGTTCAACTTCGGCTCAGGTCCTGATCTCACGGTTCATGGGTTCGAGCCCCACGTCGGTCTCTGTGCTGACAGCCAGCTGAACTAGGTATCACCTAGCTCAATGTTTTCTCCCCACTGTATCATCCTATGTTGTCTAGAAATCTATTGCAAGATCCTAGTGGTCCTCTAACACCTCCACAGAGTAGCCTCTAAATAATGTCACATAACAAAATATTTTATCTTACAATTTGAGATGTAAGGCAAATTTGTTTGATTACTTTGGCACAGTCTGCCCAGCCTAACAAATCAACTTAAATAAGTTGTTCACATGGCACAGGAGCCCTCTTCTTTCAGACTGATTCTTAGAACTTCGTTTTTCTTTCAAAAGGAATTCATTCAATGAATGCCTATTGTCTATGTCAGTAACTGTACTAAATACTAAAGATACAGCAAAATAATCTCTTTCATAAACTTTATTTCAAAGTTTTCCCCACATGACGATGCCCTTCTTGAATCATGAAAATAAAGTATTAATAAGGGGAGTGGTTATTTTCAGAGGAATTTCTGGAATCTACTATTTTAATGGAAACATATGCCTTTTTACATTCAAACTCTGCAAGAGCTAGTAACAAATAAGCCAACACAAATATGCATTTAATTACCCAAGTCAAAAGCCTGTCAGTCATTCCTGATCTCTCCCATTACTTATCACCCACATCTTTTGTACCATTTAGTTGATTTTACCTTCAAAATATCTATCAAATCCATCCACTACTCTCCATTTCCACTAACACTCCATGATCAAGCTGCTCAGACCACAAGTGACACTCATTTGATCTCCCTGTGTCCATTCTTGCCCTGTCAGAGCAGCTACTGATATTCTTAAAATATAAGTCTGATCATGTTATTTCTCTTGCTTAAAACCTTTCACAATAGCTTCCCTCTTATAAATGTAATCCCTTCACTGTAGCCTTTAAGACCCTGCTTATCTTTCCATCCTCACCTTGAGCCCTTCTCTCTGTTGCTCCAGTCACACTATCCTCTTTTCTGTCACACCAAACTCTCTTCCACTGTAGGGTCTTTGTATGCACTGTTTCCCCTTAGCATTTCTGGCTCCTTTTCATTTCTCAAGACTCAGAAGGGCCTTTCCTAATTCCTCTTAAATAGATCTCCTTGTTATCCTATTATAGTGTCCTATTTGTTTTCTTCATAGCATGTTTTCAACTTATAAATATATATTTACTTGTTTGTTATATCTTTCCTACTAGGTTATAAATTAGGGTAACAACTATGCTTCATTCATTACTGTCCCAATACTTGCCATACTACCTGCTACATAGTAAGTGTTCAATAAGTACATTTAAAAATAAGCAATGTTTACTTTCTACATGACATCATGTTGGTTTATTCGCCAACAGCAACTAGTGAAAGGTACAAAACTAAATTCACCACAGAGAATTAAAATGCAAAGGTCTCCAGGGTCAACACCCAACATGAAAATAAAATTTATTACCTAAAAATAAGTGTCTGTCACCATCCCCTAAATTATTAATTGTCTGACAAATAAAGCCTAGTTCCTATGTGCCTGGAGTATCTAGGATTAGCAGTTTGCTACCTAGAAACACAGAGATAATCCTATCACTGCTAGTGTAACTTCTTAACAGGCTTTCCTCACTTTTCCTATTCCACTATAAAAGCATTTACCAGGTTAAATATTAGGCTGTTGAAACATACAGAAATGAAATTTACATACTACTTCCCAAATACAGCACAGTGTAGTTCCAAAGACAGGATTACACTGTTTCTGGCATAAAAGCAGTAACTGTGCTGAAACAGATTTTTAAATAATGATTGTAGGTAGTTGAAAAATGAAATTTCTAAGGTCAGTTATTTTAAAGGGGAATAACATGTCTGTTTGGCATGTAAATTAGTATACTAAACTAAATTGAGGTAGGTCACTAATTTAAAAAAAATTTATCGAATAGTAGTTAGCATTGAATGAAGTGTTTCTCCACTATATTCAGAAAAAACAAATCTGTCTCTTAATTATGTGAAATAACATTTACTGCTTCTGGTTAAATAATTAATACATTTCTGGAAAAAAATCTGGGAAATATGCACATACATAAAAATAAAAATCATCCCAAGTCCCAGCAACTAGAGAGACTCACAGTTAAATTTTATTCAATAAATAACTGCATTTTAGACTGACTACAGTATTATGTAGACTTACCTTTTTTTTTTTTAATGTAGACATACTCTTAAAGAGAATCTAATTCTCTCTATATATTCTGTGCCTATCCAATTACAGATTTTGTTCATGCCATTCTCTCCTCAAAGAATGAACCCGATCTCAATCTACTCACCTTTAGAATTAAGAGCGATTTAACATCTCTGAGCATCTGTTTTACCACAAGATTTTTGTGGGATTTACAGTTTTCCAGTTATGGATGAATAAATCATGGGATTAAGGAATATAGTCAATGATATTGTAATAACATTGTATGGTGACAGATGGTAGCTACATTTGTGATGATCATAACATACAGAGTTGTTGAACTGCTATGTAATACACCTGAAAATAATGGAACATGGTACATCAGCTCTACTTCAATTAAAATAATAATAATAATACACATTAAGAGCCTAGTAAGTAGGTGCTATACAAATGGTATTCATTGTTATGCCTAAACTGTCACCTCTTTGGTGGAACTTCCATGGATTATTTCAGTCCTTATCCTATTTATATGTCATTTACATTATGGTACCTCATCATAAGCCAACATATGTCTTATTTCCCTTACTAGGATCTGAGATGATCTGGGCAGTTCCCAAGTCTCCCACATTTTATACTCCTTACAGTGTTTACAGAAACATAAGGTCAATTCAATAATAGTTTGTCATGCTATGAATGTAAATCATTAAGCTGAGAGACACAGAGATGAACAATAAGTCTTAATTTCTGCCCTCACGTAGCTCACAATTTTGTAGCAGGAAAGAGACATTATTTCGTGTAAATGACTCTCTCTAGGTCTACAAACTCTTTTTTTTTTTGAAACCCTTCTAGATGAATGTTTCAGAATTTGGAATTTCTCAAATCTTAGAAAGGTAATACAATAAATATACTCATGTTAAATAACCACACAGCAGGGTCTAGGCCAGTACCATATGATCAAACTTTATTATTCATATGGTAAAATGTATGAATATTTATCCTAACTGGTATAACTGAAGACTACCAATACCCTCACATCAGTTTAAGTGAGGTTTTATCACTGTATATTTCCAATTGTTGCTGTAACAAATTACCACAACTTAGTGGCTTACACAATACAAATTTATTATCTTAAAGTTTTGGGAGTCAGACATCTCCCTGAGCTAAAGCCAAGATGTCTATAGGGTTGGGTCCTTTCTAGAAAATCTATGAGAGAATTTGTTCTTTGCCTTTTCCAGCTTCTAAAGGCAGTCAGCATTCCTTGGCTTCTGGCCTTCTTTCATCTTAAAAGCCAGTTATCTCATCACCCTGACCTCTGATTCTGCCATCACATCTCCTCTGGCTCTCCTGCCTCCCTCTCCCCCTTATATGGACCCTTTTAATTATATTGATTCTGTGTCAATTACCCAGGCTAATCTCCCCATTTTAAGACCCTTAATTTAATCACCTCTGCAAAGTCCCTTTTACCAAGTAAGGCAACACAGTCACAGGTTCCAGGGATTAGGACATGGACATCTTTGGGCATCCACTGTTCTGCACACCATAGCCACCAAATGAGTTTTAAAAAATACTCCTGACCTTCACAGTCTTTTGGACTTCAGAATTACAGATAAGGAACTTGGACCTGTATGAGCCAAGGTAGTGTAAGGGTAGTGATATAAGAAAAGCACAGGATAACTGTAGAAATAACGAATGGAAAGACCACAGCCAGCTACGTATCATTCAAAGCTTCATGTAATAGGTTAACATGTAATGACAGTTCAAGGATGTAAAGGATTATGACAGGCAAACACAGGTAAATGTTACAAAAGGTAATTTTCAGACATACTTGCTCCCTGAACTTTTCAGACATACAAAGCAGCAACAACAAATTTAGAGACAGGAAGCCACTCTTGAAAAATGCAAGGATTAAGGGTGCTGAACTACTGCACTGTCCAAAATCCACATGTAATTTCTGACTACCCTAAAACTTAATCATTAACAGTCTATTATTACCAGATGCTTTACTGATAATAATTGATTAATACATATTTTGTATGTTAGGTGTAGTATATACTTTATTCTTAAAATAAGGTAAGCTAAAGAAAAGAAAATATTGAAATCATTAGGAAAAGAAAATATATTAACAGTACTATACTATAAAAAATGTATATGTAAGTGGACCTGTGCAATTCAAACTCATGTTGTTCAAGGGTCACCTGTAAGGTACATATTGGAGGAAGAAAGAGAACTGCAGTTTGACTGAGCTATATCGAATAAAGTTAAAAGAGCAGTTAAAGAAAGTTGAAGGACAGATACTATGTGCTATGTTGCTTGTCAGGATGAAGAGCCTGTCCTTAATCCTGGAGAAAGTGAGTAGTTGTTAGGCAGAAATAGTTTGAACAGAGAAATGACAGGATATGATTGGTGTTCCCCTGGAGAAAGATTAATGTGGCAAGAGGACAGATTCAAACTGGGAAAGAGAGAAGAGTGGCAGGCCAGTGGGTAATCTAAAGAAGTCCTAAGTATTTTAACTAGGGTGGTTAAGAAGTAGAATTATGTCAAGCTAACTGAAATCTATAAGACATTTTCATCAACATGATTTTTAATAAAAGTAGCTACCAACTATAGTGCTACATGTCAGTTACCATTTTAAATGTTTTACATCTCACAAGAGTATGAAAGAGTTTAACTCCACTTTAGAGATGAGAAGATTAAGGCATAGAAAGTGTAAACTATCCTATACTGAGTAAGGATCATGGCTAGGATTTGAATCAGGTAGATTTCGAAGTCCAAAGGAGTAAGAGCCCTAAAGGACATAATGTTAATTTGAAAGCAGGATGAATTAATTTGTGAAAAACCCACCATTCCACCTGACAGTAGACTATGGTAAGTCAAAGGTGTTCACTATAAACTATAAAACATCACAAGGACTTATAACTATTAAGCCAACAAAAGAGATGAAATGGAACCATTAAAAAAACTACTCAATTGGGGCGCCTGGGTGGCTTAGTCGGTTGAGCGTCCGACTTTCGCTTGGGTCATGATCTCGCGGTTCATGGGTTCGAGCCCCGCGTCAGGCTCTGTGCTGACAGCCAGCTCGGAGCCTGGAGCCTGTTTCAGTCTGTGACTCCCTCTCTCTCTGACCCTCCCCCTGCTCACGCTGTCTCTCTCTCTCTCTCCGAGAAATAAATAAAACATTAAAAAAAAAAAAAACAAAAAAAAACTACTCAATCTAAAAGAAGACCAAAAAAGGAGATAAACAGGATTGATGAATTGTCAATACAGAAAGAAAACAAATAGAAAAATGATAGATTTAAACTCTATCATACTGAAGCACCTAGCTGGCTCAGTCAGTTACACATCCAACTTCAGCTCAGGTCATGATCTTGTGGTTCGTGGGTTCAAGCCCTGCATCAGACTCTGGGCTGCCAGCTCAGAGCCTGGAGCCTGTTTCAGATTCTGTGTCTCCCTCTCTCTCTGCCCTTCCCCTACTCATTTTCTGTCTCTCTCAAAAATAAACAAACATAAAAAATTTTTTTTAAACTCTATCATATCAATATTCACATTAACCATAAATGACCTGAACATGCCAATTAAAAGGCAGAGACTGTGAGACTGGACTTGAAAAAGCAAGGGCCATCTATATGCTGCCTACAACAAATCTGCTTTAAATATGAAGACACAGATAAGTTAAAAGTAAAAGAATGGAAAAAAGACATACTATGCTAATAATAATGCTAATGAATAAAAGGTGGGAGAGACTATTAATCTCAAAGTCCATTTTAAAGAAAGACTATTACTAGAGATAAAGAAAATCAAAATAATAAAAGTCAATTCATCAAAAAGACACAAAAATCTGAAATGTTTACACAACTTGTAAGTAAACAGCTTTAAAGTACAGAAAAAATAGAACTTTAAGAAAAAATTAAAACTCCACAGCTACTGTCAGAAATGTCAACATCTCTTTCAATAACTGATAGAAGAGGTAGACAGAAAATAAGAATATAGAGACTTGAACACCACCACCAACAAACTTGACCTAATTTTATAGAACATTCTATTTCAAAACAGAATACATATTTTTTCAAGTATATAAGTAACATTCACCAACAGAGACCATAGTCTGTGCTAAGAATAAATAAATATTAAAGGATTCAAATCCTACAAAGTATGTTTTCTGACCACAATCTAATTATAAACCAATGACAGAAAAATACTTGGAAAATATAAAAATATTTGGAAACAAGAAAACATTTCCAAATAAACCTGAGTCAAAGAAAAAATTAAAAAAACTAGAAGTTATTTTGAACTAACTGAAAATGGAAACAACATATCAAAATTTGAGGGAAGGTGTTAAAGTAATACTACTTTAAAGTAGTAGTACATAGAGGAAATTATAGCACTAAAATCTCATTAGGAAAGAAGAAAGATCTCAAATGAATGGTCTCAACTACATTCACCTCAAGAAAACTAGAAAATATTGAGCAAATTAACCTCAAAGTAAAAAAAGGAAGAAATAATAAAGATTAGAGAAGTCAATGGAACAGAAAACAGAAAAGT
The DNA here is from genome assembly GCF_003009895.1 of Hyaena hyaena. NCBI lineage: Eukaryota > Metazoa > Chordata > Mammalia > Carnivora > Hyaenidae > Hyaena > Hyaena hyaena. The sequence goes on along the minus strand of NW_024082146.1, from coordinate 137,075 downwards.
AATGGAGGAAAAAAAATGAAACCACAAAAGGGTTCTTTGAGAATATCAACAAAACTGATAAACCACTAGCCAGATGATCAGGGAAAAAAAAAAAAGATACAAATTGCCAATATCCAGGATAAGTGGTGTGATAACAACTCTTACCTATAGATTCTACAGATATTAAAGAATAGGGAGGGTGCTTGCTGGCTCAGTCAGAAGAACATGTGACTCTTTATCTCAGGGTTGAGAGTTCGAGCCCTGCACTGGATGTAGAGATTACTTACGTAAATATATTTATTTTAAAAAAGATTAGGGAATATTATAAATAACCTATCCCAATAAATTAACATCTTCATTGAAATGAACAAATTACTTGAAAGATACAGCTACTAAGGCTCACTCAAGAAGTAAGTAACCTACATAGCCCATTGAAAAACAGAAACACTATTGAATGACTTATACAATTGGATTTCAATACTTATTACAAAAATAATCCCACACACATGTAGTCAATTTTTCACATCAAAAAAAAAAAAAAAAGAACTTTGATCTTTACCAGGCACAAACAGGTCATAGAGCTAAATGTAGACTGTAAAGTGAGAAAACTTCTTAGAAAACAACAAAATCTTTGTAACCTTGGGTTAGGTACAGATTTCTTAGATACAACACCAAAAGTACAATCCATAAACTGAAAACTACTAAATCGGAATACATAATTAAGAACTTCTGCTCTTTGAAAGACACTGTTAAGAGAATGAAAAAACAATCCACAGGTTAAGAGAAAATATTTGCAATCAATTGTCTGATAAAGCACATGTATCCAGAATTAAAAAAAAAATTCACATTCAATTAGAAAACAAATAACCCAATAGAAAAATGGCTAAAGATTTGAACAGATACTTTACAAAAGAAAATATACAAATGGTATATGAAAAGATGGTCAAGATCGTTACTCATTAGGGAAATGCAAATTTAAACCACAAGGAGATACCTCTACAAACCTATTAGAATGGCTAAAATCAGAATGGTGAGGGGGCACCTGGGTAGCTCAGTTGGTGAAGTATTCGACTTTGGCTCAGGTCATGATCTCATCCTTTGTGGGTTTGAGCCTCACAACAGGCTCTGTGCTGTGTCTCCCTCTCTCTGCCCCTCCTCTGCTTGCACTCTCTCTCTCAAAAATTGGCAAAACATTTAAAAAAGTGTTTTCAAATAAATAAAATCAGAATGGTGAGGATGTAGAGCAACTGAACTCATAACTTGCTTGTATAAAATATATAAAATAGCAGAATTACTTTGAAAACCACTTGTGCCTAGTATATGACCCAGCCATTCCACTTCTACCAATTTACTCAGGAGAAATGAAAGCATATGTCTAAACAATGCCTTTTACATGAATGGTCCACAGCAGCTGTATTTCCAATAGCCCAAACCTAAAAACAACCCAAATGTCCATCAACAGATGAATGAATAACAAATTCCTATATGGAATAGTATTCATACAATAAAATAGCATTTGGCAATAAAATGACCTAATAATTATGGATGAAACATGGGGGAATCTTAAAATCATTATGCGGACTGAAAAGAGCCAAACAAAAAAGAGTATATACTATATAACTCCATTCATATAAAGTTCCAGAAAATGCAAGCTAACCTGTAGTGACAGAAAGTAGATTAGTGGTTGCCTAGAGTGGGGGTGGGGGTTGGTGGGGTTGGAGAGGTTGGTGGAAGGAGCAGGGAGAAGCAGGATGCAGAAATTACAAAGGAAGACTACGAAATCTGGTGAGATTCATTATCCTGTCATGATAGTTTCAGGAAAGCATCCGTAAGCCAAAACTTATCCAAATGTGTAATTTACTGTATGTCAATTACATTTCAATACAGCTATCAAAAATTCATTTAATCAAATAGCATTATTTATTCCAATAGAGTCAATACTCACATTATGCTATAAAATGCTTATTTCCTACCACCTATAAACAAAACAACTGATGATTTAAACTTAGGATAATAATATTAGACATCAACTTCAATGTGCAAGAGAACATGGTTTGTCAAAAATTTTTCTGGAAATATTCAAGCAAAAAATTTTGCAGACTATTGGATTAAAGCATAGTGCAAATTCAGACAAGCTCAGGTAGATGAGTGATCTCTGCTATCTTCTTTCCACAGGACAGTCCTATTCTTGACTTGAAAATAAATGCAGTAATCACAATAGGAAACTGGGAAGTCTGCAACTTTAACAATTTCTATCCCATCACTAAAAATAATCCACAGCTATAAAATAGAAGATGAGTTGGATGACTAGACTTTGTAATTTGCCTATGTCAAAGTAAAATATTTCTCCACAGAAACCACTTCACATGGCAAAGTTCCAGACCAGTCCCCAAATCCTATTTAAGCAGTAGGGATTAATTATCCTCTCTTTCTTCTGCATCACTGTTTTCTCCTCTACTGGATCACTGCCATCAACATAGAGACATGCTATAATTTCATCCTTCTTAAAAAAACATCAAAAACAAAAACAAATCTTTCTTGGTCCCAACCTTTCCCTCTGGCAAACCTACCACCCCGTGCCCTTCCCCTGATTTCTCTGAACTCCTTTATGGCAATATTCCTTGAATGAGTTCTGATTCTCTCCTCCAATTCTCACTTAAATCCATCCCTTAAAGGCTTTTATTCCGAGCATTGTACCAAACCATCTCTCTATGGTTATTTGCTCTATCCAGAAGCTAATTCTCAAGCCTCTTCTCACTCAACCTCTTAACTACATCCTCCACAGTTGTTCACTCCTTGAAAATACTTTCTTAATCTTGTTTTCAGGAGACCTCAAGTTCCTGGCTTTCCTCCTGCCACCTTCTCCTCATCTTCTGTATGTCTAAATCTTAGAGTATTCCAAACACGACACAGTCCTTGGATCTTTTTTCTTATTTTTAGTTACACTCACTCCATTAATGATTTCATACTAAATTTTCTTAAGGTGAGATATATCTATATTTAATGTAAAAAATTTATATGCTTTACTGTCATCTTCAAATAGAATCAACTATAGAGAATTTTAGCATTATTTGAGGACACAGCTGCAGATGAAAAACAGATGAAAACAGAAACAAAAAATTAAGTAAAATAAGTAACTTAATGTTCAATAAATCATCACCATCTTTCTTTAGTTTAACCTCAATATGACTGGTAAAGGGAATCACTTTAAAAATAATAAACTTAATGAGTACTAAAACAAATATTTAGTGTTTAGTCTAGTCATTTATTATATTAGAAACATTTAAATACCACACTAAAATATTTCAGAAAAAATATAAATCATGGTCTTATCTACAGTCCTAGTCCTGTGGCCTATAGCAGTAACAACCTATATTAATAGAAAGTGGTTTCAAAGCCCTTTTATAACGATCATTTTACCCTACAAAAGACTCCACAAGGATATTACAATAAATACTATTTTAACCAGCAGTTTCTGCTCCTAACATGACCTCTCATATAACAGTAAGACTTTTAATGAGTGAATTTAATGAATTTAAAATTAGTTGGAGAATCATAAATCCATCCCCACTACAAGGAATATATATTAAAATTCATGTTCAACTGATGACAGGTCATTAATGCCATCTTTCTGTATTTAGTATAACATTACAGAAAAGAAATTTACATTTTCTTTTTAATGCTAATGAAACTAATTCCTTTATATACAAATTGGTAAAGAGATGTGCTTTATTCATTTACTTCCTTCGCTAGACTGACCATGAAAATAATGATTTTTATGACATTAATACTGATCTACTATACATAATGTATATAGATGTTGGCTGCCTCTATCACAATGAAAAAAGATTTATTTTTGCAAGCAAGAAAGAGAATACATTTATAATTGAACACTCACTAGTAATCCATGACCCCTTTCCTCCCTTGAAGAGTCCCACCTCATATGTACTGCTTGCCAACCCCAAATCAAGTGTTAGAAGAATACAGATTAGAACAAGGCTCTTCAAAGTACATCCCACTTCTCCTGAGGGTTCCACTGTCAGTACCTCCAGACCTGAGGATTGAGGAGTTAGCAATTTCCCTTCTACTAAACACATCAAGGGTCTATGTACAGATTCTACCTCAAAGTCCTCCATATTTGAAATGTTCCTTTCTGATTTAAATATTCTATCCTACCCCCTTCAATTCCTCATTATAAAATTTTTTGTCCTTACCAAAGTCCTTGTAATCCTTTCATTCTTTATTTTCAAAGCATCAACATACTTCTGGGTTTGCTTCCACGCCTATGTCACTAGCATTTCAGATTCCTCTTCAAAGGAGAAGTGACTCAGCCTATAACACTTCACCTTCTGGTCCCAAAAGAACAGCCATATCAGAATGCAACATATTAGATCCTTTCTGATCACACGTTCAGCATCCTCTTCTGGTTCTCCTTTTAATTCCTACCTTGTAAATACTAAGTCAGGAGTCAACAGTTTTCTTATACCCCATTCTTTGTACACTCTCTTCTTCATAAATTCATCTATTTTCAAATCTTGAACTCACCCCAGAATTACTTACACAAACAACCCCAACATCTCTGTAAATATTTAGTCCTGCGCTATCAGTCTGCCAGACAACACAAGAATGTCTCATTAACCCAAACTCAACACATCTAAATTCAAATTCATTATCCAAGACTCCCCAAAAAGAAAATTTACTCATTCTTAAGATTTCTCTATTTCTAGTAACAACACCAAACCACTTAGAATTTGAGATCATCTTTAAATTAAACCAAAGTACTGCATTCCTTATAATCAATTCACTAATCTTTTCATTGTATGTGAATTCCTGGCAAAGTAACTGTAAGTCATATTTATTTAATTATGGTACACTAATATGGTACACTATTTTTACTGTGCATGGCCTGAACTCCGGAACCAATCTCCAACACATACCTCCAGTTTTGCTCCCCAATAAGTAATCAAAATAATTCCAGTTTCCCCCTATATGTAGAGGAAGCTTGAGTCAGGAGTAAGCTTCATATGAGACTAAGCAATTAAATTTGGGCTGGTACTGAGACTCTGTTGCAATCTACAATTAAACCTTAGTTTGTACCTCATAAAAATTAGAACTTATATCTTTTCACAGGGTTTTTGTGAGGATCATATCGCATATGCCTTGTACAGTGCCTAGCATATAATAAGGGCTCAAAAAGTGGTATTATTGTTATTATTTGTTACTATTAAGTAAGGAGCAGTATGGCCACATGGGAAGCCATTCTATTTCTTCAGCACACATTTGTTACAGTATTATTTTAAATCCTAAATTTTCTAGAACAATCTGATTTTGATTCCTGTACTATAATAGTTCTTTTAAGCCTTTCAAAGTTCCAACATTTTATCATCTAACTGTATCTTTCAGCCTACCTTTTATCCCAGAAGTTAGCATAAAATTTCTTAGATGGTGTGATGGCTACCATACTTTTGGTTCCCATGTTATACAACAAAATTAAAACTGCAGAAATATTTAAAACTTATACCTTAATAAACACCTGAGAATTCTAGGCAGAGGAAGCCCCAGTCTCTGTACTAAATTTATGCATTCTTCTTTTAAAAACTATTGTATCTTGGGGTATCCGGGTGGCTATCGGTTAAGCATTCGACTCTTGTTTCAGCTCAGGTCATATCTCCTGGTATATGAATTTGGCCTTGTCTCAAGCTCTGTGCTGGCAGCGCGGAGTCTGCTTGGGATTCTCTCCCTCTCCCTCTCTCCCTGCCCTCCAGCTCGTATGCTTGCTCTCAAAATAGATGAATAAACATTAAAAAAAAAAACCCTATCATATCTCACTTTACTTCATTCAGGTCTATACTCCCCTCACTCTAATAACTATTTAAAGTAGTGGCTCTGGGGGCGTCTGGGTAGCTCAGCATTTGACTTCAGCTCAGGTCATGATCTCACAGTTTGTAAGTTTGAGCCCCGTGTCGGGTTCTGTGCTAACAGCTAGCTTGGAGGCTGGAGCCGGCTTCAGATTCTGTGTCTCTCTGTCTGTCTGCCCCTCCCCCGCTCACACTGTTTCTCTCTCTCAAAAATAAATAAACGTTAAAAAAAAAAAAGTAGTGGCTCCTCCTATTACTTTCTATATCTATGTCCTGCTTTATTTTTCTTAATAGCACTTATTACTTCCCATCATTATTAGATTGGTTGTTTATTGCCTATTTCCCCCACAAGAATGTAAGCCCCACATGAGGATTGCTTTGTTCCTCACTGAATACTCAGTATTTAGCAGAATCTAGCACATAACAGCTGCTCAATAAATATTAATTAATTAATTAATAGAGAGGCCAAGACCCTCCTATGATGTATAATCTCATTTGGTTTCCTAGAATGCAGTAGATCAGAAGCAACAATTTACAGGGGGAAACTGCTAGAAGCAGGCATGTAAATATTGACAGAGAAATATAAACTTCAAAGTACCAAACACAGTAACATTGGCCAGCAATGCAGGATAACTTGTTACATGGATAAACAATCCTATATACTCTAATAACCAACATCTTTGTATTACAACCAACTACCATAACAGTAGGTTTTCATAATGAGTCAATTAATCAGTTTATCCCAGAGCATCTATACATATAAGGCTTTGGTAGAGGATAGGGAAATCTTTTTTCATTTAGAAAAAGTTTAGTTACATTCCACATATTATTCTTAAGGAAGCAGAGGACTGCATAATACCTTTAGAACTATTCCCATAAAAAGTAATTAAACTACAAATTTTACTTTTATAGGGAGAAGCTATAATTTTTTGGGAAAATGGACTCTAAATTCTCAGTCAAGTTACAGGAAGGAACCATTACCACTTTTTACAAGTTTAAAAATTAACCTTACTTTCTTTCCTTATTTCAATACTGATCTATAGATCACCAGGTTTAGAAAAAACCTATTCTCATCTTTGTTAAGTGTGTAAGATTTTAAAAATAGATTAGTGCATCCCTTTGTTTAGAATAATTTTATCAATACTGGTAAAGTTACACTTAACCCAGTATGCACTTCTCTCTTTAAACCATAAGTCATTCAGAGATATGATGTAGTTGAAAACCTTGACAAAGGCCTTTCTATATTGCAAGATGCATGCATACTAACAGGGTGCCTGGGTGGCTCAGTCAGTTAAGTGTCCAACTTCAGCTCAGGTCACGATCTCACGGTTCGTGAGTTCAAGCCCCGTATCAGCCTGACAACTCAAAGCCTGGAGCCTGCTTCAGATTCTGTGTCTCCCTCTCTCCTTGACCCTCCCCTGCTCACGCTGTCTCTCTCTCTCTCAGAAATAAAGACATTAAAAAAATAATAAAAATTAAAAAAAAAAAGATTCATGCATACTAGGTCAGTGATTTTCAAACATTAATGTATATACCAGTCACCCAGGGATCTTGTTAAACTGATTCAGTACGTTCTGATTGAGCAGATATGGAGTGGACCTAATGTCTAATATTCTGCATTTCTAACAAACTCTCAGATGGTGCTGGCACTACTGGTCCACAGATCACACTTTTGAGTATGTCACTAAAAACTCTGTTACCTCAAAAATCACTAAGTAATTTGGAAAATAATATTGGAATAAGTAAAATATCTAAATTCTATCTGATTAACAGTCTTATTAAGTGTTTTAGAAATACAGTGAGTGCCTGCCCAGTAGCAGAGCTATATAAAAATGGCTTTGCTTATTTTTCTTAGTCCTTATCTTCATAAAACCTGAAGTATTCTATCATAAGTTAAGCAATATTCCCTATCAAATCCTATCAACATATTATTTCATCAATTTTTTAAGGTGTTACTTAGCTATCTCCCTCAGAATCAACTGTCCTTTCTTTCTTAGAATTATCAATAAATTGAATTGTCTTTCAAAACACAGTCCTGGACAGCCTGGTCTCAAGCTAGTTAATTACCAAGGTGCTTGCTTATTTATTAAATCTCATAATGTATATCACAATTTAGTAAACCTAAGTTACCTACTTAAAAATATTTTTTTAATGTTTATTTTTGAGAGAGGAGCAGAGTGTGAGCAGGGGGAGGGGCAGAAAGAGAGGGAGGGAAACAGAACCTGAAGCAGGCTCCAGGCTCTGAGCCATCAGTACAGAGCCCAACATGAGGCTCGAACCCATGAACGGTAAGATCATGACCTGAACTGAAGTGAGCTGAAGTTGGACGCTTAACCTACTGAGCCATCTAGGCACCCCCTATGTTACCTAACTTTTATATAGTATTTTAGAGCTCACAAATACCTTCTAATATACAGTTTTATCTTATAACAATTCTTCCAGGTGGTGGTTATCATTCACATTTTACAAATGAGGAAACAGATAGGAAGTAAAATGGTCCAATATTACATAAGTGAAAGCACTAAGAATTAAATCCAATCTTCTGATTTAAATACAGTCAATTCCTCATTAATCTCTGGGTAATTACATGAGGAGATATATATAACTGAAACATAGCCATTAGTATCAAAATTTCAGTTTATTCAAGGAGAGTTTTACCAGAGTACGGCTTGCCATATAAAAGACTAACAGTAGGGAACAAGTGAAATAAATTTTGTTATATCCATGTAGTGGAATACTATGCAGTTGTTTTTAATCTACAGTTACTTCTAGGTTCCACTCCAACATGCAATTTGGAAATCATCATTCTTCTCTCACAACAAAATAAAAGTTGAACAAATCGGGAGCTAATGGACTTTATCTTTGGTCCTTGAGATACTGAGGTCAGAGGACAAACTATCACACAAGAAATTAGAACAATTAATACAGAGAATATAAATTAACTAACTGAAGATGAAAGCACAGAAGCCAGGAACTGATATGAACACTTAAATGGTAACTTCAAACAAGTTGTGGGAGGCTGACTGTGGACTAGCTTGCGAGTTTAAAACTTTTGGGGGGCAAGAGGGTCTAGTCTGAGAGGGGCTGCTACACTTGCCTAGGTTTTATGCCCCACAAGGTTCTCATGGGGAAAATCAGAAAAATCTCATGCTTCACTAGAGGAAGGAAAACAATAACCATCTTAAAACAAGTCCAGAGAATTCTCCACAAGCAAAGGAAAAGACTTTAGAGCCTTGTTCAACTTGGGAGAAATGAAAACTACCCAGTTCCTATCCACTCTAGCCTTACTGACATACCTACGATTGGGGGGAGGGGGGAGGGATGGGGGGGAGAGGAAGAGAAATTGAGAAAATTGAGAAGCACTTGTGGAGGTACAGACTGAGTAAAAGATTGATATCTAAACATAAGATTATAGGGTTGCCTGGCTGGCTCAGTTGGTAGGGCATGTGACTCTTGATCTCGGGACTGTAGGTGCTAGCTCCAGGTTGGATGTGGAGATTCCTTAAAAATAAAATCTTAAAAAAAAAAAAGCTAGTATTGGGGCACCTGAGTGGCTCAGTTGGTTGAGCCTCCGACTTCAGCTCAGGTCATGATCTCACGGTTCATGGGTTTGAGCCCCGCCTCAGGCTCTGTGCTGACAGCAAGCTCAAAGCCTGCTTCGAATTCTGTATCTCCCGCTCTCTCTGACCCTCCCCTGCTCACACTGCCTCTCTCTCAGAAATAATAAAACATTAAAAAAAATCCTTTTAAAAAGAGCTAGTATTATAGACTACCTCCCCACTTCCCACAGCTTACCACGACATCAACAGGACTCCTACAGGGGTGTCTGGGTGGCTCAGTTGGTTAAGTGTTTGACTTCAGCTCAGGCCATGATCTCACGGTTTATGAGTTCGAACCCTGCATCGGCTCTGTGCAGACAGCTCAGAGCCTGGAGCTTCGGATTCTGTGTCTCCCCCTCTCTCTGCCCCTCTCCTCCTCATTTCTGTCTGTCTCTCTCTCAAAAAAAAGTAAACATGTAAAAAAATTAAAACAGGACTCCTACACAGTAATAGGATTATGGCTGAAAAACTGCAAGGCTCACACTCTCTTTAAGAAGGTATTTGTAGGGAAACCCGAAGACAACAAGGGAAACAAACAAGAACACTAGAGGAGAGTGAAACCTCTGACACCTACAGCTACAACAAGCAGTAACACAGCCCAATTCCTAGTCAGAGAAATACAATACCTCATATAAAATACCTACCTTCTTCAGATTCTGTTAGCCTATGTATCATGTCTGGTTCTCAACAAAAAAGTATTAGGCATGCTAAAAGGAAATACAAGCATATTTAAAAGTAACAAAGCAAGCATCAGAACCAAATTCATATAGAGCAGATTTTGTAATCATCAGACTTGGAATTTACAAGGATTATGATTACCATGCCAAGGGCTCTAATGGAAAAAGTAGACAACATGCACAAATTGATGGATATTATAAACAGAGAGATGGAAACTCTATGAATCAATAAAAAAGAAACATTAGCGATCAAAAACACTGTAACAGAAATAAATAATGCTTTTGATAGGATCATCAGTATGCTGGACACAGCTAAAGAAAAAATCAATGAGACTGAAGAAGTATCAGTAGAAACTTCCCAAACATTTAAAATGCAAAGAGAAAAGAAAATGAAGAAAACAGAGTATTTAGAACTGCAGAATAATAAATAAAAGAAGGCATAACATATACATAAGAAATACCAGAAGAGAGAAAAGAGTAGAGGAAATGTGTGAAGAATACCTTAGAATTTTCCAAAATTAATGACAGAAGCCAAACCATAAATTCATGAAGCTCAGAAAACATCAAGCAAGACGTATACAAAAATATCTATACCTAAGCATATGACATTCAAACTGCAGAAAACTAAAAACAAAGAGAAAAACATTGAAATGTCAGAGGGAAAAACAAAGAGAAAAACATTGAAATGTCAGAGGGAAAAAAAACAAAGCACTTTACTTACAGAGAAACAACGATAAGAATTATATTGGACTTCTCATCAGTAACCATGCAAAAAAGACAGAGTAGAGTGTAATATTTCAAGTGTTGAAAGAAAAAACCACCAACCTAGAATTTTGTTATTAGAGAAATTATCCTTCAAAAATGAGAAAGAAATAGACTCTTCTCAGCCAAATAAAAACTGAGGGAATTTGTCACCAGTAGACCTGCCTTGCAAGAAGAAAATTCTTTAGAGAAAAAGGTCAGAAGTTCCATTCTATGTAAAGAGCCACAGAGAATGGATAAAGGGAAGATAAAAATCTTTATTTTTTTAATCCTCTCTGATTATATCAGATAATTGTTTGTTCAAAGTGGTAATAGCCACTAAGTCCCAGGTGGTTATAGTATATAGATAAGCGAAATGAATGGCAGCAATGTTATAAGGGATGGGAGAGAGAAATTGGGAATATTCCATTATGAGGAGTCTAAGGTACACTTGCAATACCTGTGAAATCACAGAGTGTTAAAAAGTGGACGTAGATTAGTTGTAAATATATATTGCAAACTCTAGGACAATCACTAAAAAAACACTTAAAAAATATGTATAATCTATATACAAGGCGAGGAGAAAAAATAGGCCCATATAAAACACTCATAGTCAGAGAAGGCTGAAAAGTGGAGGGAGAACAAATGTAATGAATAGAAAAATTACAGTATGATAGATACTTTAAATGTGAATGATTCAAACACACTAATTAAAAGAGAGTGTTAAGAGTGAATGACAAAAACCCAATTATGTGTTGTCTACAAGATACCACTTTAAATGTAAAGATATATATAGATAAAAGGTAAAAGGACGGAGACATGCTAGCACTAATCAAAAGAAAGCAAGAATAGCTATATTAACTATAGAGAAAGCAGACTTCCGAGCAAGGGAATTTTTCAAGGATAAAGAAGGGCATTACATATATAAAGGGGTAATTTCTTCAAGAAGACATAACAATCCTTAATGTATATACACCTAACAACAGAACGTCAAAATATGTGAGGCAAAATCTGATAGAACTGGGAGGAGAAATAGATTCACTATTAAGGAGACTTCAACACCTCTCTGTAAGTAACTGACAGATCCAACAGGCAGAAAATTAGTAAGGATAGGATTGAACTGAACAACACCATCAATCAGCTGGAGCTAATTGACGTTTATATAGTACTACAACCAACAACAGCAGAAACCACATTCTTAAATTCGGATAGACTATTCACCAAGATAGACCACATTCTGGGTCATAAAATACACCCTCCAAAATTTAAAAGAATGTATGCTCTCAGACCACAATGGAAATAAAATAGAAAGTGATAGCAGAAAGATAGCTATAAAATCCCAACATATCTGGAGATTAAACAACACACTTCTAAATAACACATGGGTCAAAGAAATCTCAAGAGGAATTTTAAAATACTTTGAAGTGAAAATGAAAATACCACTTATCAAAATGTGTGGGATCCATCAGAAGTAGTGCTTAGAGGGAAATTTAGAGCACTGAATGCATACATTAGGAAAGGAGAAAGATCTAAAATCAGTAATCAGGGTCCATCTTAAGAAACTATGATAAGAATAGCATAGAAGCCTAAAGCAAGCAGACGCAGCAAAAAATAAGAGTAAAAATTAACAAAATTGAAAACAGGAAATCAACAGAGAAAATGAATGAAACCAAATATATCAACAAAATATTTGATTGCTAGTCTTCATCCTCAGCTAAAATATAAAATGCTTCTCTTGTTCCTTTTTTCCTTAACCTTTCTACAATTATCTGACATCATCTCTAGCACATGTATAAAATTCATCCCAGCCCAAAAGATATATAAGACAATGGAGTCTAAATAAAGAGTGGAAATTCAAAAAGCTTACTTTCATAGCATAATGTGAAAAACTGATAGACTTCACATTTTTGGTGGTGATATGCAAGCTTTTTCTTTGAAGTTTTTACTTATTTATTTGGGGGCGGAGAGGGACAGAAAGAGAGAGGGAGAGAGAATCCCAGAGAGCGAATCCCAAGCAAGCTCTGCACTGTCAGCGTAGAGCCCAACTTGGGGCTTGAACTCATAAACTGGGAGATCATGACCTGAGCCAAAACCACAGTCCAATGCTTAACCGATTGAGCCACTCAGGTGACCTCTTTTTCTTTTCAAATGAGTTAGTCAGTATGGAAACATTAACTTATTACAGTAGACCTGATTAACATTACTCAAGAGGAAAGAATGGTGGGAAGCTGTATCATTGTCAAACATACCCAAAATAAAACACTGCTGCCATCATCATCTAGCAGGTGTCAACCACATCCAACTTCTACCTCCTTAGAATTCCATTAGAGCCATTAGCTTAATAAGTGGTACTTTATTAGCACAGGGTGGTAGGAAAAAAAAAAGAGTTTTAAAATCTGTGTTCAAATTCCACCTCTACCATTTTTATTAGACATGTGACCTTGTACAAATTAATCTATGATGGAACGTGGTTGGTTGGCTGCCAAGTACCAGAAATATAATTCCAACTAATTTATGGGGGAAAAAACAAACAACTTATTACAAAGATTTTTATTATTATTACACTTAGGTGTCTCTTAGAACCCAATCTCAGGACCATGGACAAAGACAGGTGAATACTGTCAGAACTCTATATAATCTGCTTCTCTTATTCTTTCTTCCAGATGCCTCTGTTTTAGTTCACATGACAATAAACAACACCATTAACAGTTTCTGAGTTTTATGCCTTATAGTTTCAGCCACTGGAGAAAAAACAAATTATTCAAAACTCTGGGCACTTAGAATTCAGGAAAAGTTCTGAGCATCCTGGCTTAGTGAAGCTGTTTAGAACTGCACCAACAAAAATGGACAGAACTGTGACTGATCTTCCAGAGTCATGTTTTAAAAGACAGATTAGATTAGGTCCAGTTGCTAACCTGACTAAAACCCTTCACGGCTTTTCCCAATACACTTAAAATATAATTCAGAGCCCTAACTGAAACAAGACTTAATTAAGAAGGCCTTATATGGTCTGAGTCTTATTTACCTTTACAACCTTACATTAAGCCACAATCCCTCTTGCTCCCTATATAGTTGAGCTTTATCTACTCTGGCCTTTTTTCAATTCTTAGTTGAAGCTACCAAGTTCTTTCCCACCTCCAAACTATTTAACATGTATTCTTTGCATCTCTTTCTTTTTCTCATAGCTAACTTCCACTGATTTTTCCTTAAAGAACCCTCTGTCTCCCAAGGTAAATCAGGTTCCCTTTTCTTTTCCTTTACAGCACTTAGCACAATTTCTAATTACAGAAATGTACATTTGTTCATAATCTGTCTAACCATGCTGTTACCTCCAAGAGTATGGAGATGTCTGTTTTGCTCTCCATTGTATACTTTTAGCACCTACTTGGTCTTCAACATTATGTGGAGTGAATAATCGGTTTAGCACAGGACAAGTGGTATCACCACTAGACTGACCAATTACAGATGAGGGGAAGAGTAGCAGGCAGGCAGAATTACTGTTATCAAGTTACTGAAATGGTTGCTCCAGAGTAACTTACTGAGGAAAAGGGAAGAGAAAGCGCATCCCAGAAAACCTGAGTTTCTGCTGAGAATAAACCACTTGTTTATTTCCACTAACCTTCTTCTTCCACTAAATTCTAATATGACTATAATATTAATTAAATAAAATTAAAAATATAACAGTGGCTATACAGTGACTTGCATATATAACATGTAATATCAATTTTTTCCACTTGGGAGAACATGTCGCATATTATTTTTGAATATTATTAACCTCCAGATATGAATTAAAAACCAACAAAATATCCCAATATATATGAGCATCATAGCTCTGTTTCATGACCCCTATTCTCAGAGCATCCTGATCTTTCCACCTAAGAGAGTTACCTGATAATCTCTGAAGTAACTGCATCCACTCAAATATCCATTTAACTTAAAGAATTAATTCTGGAAACACAAAAATGAAGCAAAGCAAAACAAAACCACCAAGCAAAACACCAATGAAACTGTTTCTGTTCTCAAGGAATTCATAAACTCAATTTTTCACTCTGTGTCCAACCACACCACACTCATGTTCTTCCCATGCCCAAAGTTCTAGAGTACCCAAAATAAGACTGCAAGATCTATCAAAAATGTAAGCTATCTCATACTGTACCTGACAACTCTACTCCCAGGCCATATTCCATCATTTTACCTTCATAAACCCACTCCAAAACCTTAGTTCCAATAATATTCCTTACAAAAAATATTTCTCTGGAGATTCACCAGATATGATCACTCTCCCAAGTTTAAATATAACCTACCTTGACTTGACTTAAACACTGTCAATAAAAAAACAAAAGAAGAGAACAAAGCAAAGTATCTTAATTCTGTTTCTTGGTGGTGCTAGGAGTTAAAAAATAAAGTAGAATAAAAATAAAAGCAGACAAAGTAACAAACGTTACAAAAAACTCCTTTAAAACCTAGAAAGTCTTGCTTCCGAGAATAGGCATGACAGAAAATGATTATAAGCATGACTATAATCTTTTCAGAGATAGATGTAGAAAGAAGAGACTCCATGAGAGGAGGTATATAAGCAGTAACATTAGAAAGGAAAAGTGAACTCTCAGAAAAAAAAGTGGTTACAGTGAGCATTCAAGTGCCTTTGAATTTTATTTGTAGCTGAAAGGAATTTCAGAGACTATGTCAACCTTCTCATTTTATAATAGAGAAAACCAAAGACGCTGAAAGGGAAAATGATTTGTCAAACGTCACATAGAAGACCCTAGCTCCTTCCAGTTTCTCTCATTTCACCTCTTGCCCCATATAATGTGAGGCTCACTGAACTGAGGAAGATCCTCCTCTTCATGTCCAGTGGGTGTTAAAGGACAAGTTCCTAAAAATGTTGTCATGTCTAACATAAGAGAAATGTATTCCTAGCATTACCAAATCCATTCTGAATGGATTTTCCCAAAGAAAAATTGTTGTACATAGTGTAGGTATTTTCAATATAACATTTATCCTAATTATTAATTCTTTAATTCTCTAGTATTTTTAGCCTAATCTTATAACTTAGGTATATTATGAGTTGAATTTGGTAGGTTGTCTGTGAATCTAACCACTAAGCATAGTTTTTGAGAAAGTTCCAAGTTCGAAACCATTTTCCAAGTTTTAAAATATAGATCTCATGCTAAATTAAGAACGAGCAATACACAAAGACTGAAAATTATAAACTAAATGTGATAAATTAAAAATACAAGACTCTGTACATTATAAAAACTCCACCTCGGAAGTCATTTATTTTTAAAATTCAGTATTTAGGCACATTTAGCACAGGATGTAATTTATGTACATCTTTTAAATATTTCACTAAAAAACTGAGCAAGTAAAAAATAATCAAACATTTCTATACTCATCAAATTTAGGAAAAACAACAACAAAAACAACATGAAGTGACCTATAAGGGGTAAGAAAATTAATCATTTTATAAATGAAAGGTTGACATCATACAATATGCAGTATTTAGTGCTCTTTCCAAAAACTATATCAGTAAAGGAATGCTATCTGAATAGGTAAATAAAGTTCAAAGCACCTCCAAAACATTTTCTCTTTTCTCCTGAGATAAAGCTATTTTTCATGAGTTAAAATCTGTTTGATGAATTTATTTTTAAAAATTTCTATTTGGTACATTAAATCAATGGATACTCTTCACTCATTCATTTTATTTGTCCAGCAACAACAAAAAGGAGTTCCTACTATTTGCTAAACGCTATGCTAGCAATTTTGGATTCATGACAATAAACATCAGGTTAGTTCCTGTCTTCAAGGAACTTAGAAAAACCTTTAATTAACTGTATTTATCCAAGAGATAATGACAGCTGAATGTTAAGCTGGTCATTTGCGAAAACATTAAAAATGCAATCAAATTCATTCTCAGAAAGAGAAACTATACAATAGTAATTTTAAAGACATTTCAATAAACTTATCATCTATATAAAGCTTCCCCACAAAGCCCTGGTAAAATACAACTTTGGTAAAAGTTCTAATAACTTAATATTATAATAGTAGCTTTTGCTATAAAAATTAACTGAGTTAATAATACTCTAATAAGGAAATCAAAAGCTACTAATACTATTTCTGTCAAAACGAATACCAAACACTTGGAAATTGATAGCTTAACTTATTCTGAAAATAAAGCAAAATGTACAATTAAATGTAATATTACACATTATTACTACATTATGTCTGAATATGCAATTAATTAGAAACCCAAATAATAAAACTCCATATTATACCTTACAAATGATCAAAACTATGTATTTTAGATCACGTTATCTACAAATATTTCAATAAAGGCCTTAACGTTTTCTGGAAAAAAAATTTTTTTTTTTTACAAACTTAATTCAGGATTCTATTTGTTTATTATCAAGTCATGTAACTTTTTTCATCAATATAAACTATACATTTATAGCTACATATAGATGCTAACTATAATGTCTATTAAATTTATAAAAACTCTTGATGGATGAGAAACATTTTTCAATTTAGAGCTATACATCTCCAAAGTAAAATTCAATGTAAATCAGCCACTCTGACATGCCATGGAATATCCTGACATTTTTTCCTTGTGTTTTACACTGAAGGATTTTCATCATCCATCAGCTAAAATATTTAAATTTTCCTTAAAACCATTATGAAAACATTTTTACTGAATTTATGCATACTTCTCAGTGGCATTAATAAGTATTTCCTCCATTTGCATATAAGGAAACCAAGTCACAGAGGTGTCCATTTTGTAAATTGCAAGGTCATTTCCTAACCAAGCAACTGATCCTACACCATCAAGTTATATTATATGTGCGCCACTTCCAAAGGACATAAAACAATTACTGTACCTTAAATCAATTGCCTCTGCAATGCCTATGTGCAATTCTGTTTTATCAAGAGGGTTATGGCAACAAGCTTAAAGGAGAAAAGCTGGTAGGGGAGGATTACAAATAAAAAAAAGGAAACACTTATTTTTGGCAGTGAATCATTTATTTTTAAATAATGAAAGGCAAACAGTTTTTAACATAATAATCAAGTAACCAACAGTTGCTCCTTCTGTTTTCAAAAAAATATTTCATCTTTTAGGTAGATCATGCAAACCTGGAACCTGCCCATCCTTGTAGAAAGAAGTTGGAAAAACGTAAGAAAAATTCCGTAACAAGTAATACATGATACTGCAAAGAACTGAATAAAAAATAGAATTTAGAGAAATTACGGAATGCTCATTATGGCAGTTAAAACCCCAGCTAATATATTACACGCTTCTTTTCATTCAACTGAAGGCTAGGATTGATTAGCAATAAAATATTTCATTACTGAAAAATAAAGAAATACAAAACTTTTCTCATTCAAAACCTGAAAGAGCACTTTATTTAAATATCCGCCATAAATAAAAATACTTTCTAACAGAAACTTAGATACGGAAAAAACTGTTCCTGAGAGTTCACAGACTGCATTTGTAATTATGACACAGTACTATCAACAATTAGAAAGATGAAAGTTACCTATCACATATATCACATTTAAGAACAGAAGGTGGGACAAATCACCAAGAAATCAATTACCGGACAAGAAATAAGACTTAACTAATATGTGAATCTAACACCAAAGAAAAAATTAAATTATAAGCCAAAGCACACCTTACACAGAAAAGAATAGGATTAGACTGAGTCGTATTAAAGTATCTAGCCTAGCTGGGGATTAGTTAATTAATCGGCTCTAGGGCAGGTTGTGAACGTTCAGGTCAGATGTGCTTTCTTTTCATCATTATTCCAGTTCATCATCCGCCAAGTGCAAGCAAGAGAAGGCGTCAGAGTACCGAAGCTAGGGGGCATGCTGTAGCAAGGGGAAAAGAAAAATGGGAAAGGTGCAATGGATGCTGCATAGTTGAATAATTATCTGGGTGGCACAATGGGCGAGCCCCGCCGACGACGGAGCTGAGTAAGCGGCTCCCTAACTCTGCCCGAGGCACTCCCCCATTACCAGGCATCCGAGGCGACCGCCCCGCTTCGCCCCCCACCCCCGTTCGGGGGAAGAAAGGGATCCCCGCACTCGCTTTACCTTTATGTCCGTAATATAAAGACGCGCGTTGCAAACACGCACACAAGCCGGCTTTACAGAGCCTCCCGCACGTAGCGCGAGCGGGGGCTTCGCTGCCACCCGGTGCGGCAAGCCGCCCCCACAGCGAGAGGCACGGGGGTGGCCGGCGGGGCAGGGGCGCTCGGGCGGTGGCACCCCAGGTGAGACCCGCAGTCTCCCCGCCTCGGGCAGCCTCGGGCGGTCCCTGCAACCGAGATCAGGCGCGCCGGCCGGCCGGCCGCCTCGGCACCCGGCGCGGCTGGCGGGTGGGCGGCCGGAGCTCTGGGAAGCCGGGAATGGGGGTGGGGGCCGTCGCGGGGGAGGCGCGCCCATCCCCGTCACCTTTGCCGGGCAAGAGCCGCCACACACACCTCTATCCGTTCTGGCCAGTGAGAAAGAGTTCCTCTCCCAGCACCTTGTCCCCACCAAAAAACAATTCCTGAGAGACTCGCGCTCACCGTGAAATCATGGGGGGCTCCTGCCTTATCCCTTCTTCATGCTTCGGCGGCGGCCGCCGGTCCCCTTCAGCTCCCAGGACTCCACCTAGAGCCTCCAGGAGCGACAGGCTCCGGAGTGGAATCCGCTCCGGGCAGCGGCCGAGGCACCGGGCTACTGGGAACGCCGCCTGCGGCGCCCGCCGGTCGCCGGACCCACCGTGTGCTCGACGCGCGAGCGAACAACACCGTGAGCAGCCGCCGCCGCCCCCCACCCGCCCCCTCCCCGCGCGCGACGCTCCACAACCGGGCGCGGAGATCCGCGTCTGAAGCGGGGGGGGGTGGGGGGCGATGGACCTCGCCACCTAATCTCCCATCCTTCCCATCAGGAGCTTTTCTCCACCACTCAAGGTCTTCCAACGTAAGAGTCTCACTTTCCTCTTCAGCTCTCAGTGCCCAGGTGCAGCCGTGGTGGAAAACTCGGCCTCCGCCCACTCACCCAACAGAGACCATGAAAACGGCTCTCCCCCCCATTTCCTGGGGCTGTGTGGTATTGCCCAATCTCCAATTTGGGGGAAGGGGACGGAGAGAACAGTGCTTGGCCTGGGAGTGAGGGAAGATGATAGCCAATTGAATGAACCATCCATTCAGGGGCGGGGTCAAAGAGAGGCCAGCCCACTTCGCCCCGCCCCTCGACCCAAACTACACTTCCCGTTATGCCCCTTCCACTCCCAGCCGCGCTGCACGGCGGGAGTGTTGGACCTCGTGACCTCAGGGTATTTCGGAACTCGTAGTCTCGAATCCAGCCGAATAGGTCCTGAAAGTTATAAGGTATCACTAGTCTCTCTGTTTCCCAAGATAAACGTTTTATGTTCTCAGTTCTCTTATATTTATTCAAATACTAATTAATTATGGTTTAAAGATGTCGTAAATGAACTCGTAGCAAAGAAAGTAAGTAGTGTGTGTCATGGTAATCGGTCAGGACCTAGAAGCCGCTTCTTCCGCCAGGGCCTGGTCTCCGCAGAGGATCGGTTGCAGTCATGTCGGCTGCGATTGCATCTCTAGCTGCGTCCTATGGTTCGGGTTCAGGGTCCGAATCGGACTCGGACAGTGAGGGCGGAAGGTGTTCGCTGCCAGCTGCCGACTCCCTCATGCACTTGACTAAGTCAGCTTCGGCCAAGCGGTCTCTGGCAGTGGCGGTGGACTCGGCTCCGGAGGTGGCAGTTAAGGTAAGCTCTTCGGCCACTGATGCAGTGCGGGACTTGTCTGCTTCTGCTCCAAAATCCGACAGTCGCTTGTTAGGCTCTGGGTTACCTCTCCCTCAGTGCTGAGATATAAGTTGCTAATGCTCGGATCTCTTCTCCTTCCTACATGCATCTTCCTTGGGAGAAGCCGGGACTTGAAAATTCAGGACAGCGCTCTACTGCTCCCCGCTCTCTCCTCCCGCAATCAAGCAAGTGGGAAGGGCGAGGGGAGGTGGTGAAACTTTATTATGATTAAAATGTGGTTGGGGCGCCTGGGTGGCTTAGTTAGGCGTCCGACTTTCGCTTAGGTCATGATCTCACGGTTCGTGGGTTCCAGCCCCGCGTCGGGCTCTGTGCTGACTGCCAGCTCAGAGCCTGGAGCCTGTTTCAGAGTCTATGACTCCTTCTCTCTCTGACCCTCTCCTGCTCACGCTGTTTCTCTCTCTCTCTCCTAGAAATAAATAAAAAACATTGAAAAAAAAAAAAAAAGATGTGGCCTGGGTAGAGCAGAGGTAAATCAGAACTTCCCAAACCAGACTACGTACCCTTACTGGAAGAGAGAAGTGGCCTGGCCTTGTTTGGTTTTGAGGTCAGAACTAGATTCTGATCCCGACTCCACCCCTTCGTGAACTTGGGCAAGTTATACAACCTCCTGTGTTTCATCACCTGTGCAGTGGAGATCATTTCCAAAGTATATATCTATATGAGAGGGTTATGTAAAAATTAAGTGAAATGATACAAATGTAGCTTGTAGCACAGACCCTGGTATCTAATGAAAGTGCAAAGTTAGTTTAGCCCTTGTGATTATATATGTCAAGTCAGCGAGAAAAGATCTTGGTAAACAGTATGCTTGGTCCCAGTTGACTAAGGTGACAGAGGGAGAAAATGGGTTGAATGGTTCATTCAACAAATATTTACTGAAGACATGTTGTTTGCCAGAAACAATTCTAGGGGCTGAAGACACAGAGGCCAAGGAGCCAGACGTCTTTGCCATCATGATGCATACATGGTAGTGGAAGAGACAGTCAATGAAATGTGAGCAAATAAAACGGTTACAGATTCGATTGAGTACTATGAAGGAAAAAAAAATAGGGGTTTCACGATAGAGAATTAAGTAGGAGTATCACTCCCTTAGATTGGCAGGGAAGTCTTTTCTGAAAAAGCAGCTTTGAAGGGGAAGAAACCAGCCATGTGCAAGATAGGGCAAGAGTTTCCAGACAAAGGAAACTTTGCAAGAAAGTTAACAAAGCAAAGAAAACAAAGTAAGTTTTGAGGTGACAAGGAGCTTAGTGTGTTTGAAGATCTGAGGAAAGGTTAGTGTGTCTGTAGCCAGAGAAAAGCAGCCGCCAGTTGGTAGTAATAGACCCAGTAGAGCCTGATGGGGGTGGCCAGAAGCTCGAGATGTGCTGGTGGAAGGCAGTGTACAAAAATTACTTTGTATTTAAGATGTTTCCCATACAATGTCAAATCAATTCGTTGTATGCCAGAAAGTAATTTAACATTATATGCTAATTATATTTCAATAAAAAACAAAAACAAAAAAAGATGTTCCCAAGTCTAGTGTTATGACTTTAAGTCTTTTGCAAGTTTTTATGAATTTTACTTTTTATTATAGAGTGGTATGAAAGAATGCTTGGAATCCTTTCTTTATACAAACTCCCCCAAACTTGTATCAATCATTCCAGCAACCTCCTGAGTCCTCATTCTTTTCACAGCTTAACTTTTTCTGAGTTGTCACTTCATCTCATTTTCTCCTCAACCCAGTGCAACCTAGCCTTAGCCTCTTGGGAAACTACGTGTGCTCCCTGAGAAATGTGAGACCCTGTCAAGTTCTGCTGTCTGACTTGAATATCTGTATCAAGTGACACTCTTCTTGTTTCCTGGAACTTGCTTTCCCTTTGGCTTCCATAAGGCCATCCTCAGTTTTCTGATGCCCTGTTCTTCTGCCCTCCCTTGTATATTGGGGTTTCCTGGGACCTGGCCCTTAGTCCCAATTATACTCTCACGTGCCTTCAACTTCAGTCTGTGCTTCTGATGACTCACAGGTGAACACTGCAGACCATCAGGATTCAAATCCTGCCTCCAGTACTTACTCAGTGACCTTGGATAAGTACCTTCAAGTGCTCTCTCTCTGCCCTAAGGTTTTTCTTATCTGTAAAGTCGGGATAATACTAATACCTATTTCGTGGATAGACTTCTCACAAAGCACATTAAGTACTGATAATAGTGCCAGACACACTGGCCTTATTTCCAATTCCAAACTCTGCTGGTAGCTCCAGAACTGTTAAACTTCTCACTCAGCATGGTACTCAGGCACCTCCAATCCAATGCGCTGAAAAATTAACACTTTTTTCCCCACCCTCAAGGTCCGCATCACCTGTTTTTCCCATTTTGGTTAAGGATTCCACAACCCCCGTATTGGTCCAAGCCAAAAACAGAAGGGTCTTCCTTTTCCTTCTTCCTCTAGCTTCAGGGTCTTTCAGCTTGTTCTAATATGTCTGCTCCATTAATTTCTCTCAAATTAATTTCTTCCTCTCCGCTGTCCCTGATACAGCTTTCCTTCATATCTTCTTTACTTATCCCAGGAGTCTTTACTCTTCCAACCCCTACTTTTGGGTAGCAGGTCCTGTCATTGTGACACAATGATATTTATCAAATATTTTATTTCAGATCCTTATCATTTCTACGCAAGACAATTATAATCACCTTCTAACTGGTCTTTCTACTTTTTCCTTCTTGTTTCCTAGTTCCATAACCCATTCTTTCCTTCACAGTGCGCCCAGAGTCATCCTTCTAAATTCCAGGGTTGTATCACTTCCCTGCCCAAAGACACCATGTTGCTACTGTATAATTTCTAAGTTCCTGTGTAACATGAGGCCTGCCATTCTCCCATGCTGAACTCTCTGTAAAGCCCCAAAAGTCTTATTTTCTTTTTTCCCTCTCCAGAGTTTTGGCCATACAGTCTCTCTGCCTGGAAATCCCTTTCCTCATGCCTCACGCTCCACCCGCTCCCAAATTCTCTCCTTCCATCTCAGTGCATGTTTCCTCCTCTGTCTGTCCGGGCAGCCCCCTTTGTATCTCAGTTGTAGCACTTGCTGCATTGCTGTGACTTGTTAATTTTTTTCTTTATCCTGGACTATTGTCAGACCCTGGGGACCAGACATGGTTGTGTCTATTTTCATGTCTCCTGGGCCTAGTATACAAGATTAAGGGAAATATATTTGGTGAGAGAATGAATGAAAGAGTAAGTGAAAAAGAAAATCTTGAAAAAGCATGCACATTTGAGAATCAATGTGCAGTGATTGGGTGGGGGTGAGGGAATGGCTTTAGAACTCGCTTAGTTCAGTCACCTCAAGTGTAAAATAAAATAATCCAGGAAGAGAAGTTGCATAAGGTACGAGAAGTCCATTAGAAGCAGAGCACACAGCTAGGGCTATACCCCTAGTTGATGAAGGTTCTATGATGAGAGAGTAACAGACGTTAATTATCATTAGTTTGTGAACCAATACTTAAAATACAATACCAACAAACCCTTACAGAGAGTAAATGTAATGATAGAGAAATGACCAAGGAAGGAGATGTGAAGCCTGCCGATATGTTCCTCTGGTTCTTCTGTATCTGACTAACTATTGTGACGAATAGCAAGCATTTTGAGAAGATCATAAACGTACTCAGTGTTTTTAATACATTTCTCTGAATACTAATGAGATTGAACATCTTTTCATATATGTTATTGGTGATTAGATATTTTTTTTCTTTTTGAAGCGACTTGGGTTGTCTTTTGATTTGTAGGAAAGCTTTGTATATCTGGATAATATCCTTTGTCAGTTACATGTACCGCAAATATCTTCCAGCTTGAGGCTTGTCTCCTCAGTTGCATCACTGTCGTGATAAATAGTTGTTCACTTGTCTTATCAAGTTAGTCTTTTATGAAGTGTAGCTCCTGTTTCTTGTTTGAGAAATCGTTTCTTCTCCCAACGTCATAAGAGTTTTCTCCTATTTTGTTTTTTGAAAGCACTAAATTTTTGCTTTTTACATTTAAGTCCTAAATCCACAGGGATTTAATTTTTGTGTATGGTGTGAACGTTTTTAATAATATGGCTTGATCTTTGGTGGGGCTGTTCCTCTCACCCTTTTTTGTTGTAGTTACTCAATGTTGTGGCTATTCTCGGCCTCTGTAATTCTAAATACAGTTTAGAATTGACTTGTAAAGTTTTACCAACATCCAGGTGGGGTTTTGTTTGGTTACATTGAAACAGATCAATTTGAGACAATACTCTATTCATTTGTTTAGGTTTTCTTTAGATTTATAATTTCTCCCAAAGTTAATAATTTTCTCTATCAGGTGTGTCTTATTTTTATGCTAATGTGTTAATAAATAGCATTTTTTAATTTACTTGTTTTAATGATCTCACTAACATAGTCCTATGGTCCTATCAACTGCAAATACAACGGTATTTTTTTCTTCTTTGATTCTCTCTCTCTCTCTTTTTTTTTTTTTTTTTTTTTCTTTTTTTTTTTTTTTTTTTGCCATGCTTGCTAAGATTTCCAGAAAGATCAAAAGTAAGATGGAAAAAGCATATATCTAGCAAAGGGTCATCTGCGTGGCTCATCCGAATCTTGATCTCAGCTCAGGTCTTGCTTGATCTCAAGGTTGTGAGTTCAAGCCCCTTATTGGGCTTCATGCTGGGTGTGAATCCTACTTAAAAAAATATATATATACACACACACACACACACACACACACACGTGTGTATATGTGACCATGGACCAAAATAAAATATAATAATAATAGAAAATATTTTGAACTGAATAATAAGGAAAATACCAGAACTTGTGAGGTGCAGCCATAGCAATAATTTTTTTAAGTTTATTTATTTATTTTGAGAGAGACAGAGACAGGCAAGTAGGGGAGGGGCAGAGAGAGTGGGAGACAGAATCCCAAGCAGGCTCTGCGATCACAGTGCAAGCCCCATGCAGGGACCCATGTGATCATGACCTGAGCTGAAATCAAGAGTCAGACACTTAACTAACTGAGCCACCTAGATGACCCAGCAATAACTTTTTTTTTTTTTTAAGTATAGTCTTAAATACAGGTAATGGAAAAGAAAATAGAAAGTTAATTTGCTAGGCATCCATTCTTTCGGATTTTTTTTTTTTTTATCATTCCATTCTTTTCCTGTACCCATTTGTAAATTATGCCCTCAGTTTCTGCTCTTTGATTGCCCCTCAAAATTAAACCATCTGATTTAATCAATACTTTTGCCTTTTACTAAACAGTGCAAGAACTTTAGAACACTTCAGTTTTATTAACATTCCACAACCCCTACTTTAGCTATTATTGTCCTGTATTTTTTATATATATTTAAATTTCAGAAGATGGCAGTTAGCTATGCTGATTCTTGCATCTCACAGGCAAAGAGATGGCCTTCTTCCTGCCTATTGTGCATACTGGATGTCCTTCAGTGAGGGTTAGGTGGAGGCAGCTGCTTGCAGTTTTAGTTTGTCTTTAAAAATATTTTTATTTGAGCATCTTTCTCGAAGGATCTTTTCACTAGGTTTCCTTTACTTAGCTGGCAATTCTTTTCTCTCCGCATATTTAAAATACTCTACTTTCTGATTTTCACTGTTAGCAATAACAAGTCAGCTGTCGTCGTAGCTGTTCTCTTTTCTTCGGACTCTGCTTTTACAACCCTTACCCTCTGCCCCCATTTATTTGAGGTGTAGTTTCCAGTCTTTATATTCCTTATGGGATACCAGGTGTGGATATCTTTTTGTTTGTCCTGCTCAGAATTTGTAGAGTTTCCTTAATTGGGAATTAAATGGTTTGGAATACAGATCTTTCAGTGTTTCTGGAAAGATCTCAGTTCTTAGCTCCACATATAATTTCGGTCCTGTTCTTCTCTTATTCTAGAACTTCAGTTGGCCATATTTGTGTTCTCCAGTGTATGACAACAATTATTTCCTGGTTAAAAATGTATTTTACTGCAGCACTATCAGACTTCGCACTTTGGAAATCATGTAATGAACCCTGTTGGGTTGCAAAGTTGCTTGTTAATTGACTTAAATTAAAAAAATAAAGCAGACCTGGCATTCTCTCATTTCAGTCTATGACTGTGTTACTTTTCCCCAATGTATTACTTGCTTTGGCGTAGCCAACTCGAGTAAAATGAAAATTCTGATTTTGAGCATATATTAAAATGGGTGATCTTACTCATACTTGTGAGCTTCAAATCGATCACCTTTTCCCTCTGCATTTGTTAAGGGCCAAACCCAAAGGATATCTTTATGTGAATTTATCTTCTTTTATGTCATCCACTTAAACTTCCATCTTACAAAGTTTACTCATTTCTACTTTCTGGGGAAAAAAACCTATACTATATATTGATAAATAATCCATGATAATGATTAGTATTTATTTTCTGCTTTATAGTTTATAAAGTGCTTTCATGTCTATATTATTTGTACAACAGTAAAAAATGTGAAAAACTCTCAGAAGTATTATTTCATTTTATTCTCAAATTCCTTTGAATCAACAGAAGATAACGTGTTCAACTTATTTAACCCATAGGGTGCCCTTCACTCACTGTACTTCAATTTTTATGGATAATTAAAACTGAATAGAAATCCTTTGTAATTCTGTGGTAATCTCAATTGCATGCTTAATTATTATTGAACTCCTCATGGGTATTAAAACAAGGTTGTGGTATTGTCCAAGTTTTTCTAATTAAATATGTAATTACTAACTCTTCACTTTCTGGAGGGTTGTCCAATTTGTTCTATAATTTTAGCAGGAACTAGAGACGGAGACCTATTTATATTTTTTATTAGTTGCCACTGTTGTATGTATAAAGAGTAATTATTTTTAAGTTATACTTTGAATTTAAAATTTGGCATCTCATGTTACTTTGTCCAAAATAATTCAAATTTAAAATACCCTTAATCGAAAATGTGATGAACTATATTATAAAGTCGTTCTGGAGTCACCTGGGCGGCTCAATCAGTTAAGTGGGCAACTTTGGCTTAGGTCATGATCTTACGGTTTGTGGGTTTGAGCCCTGTATCAGGCTCTGCGCCGACAGCTCAGAGTCTAGAGCCTGCTTTGGATTTTGTGTCTCCCTATCTCTCTCTCCTCCCCTCCCTCTTTGTGCTCTCTCTCTCTCTGTCTCTCAAAATTAAATAAATAGACTTAAAAAAATTTGTTCTAGCAACTGTATTCTATAAAATCCATTGGGGACTCATGAATGTGGCTAAGCCTTGTTATTTTAAGCAGTTTATACTAGAATTAAATATTGAGAGAGAAACACAATTTAGTTTTTATGCAGTCGAAGCAATTTGTATATGGCTTTTTAATTTTATGGTACTGAGTTTTGCTATTCAACACTAGGCAGATACTATGTCAAATCAATGAAGATGCTAGTGTGCATTCTAGGGTAATGTATAGTTGACCCTTGAGTAAGGAGGGTGTTAGGGATACCAACCCCTCCCCGACACTGTCCAGTTGAAATTTTACATATTACTTTTGACTACCCAGAAACTTTACTAATGGCCTGCTGGTGACAGAAGCCTTACTGATAATATAAATAGCCAATTAACACATACTTTGTATGTCATATGTATTATATACTATATTCTTACAATGAAGTAAACTAGGGAAGAGAAAATGTTATTAAGAAAATCGTAAGGAAGTACTGACAGCTCAGAGCCTGGAGCCTGTTTCGGATTCTGTGTCTCCCTCTCTCTCTGCCCCTACCCCTCTGTGTGCGTGTGTGTGCTCACTCCCTCTCAAACATTAAAAAATAAACCATAAGGAAAAGAAAATACGTTGATAGGACTATACTGTGTTTATTGAAAAAAATTTAAATAAGTTCAATCCTGTATTGTTCAAGGGTCAACTATATACGTATCATACTTTAGATGGTCCGGTATTTGAATCCCCTTCCTTAAGAGTCTTAATGTGAGGAACGGCACTTGCTGCCTCAACCTTCAGAGACTGAAAGCCCGGATAGTCAGTCTCCTAATTCCATTTTATTTAAGGCTCAGGACAGTAACTTGGGCCCAGCAGACAAATGCACTCACTTAAATTTTAATCTAAAGCTAATCCACAAAGAACCAAGGAAAGAGAATATGTGCAGTGACCGTGGGGGCTACCATTTCATTTCTCGGGCCAGGAGTCTCAACAGCAGTGTCCCGTGGCAGCCAAAGCCATTTAGTAATGATGTTCAGTAATGGTGAACTCTTGTCCTCAGTGGACTGGTTCTGTGGTATAATTGATTTTCAATTGTGATTCCATCTGTATACACGCCCTTATTTATGCCCATTTCCCTAAACTGATTCTCCACCCTTCTTGGCAGTTCTAAGAGAAAGGATTCGGTACTCAAAAGAATTCAATATTGTTTAATCAGTCTGTGAGGGTTCCAGCTGCTTGTGGCTAAGAACCCCGATTGATAGCCTGCCAGTGATTTTTTTTGTTTGTTGCTAATTGGGTCTCTTTAACATCGCTCATTGTGGTTACTTGAAATTTTTCCCCTTCTCATTTATTCTATTAGTATCTTGGGGTAAGTGACTTAATGTTGCTAATACTTCACAGAAGTGTTGTAGGAATTATATGAGATAATGTGAGTCAGCACTAACATTGTTAAGCACTTTTTCATTGCATTTACCCTCTTCCAGCAAACTATGGATTTCATTTCATATATTGCTTATTGTCTAGAATATCAGCTCTACAAGGGCAGGGAGCGTTATCTGTTTCTACAGGCCTAGAACAATGTTTGGCACTTAGTAGGCACCCAATCAATATCTGTTGAATGAATAAATGAATTTGAAGTTACCATACTTGGTTTGTGAAGAGGCCTGTGCCCCCAACTGCACAAATAAAATCAGTTGTGAGTCCCACATCTCCCACCGGCTCCAAACATCTCTCTGTCACCCATTACCCATCCTTGTCTTTGTCACCTCTGTTTCATCTCAGAGGGGCCTCTCTTTTCAGAGGCTAATCTTCCATTTGTGTCCTCGATTCTTTTCCTTCCCACTTCTTCCAGGATAACCATACCATTGATTATTCCCTCATTCTTTAGTTTATTTATTTTGAGAGAAAAAGAATGTAAGTGGAGGAGGGGCAAGGCGGAGGAGAGAGAGAGAGAGAAAGAGAGAGAGAGAATCCCAAGCAGCTCCACACTGTCAGTTCAGAGCCCAAGGTTGGGCTCAAAACCATGAAATCATGACCTGAGCCAAAATCAAGAGTCTGACAGTTAACTGACTGAGCCA
The DNA here is from genome assembly GCF_003009895.1 of Hyaena hyaena. NCBI lineage: Eukaryota > Metazoa > Chordata > Mammalia > Carnivora > Hyaenidae > Hyaena > Hyaena hyaena. The sequence goes on along the minus strand of NW_024082146.1, from coordinate 107,170 downwards.
CCCAGGCTCCCCTCCCTTATTTTTTTCCATGTATTTCTCCCTACTCTCTCCTATCCTGTAGCTCATAACTGACTAAATCTCAGCTTAGTCTCTTTTTAAGGAGGGAACTAACAAACTTAATTTTACCTTGAAAACCCTTCAATCTGGCAACCCATCTCTTCTTTTCTTTATTGCCAGATGTCTTGAGAAAGTTAGAAGCTATTACTGTCCTCTTTTTTTAGATCTTTAGTTATACCTTTGCCTCTTACAACTGCTTTCCTCCCTACTCCAGTACCAGAATCACTCTGGCAAAAGTTTGTTTGTGATGTAATTGCCAAATTTGGTAATCTTTATTCACCCTCTTTAATTTCTCTATGGATTTGACTTTTCTTTCTTCAATTTAACAAATATTTATTGAACATACACTGAATTCCCTGCATTCTAGGCAGTGAGGATATAAAATCGTCATAAAAGTCATATGCAACAAATAATGTAATATCACAATTGCTATAAGAAATTATGTACAACAATCCTTAGGACTATGGAAAAGCAGTTTTCCTGAGCCAAGAGGAGGAAAGGTATAAGAGAAAGTTAAGATGACATATTATCTGATAATAAAGGAATACACTGTAAGGAACAAAGAGTGTAACATTGCCAACAGCACAGAATAGATGAAAGTACTTGATATTTTTAAAAAATCGGTAATTTGTCTAACATGGCAAAAGTAGGAGTGCATTAAAACAGATAAGGAGGTATTATAACAGACAAGATATGATGGAGTCTGTGCTGGAATAGTGGGGACAGGGCTGTGGAGTGGGACTGTAGAAGTAGGGTTGCTGGAGAAATATTTCAGAAATAGAATCAGTTAGATTCTGTGCCTTATTTATTAGTGAGTAAAGGTAGAGTCATGGTGGAATGAGATCTGTTTTGGACACAGCAAAGTGTTTGATGCTATGGAACATCCATGTAGTGCAGTTCAGTAAGCAGTTACATATACGGATCCAGAGGCCAAGAGTGTGGCCAGTGTTGCAAATAAAAATTTAAGGTAAAGATTGAAGTCATGAGAAAGACAGGAGAAGGAAAGATACAGTTTTGAAACTAGAGAATATGGAAGTTTAAGGAAGTCCTACTTTAAGAACTCTATGAGAAGTAGAAAAAATTAAGTTGTCTGCTTTGGGTGAGGGTTGCTTTAGAAGTGGTAAAATTTTGGGGGCACCTGGGTGGCTCAGTCGGTTGAGTATCCAACTTCGGCTCAGGTCATGATCTCATGGTTCGTGAGTTCGAGCCCCACGTCAGGCTTTGTGCTGACAGCTAGCTCAGAGCCTGGAGCATGCTTCGGATTCTGTGTCTCCCTCTCTCTCTGACCCTCCTCTGCTCACGCTGCCTCTCTCTCTCTCTCTCAGAAATAAATAAAAACATTAAAAAAAAAAAAAAAGTAAAATTTTGGAACGATAATTGTGTGCCCACAGTGTTATTTTCTTGGTCAATTTTCTAGTCTTTTGTCATTAGTTGTTCTAAGTCTCCCAGGTCTTCATCTGTCAGTAGTATTGCTTCTTCTCCAGTGTCACTGTCAACTTTATGATATCCCACCTTAAGAAAAAAATTTCAGGGGTGCCTGGGTGACTCAGTCAATTAAGCGTCCAACTCTTGATTTTGGCTGTCATGATCTCATTGGGAATTGAGCCCTGTGGCAGGCTATGTGCTGACAGCGCAGAGCCTCCTTAGGATTCTCTTTCCCTCTGTCTGCCCGTTCCCTGTGTTCCCATGCACGCACGTGCTCTCTCTCAAAATAAACATTAAAATTTTTTTGATTATTACTTTGAATTGTGTTGTGCATTGTGTTGACAGAGGTATGTCACATCAGTAAAAGGCCAACAGAATAAAGATGGTGATGTGATGGGGATAATTCTAGGGGTTGAAGATACATATGTGCATTCAAAATCCAACTTGTGTAGCTTATAGCTTAGTAAGGGGTGGTAGACAATAAATATACATGACAGATGATGAAAAGTATAATGGAGAAAAATAAAGCAAAGTAAGAGGAAAGTAAAAAAATTGAGCAGGGGCGCCTGGGTGGCTTAGTCGGTTCAGCGTCTGACTTTCGCTTAGGTCATGATCTCGCGGTTTGTGGGTTCGAGGCCCGCGTCGGGCTCTGTGCTGACTGCCAGCTCAGAGCCTGGAGCCTATTTCAGAGTCTGTATCTCCCTCTCTCTCTGACCCTCCCCTGCTCACGCTGTCTCTCTCTCTCTCCTAGAAATAAATAAAAATATTTTTAAAAAAAATTGAGCAGAGACCTGATAAAAGAGAGAGAACAATCATGTGAATATCCAGGGAAAGAACATTCCAGGAAAAAGGAAAAAGGAACAGTACATGCAGAGACCCTGAGGCAGGATTGTCCTCTGGTGAATTCTAGAAAAAGCAATTGAGGCATAAGACTGGAGTTAATGAGCATCAGCATAGAACTAGAGGAATACAGAAATGTTTGGAGGCAAGTGGGGGTATAGATCATTCTGGGATCTCAGGGGGAGAATAATTCTCCAGTTAGATTAATACATCCTCATTTTGTAATAGTAATTTTGTAATTCCACTTTACTGAAATATAGTTCACAGATGTTATGTAACTTTCTTAAAAATTTTAAAATATAACTTGAGTACCCTAAGTAAAGGAAGGGTATTTATAACCTGTTTAATGTGTAAATTAAACATGTACGAACAACATGTTTTTAATGTGTAAATACTCAGGCAGGATGATACAGGAAGATAAAAATGCTTTGTGATGCTACCCTGGGGAACCATACTTTCTGAGAACAACTGGTAGTGAGCCTTTACGCCTTTGTTAGGCTCCACTCCGAGTGGAGAAGTGACCTGAGGATTTAGAGCAGGAGTAACATAATGTAATATTTTTTTTTTAAATCTCACAGCTCCTGCCTGGAGTGAGGCTGTGAGCGGACAGGGGTAGAAGCAGGGAGCCCCGTTAAGAGGCTGTTGCAATAATCCAGGGGTGAGTGGCTAAATTGGGCAGTGAGATGTCCATGAAAGAGGACTTGAGAAGTGTTTGAACTCTAGATGTGTATAGAAGATGGAGGATCTGCTGATGAATTGGAGACACAACGTGAAAGAAAGAGGAATCAAGGATAACTCTAGGAGTTTTCACGTGAGCAAATGTAAGGCTGGAAGAAGTCACTGGGAAGGGGTGACCTTTTGGATATATCCCTTTTGGATATATCAAGTTTCAGATGTCTGTTAGGCATCCTAGGAGAAAAGATGGTGAGTTACAGGTCAGATACACAAGTCTTTAGAGTTCAGAGGAGAGGTTCCGGTTAGAGATGCCAGTTTGGGAATAAGTGTTGGGGTTACACGAATATAGAGATCACCGGTGATTCTCTAGTGGACATGAGATGTTCGTGTTTGTGAAACTAGGCGATGAATTTAAGAAGGTTGAAACTTTAGCACAGACTGTGAGATTCAGATTTAGAATGTTAGGGTCCTGTCACTTCTGCAGTCCTGAACCATGTGCCTCTGGGCGTAGCTAATAAGGTTTGCTGAATAAAAAGAAGGACTTGTCCTGAATTTGGAACTGGAGGTTAGTTCTTTTGAGTTCCTAAAGAAGGAGGAGCCGGACTCTCTTAATTTAAGAATTTGAGTAGTTTATTAGCTTTTTGAGAAATTTTTCAATATGTTCAGATGACATAAAATCAGTGTTTTGAAAGGAAAAAAATTTTGTTATGCACCCTCACCTCTATACCTACGTACTTCTATTAGTCTTTGATTATTAGAATTAATCATATGGCACTCATGTAATAATCATAAAATTGGTGTTAAAATGGCTATGTGATCTTAATGTAGTTTCTAAAATAAAATCATTTGTCAGATGTTTAACGTTCATTTGGTTTTCTTTTAGGAAGATTTGGAGACTGGAGTTCACCTTGACCCTGCGGTCAAAGAGGTTCAGTATAATCCTACCTATGAGACCATGTTTGCTCCTGAGGTAAGAAAACATTATATTTAAGATTCTGCCTTTAAAAAAAAAAAAAAAAAGATTCTGCCTCTTGCTAACATATTTGAATTATACATAGGTAGATACACAGTGAGTTTTTCAGAATTTTCTCACAAGAATATACTATTTAAACTTTCAGAAAATATATCTTGTTATATGTCAGTTATATCTCAGTTTTTTAAAAAACGAAAAGAAAATATACTTTTAAAAATCTGCTAATGCTTACCTACCAACATACAACTATCTGATAGAATGGAACTCTGTCTTTTGAAAAAAAAGCATCTTAAAATACCTGATTCTTAGATGTGAGCGTAGTTAACATCTTCCTCAGTATTGTTAAGGGAGCATTATAAATTAACCATAAGGGAAAAAGAACTTGTTTTATTAGCATCATCAGTGCAGAGTGTATTATGAAACATCTGGTTACGAATGCTCCCGTGCTGAATGCTAAAAAGAAGTGGGGCGCTCATGTGTTCCCTGCTCAGAAGAAGAAGTAGTCACGGTGCGCATTGCCCGCTCTGCATGAGACATCTTATGATGATGGTGATGGTGGGTGATGATGATTAATGCTGATGGAAGCACAAAGAATATGAGGGGGGGATGGCAAAAAAACAAACAAACAAAAAAATCCCCAAACAGTGAAAACTGTCCATTTAGGAAAGTCTTTGTAGAAAAAATGAAACTTCTAGCTATTTTGTTTTCAAAAAGGGAAAGAATCCTTGATTAGAAAATGGAGATGCCGGAAAATGGTCATTCTAAAACAAAAAAAATAAGCCTTCCGTAGCAGGATCTTTAAGAAGCACTTTAAAAATGGGGGTGAGGAGCCATATTTCCATTGCAGCTGAGTGAATGAAGAGGTGCTTTTTAATACTTTTTGGTTTTGAGCATCTGCTTTTTTTGATTAAGCAGTCATAAAGCTGTTTTATATAATTGCCTTCTCAGGTGTCTGTCATCACTTAAAATTCGGCAAGTTTGGGGCACCTGGGTGGCTTAGTTGGTTAAGCGTCCGACTTTTGCTTAGGTCATGATCTCGAGGTTCGTGGGTTCGAGCCCCGCGTCAGGCTCTGTGCTGACTGCCAGCTCGGAGCCTGGAGCCTATTTCAGAGTCTGTATCTCCCTCTCTCTCTGACCCTCCCCTGCTCACGCTGTCTCTCTCTCTCTCTCTCTCTCTCCTAGAAATAAAAAAAAAAAAAAAAAAAAATTCGGCAAGTGAAAAATGTAGCACGGTCAATGTTGTGGGTGCCAGCATTTAGACATCGCTTTAGCAGTTCTCCGGCTGTCTAGTTAGCAGAAGTCCCAGGCTCATACTCTGAGACTGCAGCACATTTTAAATTTTATTCTATTATTTCTTAAATCCTTCTAGCCTATTGTACCTCTAGATGGTTTCATATCCCTTGGCACCCCTTTAGCTGGCATGGTGAAGAAGGATTATGTGTTAAATATATGCTTCATGGTTTTTTAAATGAAAAGTACTTCAATTAAATAGGGCCACTAAATTCAGAAAATGAGAACGTTTGGAAGTAGTGTGGTATGTGTGTGACCTTCCTATGTCTGTGCATGTTATATGAAGTCTCTTTCTCTTAAATGTTTAGGTCTTGTGCATAACTAATACATTGCTGTGTGATTATAGTTTTGAAAATTTAAAAGATAAAGTTGGTTTTTTTGGTGATATCGATGAGGCATTAGGCCTATCATTCTCTTTGTAAGATTACCAATCCTTTAGTAATGTGTTCTCTTTTTCTTTTCTTAGGAAACCTCACATTCAATATATAAATTAGCTTACGTTAGGAACACTGATGCTTGTCACCAATTTAAGAAGAGTGAGGAGAGGGAGAAGTGAAGAAAAATTACAATTTTTCCTGGTTGCCAAATGAATTGTCTGTTACATAATAGATTATTAACTTAGAATTTTATGAGTAGGATCTGTATAATTTGACAAAGTATGGAAAGGTGTTACCAGGAACTTTGCTGGATGAATTTCAAGTTCCCTTGTTTTGAGAATCTATTGCTAGAAACAAGATATAACCCCTCTCCTAAAGCTACTGTTTACCAGAGAGGATATGCTTAGTGTTATTTTTAAAAAGATAAAGACCAGACTCTTTCCTAGAATGCATAAAGTACTATTCAAGTTAAAGGAGAGATTGTGTCTGGTTGTAAAGATAAGAAAAAGTTTCACGGAGGAAATAGTATTTAAAATAAACAATAAATGGCTGGGGCACCTGGGTGGCTCAGTTGGTTAAGCCTCTGACTTCAGCTCAGCTCATGATCTCACGGTTCTGTGAGTTCAAGCCCCGCGTCAGGCTCTGTGCTGGCAGCTCAGAGCCTGGAGCCTGGTTCAGATTCTGTGTCTGCCTCTCTATCTGCCCCTCCCCTCCTTCCACTCTGTCTCTCTCTCTCTAAAATAAAAAAATAAAAAAAATTTTTTTAAATAAAATAAACAATAAATGGCAAGATTTCATTCTTTTTGATCACCAACTAGTATTCCATTTTATATACCATATCTTCTTTATCCATTCATCAGCCGATGGACGTTTGAGTGTTTTCCATAATTTGGCTATTGTTTAGAGTGCTGCTATAAACATTGGGGTGCATGTTCCTCTTCAAATCAGCATTTGCAACAAAGTGGATAGAACTAAAGTGTATTATGCTAAGCAAATAAGTCAGAGAAAGACACATATATGAATTCACTCATGTAGAATTAAAGAAACACAGCAGATGAACGTAGGGGAGGAGAAGGAAAAATAAGAGAAGAGAGAGCTAGGCAAACCACAGGAGACCCTTAAATACAGAGAACAAACTGAGGGTTGATGAGTGGGGGAATGGGCTAAATGGGTGCTGGGTATTAAGGAGGGCATTTGTTGGGATGAGCACTAGGTGTTATATGTAAGTGATGAATCACTAAATTCTACTCCTGAAACCAATACTAAACTGTATGTTAACTAACTTGAATTTAAATAAATAAATTTTTAAAAATAAACAGTAAAGTCCCAGTTAAGAACATGAGATTTGAGGTTAAATGCACTGCGTATTAGCTCTGGTGTGACTTTGGATTATCTTAGTTTTCTCAAAGGTAGAATGAAGATGATTTCTACTTTACTGAGTTATATGGATATACATAATAATGTCTGATAGGCTTAGGAAACTCTGGCATAGAGTAAGCATTTAATAAATAGCAGCCCTTATTGTTATTTATGTTACTACTACTGGCGCTGATGGCTAGAAAGGCTTTTATGAGGAAAGATTCCAGGCAGAAGAGAGTAGCATTAGAACAGGGAGGACTACTTTAGTCATTGTCAGTAGAGGAGAACAGAGAGGTAAGATTAGAATGATAGTTTGCATAGTGTTGCACAGGGTTCTGGCCAATGTAAGCAGTTTGGTCTCGATTTAATAAATGATACACAGATTTTTAAAGTTCTTATTAAAGTGGCATAATTAAAGCCGAATTTTTAGGAAGATTAATTTGGTAAGGGTTTGCATGATGGAAAAGAGTGGTCATAGAAACTAATGAAATAAAACTACCATTTATTACTGTATCCTAGGTACCCTATACTGAGGGATTTATATATTTGTATACCTTATCTCCTTTAGCCTTTACAATAACCCTGTGAAGTAAGTACTCTAATCCCTATTTTATAGCGAGGAAACCAAGTGTCAGGGTTTACTGCCAGCAGGTAACGTATTTGGGGATGTGAGTTCACATCATTCTTGACAATTGCTCTGTGGCTGGAAGACCTGTTTGTAGACCATTGCGGAGTTTGCACATTACACCCCATGTCTTTGACTTTACTAGTTGAGTAAATTAACTGAATTGACTACTTTATTGTATAAAATATTGTTTTTGCCTCCCAACCGAGGACTTTCCCTAAATGGTCTAACCTAGTATCCAGATAAGCTTACTCAAATTATAGACAGGACTTGAAGAGATAACAGCCATTGCTTTAGTCTACTCACTTTCTTTATTTCACTCAATCCTTTTTGGATATGCTTAGAGAAAAATGTATTTGTTACCTTTTCTAGACTCATGTAAAACCTATAATCCTCAGGGAGATTTTCAGATTTAAAAGAATAATACTTTTAGTAATAGAAAAAAACATTAAAGTTAAAAGGAAATAAATCCTAGTTTCTATTAGATATCTGGCCATAACGGCTACTATAAATATTAATGTTAGAATGAACTTTAGAAAACAGGTCAGCCCTTTTATTTCATAGATGAGGAAACTGAGGCCCAAAGCCATAGAACCCACACTAATAAAAAATTCTTATTTTAATAATATTTAAACTGTGCTTATGTCTTACATGATTGTGATATTCTGCCAATAAAACTGAATTGTGGTGATCTTTTCCCAATTTGTGGGAAATAATTAAGTTAATCAATAGGCTCTTCTCACCTTAAAGTTTGTTTCTAAATGTTTAACCATTGATGGCTACAGTAAACATTAATGAAAAACTTATCAGAAATCTAAGTATAATATGATTATTATTAGTTCAGTAACTTGGGGGGGCATTCTATATGTGAATTTATGATTATGATTTCACAATAGTCAGTTTTTGCTAGTGTAAATTTTCTTAATACCTGTGACATTGTGCTATACTGCTAAGACACTGACCCTCAAGTACTCCACCTCCTGAAGACTTTGGAGAGCCACTGCCTTACGATACACAGATTTCTGAGATTTATCCACCAGTGTCTTAACGAATTAAAAATGCTTTTCTCCTACTTTATAAATAAATCACTACTTCACTCAGGTGGAAGATAATAAGCATACTTAGGAACATCCTGAGATGCAGTGATCTGAATTATGAATTAATACCTAAATGTGTCTATTTTATATGGGAGATTAAGATTATAATTGACCGTGGTGTACTTCAGTATGGTCTTAGCTTAAAACTGTTAAATACTCATGCCTAACTTAAATATGTATTTTTAAAATCCCTTGAATACAAATTTACTCTTGAACATAGTTAATTACCAAAAGTTAAAAAGAATATTTGGAAGTCAGTTTTGTGTGTTTTTTACATGCTTTGTATTTTAATTTTTTATTTTTTAAAAGATATTTTTATTTTAAGTATTCTCTGCAACCAACGTGAGGCTTGAACTCACAATCGCAAGATCAAGGATCACTTGCTCCACCAACTGAGCCAGGCGTTCCTATGCTTTGTTTTGTTTTTTAATGGTTAGTTCAGAGTTAATAGAAATGCATATTCACAGAGACCAGGAGCATCTGGGACACATAGTTTTTTTGTTTGTTTGTTTGTTTTTAAATAGTTTATTGTCAAGTTGGTTTCCATATAACACCCAGTGCTCATCCCCACAAATGCCCTCCTCCATGCCCATCACCCCCCCTTCCCCTACCCTCCATACCCATCAGTCCTCAGTTTGTTCTCAGCATTCAAGAGTTTCTCATGATTTGCCCCCCCCCCCCCCCCCCGCTTCCCTTCTTCTCCCCCACGGTCCAAACATATGGTAGCTGTCCTTCTCTGCCTGACTTATTTTGCTCAGCATAACACCCTCAAGTTCCATCCATGTTGCTACACATGGCCAGATTTCATTCTTTCTCATTGCCATGGACACACAGTTTTTAAGGAATTGGGAAGTGCTGACTTTTGCTGAATAACATTTCTCTTCTTTTCTTTGTGGGCATTTATTTAGCCTTTAAGGTCCCTTCCAATAGCTGCTGTTACAGGTAGTTGAGGTGGGCCAGAGGTAGATAGATCCTCCCCCAACCCAGCTTCCTATAGCATTAGATGTTTTTGTGTTGTCTCCAGCTTAAATATCTATAAAACATAGCAGATTTAAATTTTTAGACTGCTTTGGAAATGGCACCAATATAACATATACTAGCTCTAATATGTGGCTCTGTATTCATATAGAAATCAAAGTTCCTTAATGCTGAGAATTTTCCTTTAAAAGAGCTGATTTGATATGTATGACAAATAGAAGAATTGTTCTTTTTTTTTTGTAAAATCTTAATAAGACTATGGAAATCGTATTTTCCTTTTTCAAATGGAAATTATAAATGTAATGATTAACTTATTATATGAGTAACAGTCAGAGCAATGAAGATATTTATCATTTTAGATTTTCCCCCTAGAAGTATCAGATACTGCTTTGTGGAGGATAGCTTACCATATTATATTAGGTAGAACATCTAGGAAACTTAAACCACTTTCTTATCCTTAGTATTCTGGATGTTCCTTGTTTTTGTAATGAATTTCATGACAAAGAAGTTCCTATAACTACCAGCATTCAGCAGTCTAGATTTTTTTTCTCCCTTACGTTTCCACCCATTAGTAAGGAGGAACTAATATAGGCTGTAAAATCTTGTACTATCCTTTATTATAAATTCAGAATGAATAGTAATAAAAGTTTTGTATGTAAATCAGGTATTTTAAAATTGAATCACTTTAAACATAGAAATGGAAGCTGTCAATATAAAAGAATATTGTAGTAATGCATTTTCTTCTGAAGCAGAAAAAAACCATAAGGCAAATGTAACATTTAAATTCAGATTTTTGTGCATAGTATAATATTGGTATCTAGCGAAGGCAGCATTGTCCTTAAGAGAAGACCGATAACTTGTATTTATGGTTCTGGAAATATATCATAGGAATGGTGGTTTCTTATGGTAGTGACCTAAGATGTTCTGAAGTTGAAATACTTTATCGCGAAGACCTTCCAGACTTGAGAATATCCTGTATGATCCCACTATTTCCAAAGTGGGAAGTTCATTTTCATTCTTTATTTAGAAACAAAAGAAAGGGCCCCCTGGGTAACTCAGTTGGTTAAGCTTTTGACTTTGGCTCAGATCATGATCTTATGGTTCATGAGTTTGAGCCCCGCGTCAGGCTATGTGCTGACAGCTCAGAGCCTAAAGCCTGCTTCAGATTCTGTGTCTCTCTCTCTCTGTCTCGCTAAGATTAATAAACATTACAAAAATTAAAAACAAAAAAGAAAATACAGAGCTGTATTTTTCCATTAGTATTAAATAAATATCATTAAATTAATAGTGCTTGTCATAATCTGGTACCCTTTTTTACCCGTTATTTTTAAAGTCAGTATGATTGTACATTTAAGAAATGTTACACAATAGAATCCTCGACTACAGTTTGTTCTAACCTTGGTTCTACCAATTAATAATAATAAGACTATGGACTCTAGGGCAGATAAAATATATCACCTTTGGCCTTTTTTCTTATTTCTAACACGAGAAGGAGAATACCTCTCTAACTTTCCAGGATTTTTGTACAGATCAAACTAAATAACATTTGAAAACCATATGGAAACTCAAAGCATTATAAACAGATAATAATGTACTATTTTGTGTAAGACTTTCATAGTGTGACTTCTCAGAGTAATTTTATTTCATTTGTAATATCTTTAGGGATTTCTTCAAGCATTTTACTTTTATTGTCTATTTCCTAGTCTCTGACCCCAGAGGGGTTCTGATTAATCTTTCACTTCATTAGTGCTTTCTATATGTGCATGATGGTAAGTATTGAGGATTTTAAGTCTCTGCCTTTGAAGAACTCATGATCTAGTAGAAAAGAAACTGTATTTTTAAAATTACATCATGGTACCATTATTGATATAAAAGTTACCAAAAATCATCTTTATAAATTAAAAAAAGTCACCAAAAATCCCCCAAATCATGGACAAAAAATAATAGTAACTCAATTATCAAGAGCAGCATTGTCAATAGAACTTCCTGCAGTAAAGGAAATGTGGTAGCCAATAACCACATGTGACTGTTGAGCTCATGATGTGTGGCTAGTGTGACCTAGGAACTGAGTATTTTATTTTAAGTAATTTAAATTTAAATACCTACACAGAGACTTGGGTGAGCAGGGTTCCTCTCCTTCTGCCCTAGGCGCTGGGCTAACAAACAGTGCTCATCAGCCGTTGCCCAGCCGCGCTGAACCTTGTGTGGGGAACATGTTCCCAAGTAGGTTACTTAGCCACTCTTGATTTAGAGTTGAAAATATATTGTACAATAATTCTAGTATTCTAACTTTATGTAATTACAATTTAAGTCTGTTTTTTTTTTTGGTTTTTTTTCTTATAACATTGCAGTTTGGACCAGAAAATCCCTTCAGGACACAGCAAATGGCTGCCCCTAGAAATATGCTTTCCGGATATGCTGAACCAGCTCATATCAATGACTTTATGTTTGAACAGCAAAGAAGAACGTTTGCCACCTATGGTAAGGTGATAAGTTTCCAGTTTGACACATTTTTGTATGTGTGACAATCTGTTTTATCTTCTTGCATTTTAAATTTAATAATCTAGTTTCCTTTTTCAAAAGGTACATTTTCTTAAACACATCTATAAATATTTATACAAATGTGACAATGAACTATTATTTTTAGCTGTCATTCTAAATCTGTGATTTCTGAGTGCTAGAAATACTCTGTGGTCTTAAAAATAGAATGTGCTCTGATGTACTTGATAATGAACACTTGTTATTGGATGTCCGTTATTTGCAGATTGCTGCTGAAGTTGGTAAATGACCAGATAGTGTTGAGTTTACTTTTATTTTTAATTCCAGTATAACTAACATACATTGTTATATTAGTTTTAGATGTACCATATAGTGATTCAGCATTTCTATATGTTGTTCAGTGCTCATCATGATAAGTGTACTCTTAATCTCCTTCACCTATTTCACCCATCCCCCCACCCACCTCCCTTCCAGTAACCATCAGTTTGTTCTCTGTAGTTAAGAGTCTGTTTTTTGCTTTGTCTCTTTTTCTTTGTTCATTTGTTTTATTTCTTAAATTGCACATATGACTGATCATACAGTCTTTGTCTTTCTCTGACTGAGCTATTTGACTGTATACCTTCTGGATCCATCCATATTGATGCACATGGTAAAATTTCATTCTTTTTTGTGGCTGAGTAATATTCCATTGTATATATATCAGATTCAACCATTGATGGACCCTTGGTTGCTTCTATAACTTGCCTATTGTAAATAATGCTACAGTAAACATAGGGCTACATAAATACTCTTGAATTAGTGTTTTCATATTCATTGGGTAAATATCCAGTAGTAGAATTACTGGATCATATGATACTTCTATTTTTAAATTTTTTGAGGAACCTCCATACTGTTTTCCACAGTGGCTGTATCAGTTTGCATTCCCACCAATATGCACGAGGGTTCCTTTTTTACCACATCCTCACCAACAACACTTGTTGTTTCTTGTGTTTTTTATTTTAGCTGTTCTAATAGGTGTGAAGTGATGTCTTATTTTGGTTTTGATTTACATTTCCCTATGATCAATGATGTTGAGCATGTCTTCAAGTGTCCGTTGGCCATCTGGATGTCTTCTTTGGAGAAATGTCTATTCATATCTTTTGCCCACTTTTCATCAGAGTATTTGAGTTTTTTTTGGTACGTTCATTATATCTTATCATTAACCGATTGACTTCATTTTGGTTCTCACATCTTATCTCTGAAATGTTTTCTCTTATTTATTGAAGGACATCAGGATATAGAGTGGCCACAGAGTCATTGTGTAAAATAATTATATCTAATCTATCAGTAGATAGATTTAAGAAAGTTAACATGCGTACAAGGTTGGGAATCTCCTAAAAGAAGATGGTCTGTATAATATCCTTGTTGATAGTTCCGTAGATCATAGTTCCTGGTCACTTATATCAGATTTGCTAGTATTTGGTGGTCCCTCTCCTTCCTCTTTCTATAATCCTCATCTGTGTCTTTATGCTGTTGTAGTTATGATCTTCTTTATGAATTAGTTATTTGTGCTAATGTTCTTTTCCCAAAAAAGTAATTGAAAAAGAAAGCTTTGAATTTTACAACAAATTTAATCATCACATCTTTAGACATCAGCAAATTGTCTCTTTTTTTCTTTAGTTTTCTTTGCAGTTAGAATTCTAATTCCTACTTTTATTTCTTTTTGGGGGGGGGATTCTTTTTTTTTTTTTTTTACAAATAGTTTATTGTCAAGTTGGTTTCCATATAACACCCAGTGCTCATCCCCACAAGTGCCCTCCTCCATGCCCACCTCCCCCCTACCCCCCCCACACCCATCAGTCCTCAGTTTGTTCTCAGTATTCACGAGTCTTTCATGCTTTGCCTCCCTCTCCCCCACTATTTCCCCCCTTCTTCTCCCCCTTGGTCCTCCTTTTATTTCTAACAGATTTTTTTTTATGTTCTGAACAAATTTTTATATTCTATCTACCATTAACTTCCATTACTATAAGATAGGATTAAAAAAGGTTAAGGGGCACCTGGGTGGCTCAGTCAGTTAAGCATCTGATTCTTGATTTCGGCTTAGGTCATGATCTCACAGTTCATGGGTTCAAGCCCTCTATCAGGCTCTGTGCTGACAGTGTGGAGCCTGTTTGGGATTCTCTCTCTCCCTCTCAAAATGAATAAACTTAAATAAAACTTAAAAAAAACATTTTTAAAGGTTAAAAAGACAGTAGCCTATGAAATATTATGTATTCAGTGATGCTTTTTAATAAAAATTATCTTCATAAAAAAGAATATAAACAAATTTTAAACTTTTAGGAATGAGAGAAGAAAAAGGTTACCTATAATCCCTCTATACTAAAGTATCTACTTTTAGCATTATGATCTTTATCCCTCCAGGTTACTCTATACTATAATCATTCTATACTGAAAAATTTGCATCTCACCTTTTTATCCAGTGTTCTGTCATAAGCATTTTCCAGTGTTAATTTATAATCTCAGTTTGTCATTAAGAACTATATAGTATCTGTTAATGGGCTATGTCATAATTTATGTAATTATTCTAATGGAAAGTTTTACTTTTTTCTGATTTTTAGGGAGTGATGCAAACTGATTCACTGTGTATTAGTTGAGAGTTTTAGTAAAGATAGTATTTATCACAGTATATTCTCAGAAACTGGCTTTAAAAAGATTGTCATGTGTTAGATCATATTTGACCATGACAAAGTTATAATTAAGTGTTCAAAAACTAAGACTGTATACTTCTGAAATCAACTAGAAGAGTTTGACGCCTCCAGTCCAATAAAGTGGTTATAAATGCATTGTACCCATTACTTTTATAAAGGATCCCATGTGAATATGAAGTATATATATATATGAATATATATATGCAGCACATAATTTTATTGCATCATGAATTTATAATCTGGCCTGTATGAAACAGACTTTTAAAGACTTTGCTTATTTTCTTTAGAAAGGACTTAAGCAATAATTTGGATAGCTAAAACTTCTTTAAAACAAAACAGAAAAGAAAATGTCCAATTAAGCATACTCTGATACCTGTTTTCCTTCTTAAATTTTCCTATGGTAAGAATATTTATTTATTTGTTTGTTTGCTTATTTTTATGTTTATTTTTGAGAGAGAGAGACAGGGTGCGAACAGGGGACAGGCAGCGAAAGGGAGACACAGAATCTGAAGCAGGCTTTGGGGCTCTGAGCTGTCAGCACAGAGCCCAGTGCGGGGCTTGAACCCACAAACTGTGAGATCATGACCTGAGCTGAAGTCGGATGCTTAACCAACTGAGCCACCCAGGCGCCCCCCGCCCCCACCCATAGTAAGAACATTTAAAACTAAGTTGGCTTAGAGCTGTGTTCCAAAATAGACGTCTTTTTTTTTTTTTTTTTAATAGTCAGTGGTTTTTGTCTTTCCTGCTAAGGAGGTGGTGAGCTAAGAAACAGGTTGATCTATTTAGTGAGCTGAAGACATAAAAAACGAATGTGGGGCTATCCTGTGTTAGACAGCATGGAGTAAAGGAAGTAACCAGTTGCAAAACTAAGAAAATTATGGTCTGTCTCCTTTGTGATAATCTTAGAACCAAGAACAGTTTGTTTGAACTTAAATTAATAAACAAGTTAAACAACCTCAGGTTTAGCAATCTCTTTTTTCGTTACCCCTAAGTACTCAGCAAGTATAGCTTCTATTAACTTAATAGTCTTATTATCTTCTCATCAAAAGGTCTTGTCTAACTTCAGATAGTGATTCCTATCTGTTTTCTCTCAGCCTTACACATGGAACTTAAGGCTATGAGACCTTCTGTTACCTTCCCTCATTTGCAAAGAACCAGGGAACAGACCTTCCTCATACCTTGTACTAGTGTGATCTCTGAGACGTAAAGGGGATGGTACATGACTTCAGTTTTATGTGTCTCAGATATATCACTGTACAATGTGCTAGGACAGAGAGCAAACACTGATCCTACTTCTCTTCCCATTTTTAAATTGTTGTAGCAATGTTATGATCTGAGTGTACTCTTTCTGGAAGATTTATATTGTACTATACATTTCATTTATCACAAGGCCTGCCTGTAGAGTCCGTATCAGTGAAGACAGGCTGTTACTTCAGCATCCCATTTACTTATTCTGTAATTTCAGCTGCCGTTTATGGTATTTCTCCTGATTTCATCTCTCAGTGGTTCGTCTGAATTCTTTTGTCTTATTTTACTCCCTTTTTCCTTCTGGGTTCTTGGCCTGCTCTCTGGCTAGTCTCACTTGGGGCTTCTCAATGAGGTTTCTTCCTTTGGTTCTCCCTTTACCCAGGATTTCCCCCACATCAATCTATGGAAGTGGAAAATAGAATTTAAAATAAACACCTTTAGGTTTACCATAGTCATTGTTTTTTTAAACTTTTTTTTTTTAATTTTAATGTTTGTTTATTTTTGAGA
The DNA here is from genome assembly GCF_003009895.1 of Hyaena hyaena. Taxonomy (NCBI): domain Eukaryota; kingdom Metazoa; phylum Chordata; class Mammalia; order Carnivora; family Hyaenidae; genus Hyaena; species Hyaena hyaena. The sequence continues at coordinate 90,533 of NW_024082146.1, read as the reverse complement.
GAGAGAGAAAGAGAGAGTGCAAGCAGAGGAGGGGCAGAGAGGGAGACACAGAATCAGAAGTAGGCTCCAGGCTCTGATCTGTCAGCACAGAGCCTGATGCGGGGCTTGAACTCATGAACTATGAGATCATTACCTAAGCTGAAGTCAGATGCTTAACCAAATCAGCCACCCGGCCCCCCCTATCATAGGCATGAACTGAGCTTTCATTTTAGTATTAGAAGCTCTTTACTATCCTTTTGAAATGATTTTATAAAATACTCTGCTGAAGATGTTATACTTTATATAAACATTCCTTGTATCATTCAGATTTAAATTGGTTCTAACTTTTACTATTACAAATGTGATATAAAAATGTAGTGATATATATATTAAATAAACTGCAGTAAAATGCTTTTTAAAATGTGGTGGTAAATATCTTTGTGCGTAAAACTTTATGGGTTTGTTTTTTTTTCATTTTCTGAAAATGAACTCCTAGAGGTAGTTCTAAGAATAGAAATGGTTTTTTTTTTTAATTTTTTTTCAGTGACACTTTCCCTTGCTTTAATATTTTTTTCTTTTTTCTGCTTTTGAAATAGGCTCTTAATTACATGATATGAAACTACACTCACAAATACCAGGCATTGGCACACCAGGGAGAAGCTCACAAGTAGGGACAGATAGCTGTGGCAGGAGGTGGGAAGTGACTGAGCAGTGGTTACAGATGGTCACAGGAAGCTGACCCTGTCCAGCAGGCTGTGCTCTGATGTTAGCACAAGTTAGAGGAGACACCGCCATGGTGGGCGGGTGGCCTTGGTGTGTTTGGGTTCAGATTCTACATGGTAATACAGTGTCTTCCAGTTAAAAGCTCTTGGCCTGCACCAATCACAGGGTGGCCGGAGGGGACCAGACCAGCCCATCTGGTTTTCAGCACACTGTCATAGACCTGATAGATGTAGAGACTTCAGCAGCTCTACACTTCAGCGACAGTGTACCATTATGGTGTCCTGGCTGGATATGTAGCTCAGCCAAAACCCAGATGCCATTAGTGAGCTTCAGGGATTGGGACAGCACATCCAGCCCTTCCACATTCCTCTTGGCAATAATATAAAAATTGTTGTTTTGCGGTTTGCTGGAAACAGTGTCAGCATTTAAATGACATTCCTTAAAGTTCATTGAACCGAAGTTCATTTTCATTGGGGATCTCCTTCCATGTCACAAGGAAGACCTGGCACTCCGTTTTGCCATCTTCTAGAAAAATCACATTGAGTAGAATGAGGCAGCTGAAGTAGAAGACATCCGTGTTGTGTTTCACAGCCACTTGCAGGTTATTCTGAGGTTCCGTCTTCATGACCGGGCCCAAGGCATGGAGAGGCAGGGAGACGTCAGTGCTCTGGTTTGGCATCAGTGGTGTATGGATAGCCAGATGTGTGCTGAGGGTGACACCAAAGCTATTCTTGTTAAACTGGATCACAAAGTCTGCCACGTGTTGCAGAGCTTTGTTGGTGAAGTTCATTTCCATATAGATATGTTCTTGGCAGTGGGAATAAATGTTCCAGATGTCTCCAAGCCTTTAGCTTTTACTGTAGGCAGCCAGACAGGCTTAGAAGCCACCCATCCAGCAGGTGCCATGCCTGTCCCCATGGAGGGTTCAAACAGGTCATTCATACCACTGTTGACCAAGACAGGAATAGGAGAAGCAGCAAAGGTTGCAGGCGCTGATGAAGGGATGGAGGCTTGTCCCACTAGACTATCTAGTCTTCCTCCTAAGGTAAATACTCCCATCTGCCTGGAGGACACCTGTGGTACACTGACTGAGGAACCAAGGTCAAGGTTTAAGGTTTAAAAGATCTCCTAGAAGGTTACCTTGAGAGGGGCACCTGGATGGCTCAGTTGGTTAAGCATCTGACTTCAGCTCAGGTCATGACCTTGCAGTTGGGGAGTTCTGATCCCACATCAGGTGAGCTCGAGTCTCGCTTTGGGTGAGCCTTGCCTCTCTCTCTCTCTCTCTCTGCCCCTTGTTCTCTTGCGCCCCCCCACCCCTCGCTCACTTACACCCCTCCCTCACAAAAGTAAATAGACAAATAGATAAATAAAAATTTAAAAAGAAGGTCATCTTGAGAGAGGATAACCTGAGTCTGTTCCACGTTGGTGGCAATGGCTCAGTAAGCTCAGTCTCCTCAGCAGTGGCTTCTCAGACAAGACTACTTCTTTGGCTGTAACAGGGTCCGTTGAGAGAAGGTACTAATAAATATAGCCTGGTCTCAAAGGTCAGGATTATCAGAATCCTGTGTTGCCAAACTCAAGACTTGCTGTATCAGCCCCTGTGTTTCTGATGGTTTCTTGAGAAACAGCTTCCCTATGGCATTAGGCAGAGTGAACTGCACCTGGGTGGTTTCCATAGTGAAAACTCTCCAGGAAGCTCTCCAGTACCTCTTTCGCATTGTCAGTTCTCTCTGCATATTCTCCCACGATCCATACTGTGCTGCCTCAGCAACTGGTTCATCCAGCGAGTCTGAAGTTCTCGCACAGAGTGCTGATGATACTTTCATATGTGTTGGAGTATTTGTGGAACATGTCCCTGCTAACAACAGTCACTTCTAGGACCACACGATTTACTTTGGTCCGGATGAGATCAGGCAGTGTGCTTACACAGCACTCGGCAGACTTCTCCACTTTGATGGCACACCCTGACTGGCCCACACAGCTCTGTGAACAGAGCTAACATCCCCCGCTTTGGCATATCCCTTGAATTCTGCCAGAATTCTGCCAAGCAGTGTTGGCTTGGGATGCCAGACGAATCCCCATGTTCAGTTTCTCTGGCTCAACATAGATAGGATCATTGTCCTTCAGAAAGAAGACTTCAGTTTCCTGCTCCAAGACTTCAGGCCTTTTCTGACAGTTAGACTGATATTCCTTAGGGCGACCTACTACACCTCTGGCTCCCCAGACAGCAAAGTGACAAGCGGAGGGACCAACATCTTCAGCCTTTTGTGGTAGTCAGAGTCCTTAGGCAACAACCCAAAAAGCTTCATTAGGACTCTTACCACTGAAAGCACCACTGCTGAGTTGGCATGAGATGTCTGGAGAGTTAACATACTCACAGAGATGCTCTGAGCCTCCCAGTCATCTTTAGGGTTGTAAGTAGCCGATAAGTCCAAGATGAAAATCTGGCCCCATTCAGTGCACTCATTCAGCACTGTCAGCAGTTTATTCATGTCCTGTGGGTTCAGATCAAGTAGGTTGCTGTTTAGGTGAGATTCATTGATTTCTGATAATGCTGCTATAGCATTAGCCACCACCATTGGGAGTGAATCTGCTCTTTGAATCTGCTATGCGGTCCCAAAGAGAATCCAGAAGTCCCTGATCTTCCACCATCTGAGCATTGATATCGTGGCGTTCTGCCACACAGACTGCTGCTGTTTTCCAAACACGGGGATCTTCATCCTTCAGGCAGTCATGGAGGTCTCACAGAGATATTCTGTAATCTTATCCACCCAGATGCACCCCATGATCTTGACTGTGAAAGCCCGAATTAAGAGGATTGGAATCTTCACAGTCCTTCATGAAGCTGTGGACAGCCGTGATGGCCATGTTTGGCTGACTCTTGGTGTAGTTCATCAAATAGAGATACACAAGTTTCTTTAATTCCAGATTGTCTCTTTGCATATAGTTCACTACATCTGGAAAGAGAGAGCTAATGTCCTGGCGCCCCCCACCCCCCTCCCCACCGTCATGGCAGCAGTCACTTTCTTCATAGCCCCCTTCCTCTTTTCTTTTTTATTGTTGACTTTGGCCTTCAACTCAAAGATTTCTCCTCTTTTATTGGTTGTGAAGTACTTGGAGTCAGTGAAGGTGTTGGAACTTTAATGTGCCCTGGAGGCAAGAGTGGGGTGGGGGTGGCTAGAGAGCAGGTCTGAGCAGTGTCCTAATGGTTTCCTGCGCATCACCAAATGTTAAGTGTCTCTAAAGGTTTTGTTATATGTTGTCAAATTGCTGTCCTAAAGAATTCTAACTCCTACTGCTACCACCACATGTAAAAGTCTATTTCTCTGTACCCAAGATCTGTATGATTGTTTTTCCTTTATTTATTTGATAATAAAAATATATCTCTTTCTTATAATTTTTTCTTTTGGACTGCCAGTGAGGTTGAAGGTTTTTCCACATATTTATGATGATTCTTTTGCAGATGGTTTATATTTTCTTATTTACACATTGGGATATTAGCATTAATAATCTTAAGGATCTAATAATAAAGTTGGTATTGCTTTCCAGGCAGACTACAGAGGAAGAAAGTAGATATTAACTGTATTAAAAATATAAAAAGGAAAACAAACTTTAGAAAGATAGATGATGAGAATAACTCAGAACTAAAATACAGACATTCAAACTTACTTGAGACATAGGATAATAGAAATCTAATGAGACTAAAATTCTGTAGTGTTAGAACTATATCTTGTTCTGTCACTGGTTGACATATAGCTACATATTTAACTTCTCTTATTTGTAAAGGGAAAATATTTTTGTCCCTTAATTACCTGGGCTGGGAAGCAGTAGTGGTAATGGTGATAATGGCAGTAAAGATTTATTTTACCATAGATGATGTAGAAAAGGAAGAGAGCATGAATTCCTGTCCCAGAAACCAGACTATGGCCAAATGAAATGGGGATTGGTGTTTTCACAGATATCATGAGAATGACCAGGGATCTTCCTTTCTTCTCTGCCTCCCACTCCATCCCTCCAAACACATAATACTATGTCATTTGTATAGATATAACTCTCTGACAAGATAGAATTACATTCTAGATAAATTTTTATGATTAAGATAGGGATTTTTAACATCAGATATGTTGGTATAAATTTTATATGAGCCTTATAAAGTCTCATTTAAAAAATCCTTTACAGAACACTGTTCTGCATGTCAAAGAGACAAAAGATAAAATAACTCATGAGATTTGAACCTGTGATTTCAGAGATTCTACTCCATAACTGCTTTTCTATCACCAAGCTTTTGCCTCTGCCTAAGAACATATTTTAATACTGAAAAACCAATGCAAATGAGCTAATAGTCAAATGGTTGTTTCTAGTCTAGCATATCATTACGATGAGTTGAACACCTGTATCCTTTGTTTGTTTGAAAGTACGTTTAATGACGAATCTTCTTTTGTTCCCAGAAGTTCTCTTTAATCTTTAGCTAGAAAATTAAAGTGTCAACTTTATCCACTAGGATGTACCCCTTAAAAAATTGACTAATACTTTATATATTTTATTACTATTCATGCAAGTTATAGGCCATAAACTGATTAATGATCTAGTTCTCTTTTATAAATTTGCTAGATTATTACTAAAACTAATTTCATCAAACATTTATCATGCTATAGGACCCTCACTTAAGGAAAAATTGATTTGAGTTCATATAGATAGATTTTCTTTCCTTAAGTTCCCAAAGACCACTAAAGACATTTATATATATATGTACATATATATGTATGTATGTACGTATATATGTATGTATATATATATAGTAGCTACATACTTTCATCACTTNGGGAGAGAGACAGAGAGAGAGAGAGGGAGAGAGAATCTCAAGTTGGCTCCGTGTTCATTACAGAGCTTAGTATGGGCCGAGATCATGACCTGAGCTGAAATCGAGAGTCAGATACTCAACCAACTGGTCAGACACCTAGGCGCTTTACTTTATCACTTTTGAAGCAGTGTATTCACATGCTTGTAGATATTCTTACTTACTTCTCTTACCAAGGAAACATATATAGTGATTTATGAAGTAGAAATGCATTATTTTAAAATTGAGAGACAAGGCTATCTTTCCTGAGAATAGCATTTTCAAAATAATAGCTAGATTTTATAGAATTCTTCTTAGTCTGTTCTTTTTTAAATTATTTAATAGTTTATATAATTTGATACACTAAAGCTATGTATTATATATTACCAAAAACAAAAAGGAAACAGTTTCCAAACTTCCGAACTTGTGATATACATATATTTTTAAGATCTTAGAATTTAAGACTAAAGTTTGATATCCTGGCCAGAGAGACTATTAATAATGTAATAACAACATGCTACATTCATCCTATAAGAATACTTTTTACTCGACTGAAGTCATCCATGGTCCACCCTGAGATTTGGGTTAATTGTTCAAAAAGAAACGTACCTCAGGAAAGAAGGATTTGGTCCTAACTTAAAGAGACCATTTCAACATCTGGGAAGGAAAATGTGAGATGATTGTATTTGTAGAGTAATAAAATGAACTATAAATGTCAAAAATGGAGTCAGTAATATGTATTTTTTTTTTTCCTTTCAGGTTATGCACTAGACCCTTCGTTAGATAATCACCAAGTGTCTACTAAATATATTGGTTCTGTAGAAGAAGCTGAAAAAAATCAAGGTAATTTATTTAAATTTCTTTGAAATATTTAATATCAGGTATATATGTATGTGTCTTTATCTGTGTATACATACATACAGATACTTATGATTACTGTCTTGCAGATTGACTTCAGGCAGTAAGAAAAAACTAGTGTTTTATATTAGGTTGGTTTTATTTTAAGCTGAGACAATACAGTAATATATTTTAGAGCAGCCTAATTTAGAACTATTATAGTGTAAAGCTTGTTTTTGCCACTTAACTAGGTGTGGAATGTTATAGGGAAGATGCTGGTACCTATTATTCTGGCTTGTTGTGACCTCTTGGCATAGTGCCAACCATGTAGAAATCATTCAATAAATTATGATTAATGTGTAGCTAATCTTGGCAATTTATTTTTCAACACTAATGTCAAGCTACATTTTTACAGAGCAGAACAAGTTTTATTATACATTGTCTGTGAGGATTGTCTTTAAAGGGTTGAACACTGAGTTTGAATATGTGTTTTAGAATATATGTTTGTGCACATAATCATTTTGTACTTATAAGACAGAGCATCGTATTCTAAGTGCTAACTTGTCACAAGCTCATCATTGGAATCTTACCCATAAAATATGCTCATTAGAAAAAGAAAACACTGGTTGGATGAGGACTTCTTGTTAGTAGCTACAGACCCTGTATCATATAATCCAGCTACCTTCGGTGTATGAGCTACGTTATTATTAGAACAGAATTTTAACAAGCTTTTGTTGTAACATACAACCTCAAGGAAACTGATTTGAATTAATATAGGTAAGCTTTTTTAAGTTAGACCTCTACAAGCCATATCTTTTACATAGTTAGGTTGTGACTGTGACCCATAAACTTTTCTTTTTCCAATTTCGTGACTGCACACAGAGTGCTACCTCCTACTGTTCAAATCAGAACATCAACCAGAAATATCCTCTTTCCTCCTTTTTAATCCTAAGATTTTATGATTTAGACGTCAAGTTTAGATTGAGACCACTTGGAAGAATACCAGTTCTTGTGAAACTTTGTTTAATTAATACTGAATTACAAGTGAATCAAAATTATTACTTAATGTAATTTAATCTAATTCAGTTTTTAAATGATAAATTTTAATTTATTCTTGCTTTTAAAATTAGCTTTATCATTATTTAGCAATATTGAATTGCTGGATTTTTTTCAAAATGTGATAAAATCCACTGATCTAGGTCCATGATTCATTAAAAGGATCGTGTATCATTATAGGATTGCGTAGCTGGGTCTTTTCTTTAAATAGATTAGGATTTGCAAAATATTTGCAATAGTGGGAAGCTTCTCTTCCCAGAAGGTTGAGTCTTTTTGTATATCAGGAGTTGGTCTATCTGGAAGATTCATATAGATTTTATTTTGTGTTATTAAGTCAATCTTTGGTCACTTGAACACTCACTTTCCTTTAACCATACAAAGTAAAAATACATATTTTATATATATATATTTATATCAATGCTACTGTTTCTTTAGAAAATACCCATATTTGTAACCTCTCTATTTTTTTTAAATGTAGGTTTAACTGTGTTTGAAACTGGTCAGAAAAAAATAGAAAAGAGGAAAAAGTTCAAAGAAAATGATGCATCTAACATTGATGGTTTCTTGGGACCGTGGGCAAAATACGTGGATGAAAAAGATGTAGCCAAACCCTCAGAAGTAAGCTTTGATGTTTTTCATTGCCAATTCAGGTAGATGCTGTGTGTCTGTAAAGGATATCTATATTAATAAACCTGAGGTTTCCTCAGAGAACCAAATGATGACTCACTCATTAGTATTTCCCTGCCATGGTTGATTAAGAAAATACAGTAAGATTTTTACATTTTTCTTGGGAATATTTTTTTATGTTTATTTATTTATTTTGATGGGGGAGAGAGAGAGAGAGAGCACGTGTAGGCAAGTGGCAGAGAGGGAGGGAGAGAGAATCCCAAGCAGGCTGTGCACTAGCAGTTCAAAACCTGACCATGGAGCTCGATTCCACAAACCCCAAGATCATGGTCTGACATGGATGGATCAGACACTCAACCCACTGAACCATCTAGGTGCCCTGGGAATACTTTTATTTACCCTTTTTCTGATTTATTTTCTTCCATATTTTTTTTTATTAAAATACAATATTGAACATTTTTTAATAAAAATTAAAATTCGACAAAAATTGATAATGCTGTGAAGCTACTGTAGTGGTTGCTCTTCCGATACTAGATACTCAGTAACTACCAAATCAGCCTTCTGTGACTTTAGAATTGATGATGGGTTTTATTTATTAATATATTTAAAATTTTTTAATATATAATAATCTATATTTTAAAATAATAATACCATGAAGTTTATAAAGTAAAACTATAGAACCCTATCTGCCCCTTTCCCCTCCTAATCCTACGGACTCTGAAGCAGTGACTATTGTAGGTGTTAGGGATATAGCAGTGGACAAGATCAAGATAATCCTGTCCTCATGAAGCTTATGTTCTAGCTGTATCTTTCATCTGTGTATGTCAGTCATATGCATATGCTGCTTTTTATTTACATTAGACATCATCTGTTGAATTTTTCGTTATTATAGATAGGGACTTACTACTACCCCACCTTCCTTCCACTGCTCCTCGCATAAAAGTTGTGTCACACAGGTCTGTAGTCAGTGCTTATATGCTTACAGCTTAGTAAAAGCTGTAGTTACTGGAGAACCACATTGTGTCCTAATGTTGAGTTTCCTTTCCAGTAGTAGATGTTCTAGTTGCTTTGTCTTTTTACTTACATAATTAGTGTAATACATTAAATTTGTTTCTGGGTGTTCCAGAAGGAAACCTGAGTTTTGGATAAAATGAGTTTAAAAGTATTAACGAGTACCCATTTTGTGTTTCTGTCATTTTGTAGCCTGTCAAAGAGTTGAGATTGTTTTCGGAGAGACATACTTACAGCTATTGCTTCACCAAAAAGTGGACCTCATTGTAAAGCATTTATGACCAGTTTGGGGCACAGTGGGGTTCTAAAACATCCATTCTAAAGTTCACTTCTTAATTTCCTTAGGAAGAACAAAAAGAATTAGATGAAATCACAGCTAAGAGGCAGAAAAAGGGCAAACAGGAAGAAGAGAAACCTGGGGAGGAGAAGACAATCTTACATGGTAGTATATTTTTTATGCTTCTTCATTTTTATGATAAACTTTCAGATAGTTACTCTGTTCATATAACATCAGTTGCCCTTATTAGTCAGCTGCTCTACTTCACTGTATTAAGAATTGTATTGACTATTTGCATCTCAGAGAAATAATAGCAGACTCTTCTGTGTTCTGATAAAAGAGAAAATAGAATGATTAATGATCGCCACAGATGATTCTTTGAAGTGCTAGTGAATTTTTTAAAATGGTAGATAAAGAACAGATCTGAATTGTTCACAGTCTGTTCTTTCCTAAGGACAGGCTCTTGCCCCAGTCATTAAAAAAAAAATTTTTTTTAATGTTTTATTTATTTCTGAGAGAGAGAGAGAGAGAGAGAGAGAACATGAGCAAGGGAGGATCAGAGAGAGAGGAAGATACAGAATCTGAAACAGGCTCCAGGCTCTGAGCTGGCTTTCAGCACAGAGCCCGATGTGGGGCTCAAACCCACAAACTGTGAGATTATGACCTGAGCCGAAGTTGGACACTTAACCAACTGAGTCACCCAGGCGCCTCTGCCCCAGTCATTTTAACTATTTGTTTTTAACCCAAGCCAAATATTCTCCAGATATCCTCCTAATTTATAATCTTTACTAAATTATACCTTAAAAGAAAACCTTTTATTTTTTCATGTGAATAGACTGGAGATTAAAATTCTCATACTAATTTTGATATGTGGAAGGAAATGCACATTTCCTTTACTACATCAGGAAAAATAGTCCAAAATAAGTTATAAATATTCTCGAATGTACCTGGTTCCTTAATAGTTATTTTTTTGAAAATTATGTAGTGATTAGCAAATTGTAAAGAATATTTTAGTATTGATGTATTGATTATTCTAATGTTAGATCACATATCAGATATTGAGGTTTGACAAGGCCATATTTGATTTCTCAAACTCCAATTTTCTGGAGTTTTCTCTCCAAGGAGTGTGTTTAATACTGTGTGTGGTGGTGCTTGCAGCCATCAAAAAAACAACAGCCCACATTATTGAGGACCACCACTTTGTGGCAGACATGCCGCTAAATGTTTTGTATACACTATGCCATTTAAGTCCCACCAGTGACTTCACTCTGTGTTAAAAGTGGACAAGAGAATGGAATAGGAACCTAGAAGGGCATGAAAGAGGAAAGCAGGGAAAAAGGATAGTTGATGTTTTTGTTTTAACTTCTTTTTTTATCCTGTTTTGCTTCTCAGTCTTTGCCAGTGACTCACAAGGCCCAAGTATTATCTTTCTTCCCTCGCTGTAATTATGCTGCAAGGAAGTCTTTTTTATGTATCATTAAAATGTATAACTAAGTAAAAGAAGTATAGATCTCATTTAAAGGTCTGATAGTCTCTGGGTATTTAGAAATTCCAAAGTATTACCTCTCATTGTAAATAATAGCAGTTATTACCATTAGCTCAATTTTAGCTGACACTTGCTCTTAACTTCATCCGAGTGTTAGCACCTAAACCTTCCTAGGGAACAATATCCCTGTGAATAAAATGTTTTCATTTAAGGATATAGATTTTATGACTGTAGCTTGTATTTGTTCACTGCTTTCCTTTCTCTTCTTATTTCAGTTAAAGAAATGTATGACTACCAAGGCAGATCCTATCTTCACATACCTCAGGATGTTGGGGTTAATCTACGGTCTACTGTGCCCCCTGAGAAGTGTTATCTTCCCAAGAAACAGATTCATGTGTGGTCTGGACATACAAAGGTAAGCAAAGTGGTCATGTGGATTGGCTGTGACATAACACTCATAATTCAGTGTTCTGTCCCCTTATGGGTAGCCCAAGCCTTTCCCTACATATTCCTACCACAATCTACTTTTTTCTGGGACTATGTCAGTCAATAATGGGTTGGTAGTAGCACCAAGATCTCAGTAATGTTGCCTTAGCTCTTGGGATCATCATGCTTAAGATTAGATAGTTTCTGGTGTATAAACTATGATAATATTTAAACTAATGCAGAGACAAGGTACTTGAAACTTTTGATGTTGATATTCTTTGTCATCTGTTCTATTCCAACTGGTAATTTTCCAGCTCTTAGCAAAGAGCAAAGGAACTGAGTAAAAGAAGGAAGAGGAGTGAGAGCATTAGCAACTTGATTGACTAAGAATTCCCTTGGGTGAGAAAGTCAGTATTAAAGGTCAAAAAACAAATCTTCAAAAGCTCAGTGTCAATAAGGCTGCTCTTGGACTACTTAACAAAGGTCATTCTGGGGCATGATTTTTGGAATTAAGAAAAACAGTAAATTAGGTTGCTTAAAACCTTTCTGTATGTTTCATTTTAGCTGACATTAGACTCCTTCTGACTGATAACTGTTAATACCTCTTTATAGGGCGTCAGTGCTGTCAGATTGTTTCCTCTCTCTGGCCATTTATTGCTGTCTTGTTCCATGGACTGTAAAATTAAGGTGAGTTTTCAGTAACAGAGTAGGAGTGCTGCAAAGCTAGTTCTTTGGTTACATCTGTTTGGTTAATTATAAATGAATTTGGGTTTGTTAGGCAATTAGAGGCTAATTATTTTCTCTTAGGCCCCGTTAATGCAGCCTTTTATGAATTGCTTCCAAACATGTTGATTCAAATATGGCTCTGTGGTCCAACTGGCTAGGCTCTTTTGTAACCTTAGATAACTGATTAGGATGTAATCAATCACTTTGCCTTTGGTTATATAAATATTTAATCACTAATAATGCATTTTTATAGAGGCTTTGGATATGTAACAGATATGAGTTCATCTGTTCCTCAGAATCTTATGAGGTAGAGAGGACCCATGATAGAAATCCCATTTTAAAAAGTAGGTAACATAATTCATCTTTTTTTCTTATAAATATAAGTAGACAACAATTAGCGGAAATGCTCCCAGCCTCTTCTCTCAGGGTTTAGTCTTGGGAAGCTCCACCTTAAGGTAAGTTTCAGCTATAGAGTATGAGGGAAAAAAGCTCAGTTGCCAGTGCGTATCAGCTTGAACATGGGAAAAGCCTTTTAAAAGGATCTAAAATCTAAAAGAATAGTTCTCTTTTTTTGTGTCTTCTGTGTCTGCATTGTTATAATGGTCAAGACATACCAACCCTATTGTACTCTTGAGGCTTGGAAAGTTGAATCATTAAAGTTTTACTCTCTGTAAACAACTCATAGATATTAATGATACATGAAGGTAGCTTTTCTTGATGAGGGCAATCATTTAGGCATTTGTCTCTACTCAGTAGCTTAAAATTACAGGCTAACAGTTTGGAGTAAAGACCCTGGTTTCCTTTAACTTTCACTTATATAAACTGTATTCATTAAGATTAAGGTCTTTTTGATCAATTGAAAAAGCATAGAGTTCAATTTAGTTCACTTCCTAAGCATTTATTAGGTACCTAATATGTGCAACAGGCCGAGACTAAATATTTATTAAGACCCTGTCCCTGCCCTTAGGGTGATCATTTCTTCATGATGTAAATGATGCTTATAGAGACAGGCCTAAGGTGTTCTGTTTTCAAGGAGGAAGCATACTTCAGTAGGAAGAATTAAGTAAAGGGGATTCCAGGGGTAGGGAGTGGAGGGAATGGAGTAGGTCCGAAAAGAGTAAATAGGATGGATAGGCGTGGCACGTGCTGAACACTCCAAGTTTGTGGTTGCTGGAGTCCCAAATCTGAGAGATACAGAATGGCGACAGTCGTGGGCAAGGACCTGGTACTAGAAGTCCTTTGCCTGGTACGCTGCGGGAACTGAGACTGGATGCTGTTAGCACTGGGTTGCCAGGAAGGGCTCTCTATTTTAGAACACTGGTAACATTATCAATGATTTGATTGGAGGTAGGCAAGAATAAAGGTAGTTTTGAAGCTATTGTATTGATTCACTTCAGATGTGATAAGAATTATTAACCTATTACATTTTAGTCTAGATATCATTTTCATATAGCTTCTATAATATTTTGTTACTTCAGTAAGTTAAAAAAAATCAAATACACTTGGTAAGTACCAAGATGTTATAAACACGGCAGGTTTTAATAGCATTTAGTTCTACCAGTAGTAGCTCATAATATTACACAAGTAAAAACTTTCATCCTAGAAAATATATCAAATACAGAAAAGAACAAGAAGTGAAAATCACTTGTATTATCTCCATCTAAATTCTTTTGGTATTTTGGTGTATCTTTCCATGTCAGATTTCAAATTCGTGTGTGTGTGTGTGTCCCCCAAATGTTGCAACATAGACTAACAGCTCTAAGCAGCATGTTCACTAATATGTAATGCCTTTGGTTAAATCCCCTGTATATGCAGATATGCACACACATAGCCAGCATACGACTGTTGTATTGATTGAAACTTGTCACTTTATCAAAGCCTTGTATTAAATTTAATATTTCTCTGTGTTTTTTCCCCCCAGCTATGGGAGGTTTATGGAGATAGGCGCTGTCTACGAACATTTATTGGTAATACTTCTTTTCTCTTTGGCTATAAATCTATTTGGAAAGACTTTTTCTTTTTTAATGTTTATTTATTTTTGAGAGAGAGAGAGAGAGACAGCACAAGTAGAGGAGGGACAGGAGACACAGAATCAGAAGCAGGATCCAGGCTCTGGACCGTCAGCACAGAGCCCAGTGCGGGGCTCACACCTACGAACCACGAGATCATGACCTGAGCCAAAGTCGAACCCTTAACCGACAGCCACCCCGGCGCCCCTGTTTGGAAAGACTTTTTAAACTAAGATAACATCATTGACAGTAATTTTACTATACCAATAATGAAGGAAAGTCTTCAAAAACTTGAGCTGAGTCTTGAAGAGGGAGTAAGTCCTTCCACATAGACAAAAGTGGCTTGAGAAAGCATGCTGCTTTGGGGCAGGCAGGTGGATATCAGAGGTACCAGGGTATGGGAAATGGTGAGAGATGACAAGCAGAACAAGCAGTATAACCAGAGGCAGAGCACGGAGGACCTTACATGCCGTTAGTAGGGAGTGCAGATTCGGTGCCTTGGTGGCTCAGTTACTTAAGCATCCGACTTTGGCTCAGGTCATGATCTCAGGGTTTATGAGTTCAAGCCCCTCATTGGGCTCTGTGCTGACAGCTCAGAGCCTGGAGCCTGCTTCAGATTCTGTGTCTCCCTCTATTCAGAGGGCCTCAGAAAGCCACTCATTAAACAGCTTTTGTAGGAAATTAACTTGGTCAGATTTGAAGTTTACAGAGATCACAGTGGCAGTATGGAAGATGTTTTGGTGGGGCAGGCCTGCTGGCAAGGAGATGAATTACAGGGTTATTTCATTGGTCTGGATTAGAGATGAAAAGACTAACGCAGCGCACAGGGAGGGAAAACAATCAGGAGTTAAACGTCAGGAGGACTCAGTTCTGGATGTAAGCGAGGAGGGTGCAGCAGGAATCTAGGGTGCCTCCCGGCTGGCTGGGTGCATGGTGGTGCCACTTGCCAGGAGCAGAAACAAGAGGATGATGAGGTATCACTTGTTAAATTTGAGCTGCCTTTGGGACATGGAGATGAAAATGTCCAGTAAGCAATTAGATAGCCTGATGTTGGGCTCTGAAGAGAAGTTAGGAATTGACAGCTGAAACATACGAAAGGATAAGATTGACTGAACTCCTCGAAGGTGAAAATAAGGCCAAAAAGAGAATGGCTTTGTGGCAAAGCTTTCTGGTAGAGAATTGTTTACAGTTTTTGTCAGATTTCATATGAAGGCTGGTTATGTTTCCAGATTTAACTGTACATCGTTAAAACACTATTTGTGTAAATCGTAGTGGCTCTCTTTTTAGATTCAAGTGGGAGTCCATGCTGCAGGCTTTGTTATGATTTTAGGGCCTCACCACACAAATAAATACTGTCCAAGGTGCTGTAGCAGCTTGTAGGGGGACTTGTGGGAAGGCTCTCAGCAGTGCACGGGGGAACAAAAATACCTCCTGTACATTTAGTGGCTTTGGTCCCCATCTGTCTCCCCTGCACTGGCAGACAGTTTTTTAGTGGAAAACTGAAAATCACCTTTCGGAAGATGCGATTCTTGCCATAGGAAAGAATGCCTAATTACTGTAGCACATAGCCTGACTAGTTCACTGGTGGTGGTGGTTCAGGGCTGCTGTGCATCGTTGACAACTTGTGCAGTGCATATTTTGCACAACTGTACTTGTCACTCTTGGTCATGATGGGGTGGTAAAAAATAGGAAAATTTCTGCTTTCATTTAGCCTCATTGTATTTTTCCTTGTAACTTTCACAAGAGTTGACTGGTCTGGCAGGATTGATTTCCAAGCAAAGCACCTTAAAATTAATTTACTATCAAAATTCTATCTTAAAACAAAATAGAAGTTGATATTTGTTTCAAAAAGGTTTATTAGTCTCTGAGATTCTGTATTCACTTCTATGAAACTTGGTAATGTGATCACAGAAATCTACAGCTATTGAAGAAGAGCTGTGATTCCATAAACTTGAGGGTTAGGTCACTTTGTTTCACTTAGTAAGTAATCTGGAGAGTGAACCTCCCACATGTCACTAGTCCCTTCTTTTTCGTTGGCAATAATTGGCCTGTTATGTTTCCTTAAAGTCTTGACTGCTTAGTCATCAGTTATGTGTATTACATATTAAAAGATTGCTATGACCAACTTTAAAAAAAAAAAAATGTTAGCGCTTTTCTCTTGGTTCTTATCTAAATGTTATGTATCAGAAACACTTAGGGAGCTTTTTGAAGGGGGAATAAAAAACCACCTACATTCCCAAGCCCACACCTAACTCAGTCTGAGTCAGTAAGTCAGGGGATAGGATTCCAGAGATTTTGACTCAAAGGGTGGCTTGAAAATGCTATTTCTCTTATGGTGTTTGTATTTTAAAAGAAGATATTTCAACTCGCCTCCATTTGTATTGTCTCTACCTTTAGGTCACAGTAAAGCTGTTAGGGACATCTGCTTTAATACTGCAGGAACACAGTTCCTCAGCGCAGCCTATGATAGGTATCTTAAGCTCTGGGACACTGAGACAGGTAAGACCCACTTGTACTAATACTAATACTTATTTAACTTCTACATTAGCATTGATAAATGAAACAGTGTGAGCAGTCTTCTGTGGCAAATGGTGCCATCTAGAACTGCTGATTCTCATACTACTATTAGCTAATCCCACAAAATGTAGAGGTGAAACTCAACTACATAAGTTGCTTTTGTACTGTGAAGTTTTGTTTCCACCAAATACAATTTATAAAGCAAACACGCTGATAGACAAGCTAATTTGAAATCTTCCATAGACTATTTAATTGATCTTCTTGTTCCCTTCCATCACCTAGCACAGGGCATTGCACATACTTGAAGCACAATAAATGTCTGAAGAACATTAAATTTAATTGCCCACATTGATTAAAATGTAAGTCAGTTTACAGGCCCACAGGCCAGTTGGTTTTATATATTCATAAACATTAAATTGCATCAGTACATTGTGGCCGCTATGATTTTGTATAACCATCTTTCATCTTACTGAATTTTAAGGGTAATAATAATAGCTAATATTTATTGAAACTTACTGTTTACCAGGCATTGTGCTGTGCACTTATATCCAGTATTGCATTCAATTCTTAAAATATCCCTATAATTATTCTTATCATTATAATAGATGAAGAAATTGAAGATTAACGAGGTAACTTTTCCAGAGTCACACAGCTAGTAAATGAACTGATTTAAACCAAGGTCTAATGCCAAAGCCCATACTCTTAACCCACAGGGGCTCTTATCTCTGGCTCCACGTCATAATCGTTTTACCTATTCTGCAATTGATGATTTACTTTTGAAAAATTATTTTTAGTCATTAAGAACCTGTGAAAAAGAATAACGCAGTTTATACTAAAGAACAAGCAGGCTGTCCTTCCCCAAAATTTATTAAGCAGATGACCTCTAGTTTTTAATCCCAGAGTTTATTTTACCTACCCTAACTTGAGTCTTTGGTTTTAGGACAGTGCATATCACGATTTACAAATCGAAAAGTGCCCTATTGTGTCAAATTCAATCCTGATGAAGATAAGCAAAATCTCTTTGTAGCTGGTATGTCTGATAAAAAGATTGTGCAGGTAAGTCTTCTCACAGTATTTTAGTAAGATTTGTACAGTTTATGTTGTATTAGGGGATGGAATAAAGAATAGTAACATGTTTAACTTTTGCTGCTCTTAGGGATTGCTGCTTTTAGTAGAAAATAGTCAGTTGTAAAAAATGTTATGTTAGAGATCTTTTTCTCCTTCACTTTCCATAGTTCTGATCTTTCTTTATTTTCATCAATCTGCTCCACTTCTGTGTTTACCTCTTGTCTGATGTACAGTGGGACATTCGAAGTGGAGAAATTGTTCAGGAGTACGATCGGCATTTGGGAGCTGTCAACACCATTGTTTTCGTGGATGAGAATAGGAGATTTGTGAGCACATCTGACGACAAGAGCCTCAGAGTTTGGGAATGGTGAGTTTCTGTCAGAAAATCTGATTCATATATAAAGAGCAAGCAATTTAAAACTTTGTAGCCAAAGAAAGACCAGCCCTCATAATCTGCAACCATTTGAAGATTTTCACAACTGTGATCTCTGGCTTGCCAACCGAACTCTTTTAAATATTTAAGTATCCAGAATATGGAAGTAAAAATTTAGACATGCTACCTTTAGTAGTCTTGGGACAGTCTATCCATAGGTTATGTGTTTTGAGTTATTTTTCCTACATTGCCAACAAATTTATATTGTGTTGACTTACATTGTTTATTAGGTGCTTTGTAAAATGAGTGAGGACACATAGGGCCCACAGATTTTTAGACTATATTGTTCATGGCTAGCATTGAGTGTTAGATCCTGGCCTTAGAGCCAAAGAAAATATCTTAAAATATCTTAATTTTTTAAACGTCTACATTATGATTATTTAGTACTGAAAATTGCCTTGTGTCATCACCCATTGTGGTAGCCCATAATGGTAGAAAAACAAATGTTTTATTTGTAGACTGTATTGGTTAATGTTGCTTTCCCAGAGAGGAAAACAAAAAACCAAAATATTTTTCTAAAGCCAAGAAATACTAAAGCTAGTTTCACTCCGCGTCGTAGGTCATGTTTTATAATTTCTTTACAAAGAATTGCATAATAATCCTTTTGTTAAAATGAATGTTTGGATGGAGCCTAGGTTGTTTCTATAGTCAGGAAGCATAGCTGAACCGTGGTTATAGCCTTACAGGGACTAGAAAATGTGACTTCTCTGGGGCACCTGGGAGCTCATTCAGTTGTGCGTCCAACTTCGGCTCATGTCATGATCTCACAGCTCGTGGGTTTGAGCCCTGCATCGGGCTCTGTGCTGACAGCCAGCTCAGAGCCTGGAGCCTGCTTCAGATTCTGTGTGTGTGTCTCTCTCTCTGACCCTTCCCTGCTCACGCTGTCTCTCTCTCTCAGAAATAAATAAAACATTAAAAAATTTAAAAAAAAAAAAAGAAGAAAGAAAATGTGACTTCTTACCGTAGAAGTTGCTCTGCTTTAGGAAATGGGAAGCCCTGAACTACAGCCAGTAGTTTCCTCCTGAAACTGAAAACTGAGTCCCTTTGGGGAGCTGAGCAGGTCCCTAACCATTGTCAGGGAACTTTGAGTAATTGAAGGTTTCATGTAATTTCACTGCAATTTCTCCCACACTCAGCACCAGTACACCCCTACAAATTACTCCAGTTCATGAGGAGCTGACTTTCTCCTTTATGTATAGTTTTTATGTCATCCTTCAAGTCCATGCTTTGAGACTGTCTTATAACTAAGATCTCTCTTACTTCAGAAATGTTGTTACATGCACAGAATCTGATATGGACCCAAGGTTTATATGAGCTGCTTTAGACTACTTGCACAGTACTCCGAAGCATAAACATATACATGTACTTGTTTTGTTTATATGCTTTAACAGTTTGATTATACTTAAGCTTTCAGATGTTTCTATCTTCAGACAGTATTTCAGCTCTGTTTTAAAATGTGGAACGGTTTAAAAGAAATTGGTAAAGATTTAAATGATGCACCGGTTGCATGGCTCCAAGAACACTTGTGTGTCTTTTCTAAGTGAGAGCATTGGTCAGCAAAATATTTTGATTAAATTGAGGGGTGATGTCAGCATGTGTCTTGTTTTCCCTTCTCAGAGCTGAAGAAATACTCCTAAGAGTCATACTGTTTGACTATAAATGATGACATCCTTTAGACAAACTCAGTTTAATCCCCGTTTGCTACTGGAGCCTTCCTCACCAATCCTCACATAAGGATAGGCGTCTCCTGTCTGTGATCCCACACAGCATCTTCCCAGTGCTTTCCAGTGCTTGCATATTTGTTCCTCTTTCCTGAAAATGTGTCAGCCATGCTTGCAGTGTGTCCCCAGCGCCAGCACAGTGCCTGGCACTCCATATGCACTGAGTATCTAAAGGGAGTCGTTAATGATGCTGTATCTGTTGAGTCCTTTCTGTGTGCCAAGCATCCTAAGCATGTTTTGTGAACTCTTTCATTTCATGTGCAAAGTAGTCTTCTGAGATAGATATATTTGCTATCCCTGTTTCATAGATGAGGAAACTAGTTAATAGGTTAAGCAATTTGCCTCAGGTTTCATGATACATGAAAGGCCAGAATTCAAACTTGTATTAAGCTGATTACAAAGCTTAAGGGTTTCTTTCCAGCTCTATTAAGGTATAACTGACAAATAAATTTGTAAGATATTTAAAGTTTATAACATAATAATTTAATATATGTATCCACTGTGAAAGGATTCCTACCAAGTTAGCTCATCTTCTACTTTACAGTATTTCAATATTTACCTTTTTTGTTTGGTAAGAACACTTAGATTCTGTCTGCTTTCTTAGCAAATTTTAATTATACAATACAGTCTTATAAGTACAGTCACCATGTTATACATTAGATCCTCAGACCTATTCATCTTACAACTAAGTTTGTACCCTTTTACCATGTATTTCCCTACCCCGATCGAAGCCTCTGGCAGCCACCAGCCTACTTAGTTTCTATGAGTTTGACTTTTTTTTTCTTTTAAGATTGCACATATAAGTGATAAGATGTAGTACTTGTCTTTCTCTTTCTGGCCTATTTCACTTAGCATAACGCCATCCAGGTTCATCCATGTTGTTGCAAATGACAGCATTCCCCTTTTTATAGGCTGAATGTCATACATGTAAATACCACATTTTTCTTATCCATTCTTTCACACTTAGGTTGTTTCCATACCTTGGCTATTGTGAATAATGCTGCATTGAACATGAGCGTACAAATAATCTCTTCAGGATAGTGATTTCATTTCCTTTGGATATATACCCAGAAGTAGGACTGATGGATCATTTTAAATTTCTTGAGGAATCTCCATACTGTTTCCCATAGTAGCTATATGTACCAGTTGACATTTCCACCAACAGTGTACAAGGGTTCCCTTTTCTCCACACCCTCAACAGCATTTGTTGTTTCTTGTCTTTTTGCCAATAGCCATCCTAACGTGTAAGGTGATGTCTCATTATGGCTTTGATTTGCATTTCCCTGATGATGAGTGCTGTCGAGCACTTTCCTGTATCTGTTGGCCATTTGTATGTCTTCTGTGGGAAAGTGTCTCTTCAGGTCCTTTGCCCAGTTTTTAACTGGGTTATTTGGATTTTTGATAATAGTTGTACAAGTTCCTTATATATTTTGGATGTTGCCCGTAATTGGATATATGCTTTGCAGATATTTTCTGCCCACTCCTTACATTGCCTTTGCATTTTGTTGACGGTTTTCTTTACCGTACAGAAGCTTTTCACTTTGAGGTTGTCCCACCTGTTTATTTTTGTTTTTGTTGCCTGGCTTAAGGTGTCTAATCCAGAAAATATTTGCAAAGACCAATATGCAGGAGCTTATCTCCTATGTTTCCTTCCAGGAGTTTCAGGTCTTATGTTCAAGTCTCCAATCCATGTTGACTTGATTTTTATGTGCAGTGTAAGACAGGGGTCCTGTTTCATTTTTATGCATGTCAATATCAGGTTTTCCCAGCACCGTTTATTGAAGAGACTATACTTACTCCATTGTATACTTTATGCTCCTCTGTCAAAAATTAGTTGTTTATATATGCATGAATTTAGTTCTGGGCTCTCTGTTTGGTCCCATTTGCTATGTGTGTCTGTTTTTACACCAATACCATTTCTGTTTTGATTACTATAGCTTTGTATTATAGTTAAAATCAGGAAGTTTGATGCCTCCAGCTTTATTCTTTCTCAGGACTTCTTTAGAGTCTTTCGTGGTTCCATACAGTTTAAGGATTGTTGTTCTAATTCTGTCAAAAATGTCATTGGAATTTTGGTAGATATGGAATCAGATCTATAGACTGATTTGGGTATTGTGGACATTTTAACAATGTTAATCCGGGGCGCCTGGGTGGCTTAGTCGGTTAAGCGTCCGACTTTCGCTTAGGTCATGATCTCGCGGTTCGTGGGTTTGAGCCCCGCGTTGGGCTCTGTGCTGACTGCCAGCTCGGAGCCTGGAGCCTGTTTCAGTCTGTGACTCCCTCTCTCTCTGACCCTCCCCTGCTCATGCTGTCTCTCTCTCTCCTAGAAATAAATAAAACATTAAAAAAAAATAAATAAATAACAGTGTTAATCCTTCAGATCCATGAACGTGCAATATCTTTCCACTTATCTATGTCATCTTCAGTTTCTTTCATCAAAGTTTTATATTTTTCAATGTACAGATCTTTTACCTTCTTGGTTAACTTTATTCCTAAGTATTTTCTTGTTTTTTGATGCTACTATAAATGGGATTGTTTTTCTCAATTTATTTTTCCAGTAGCTCATTGTTATTGCCTAGAAATGCAACTGGTTTTTGAATATCAAGTTTGTATCTTGCAACTTCACTGAGTCATGTATTAGTTCTAACAGTGGTTTTTGTGAAGTCATTAGATTTTCTATATATAATATCATGCCATTTGCAGAGACATTTTACTTCTTTTTGACTTGGATGCCTTTTTCTTCTTGCCTGACTGCTCTGACTAGGATTCCTAATACTATCATGTTGAATAGAAGTGGTTAGAGGAGACACCCTTCCTGATCTTAGAGGAAAAGCTTTCAGCCTTTTACAGTTAAGTGTGATGTTAGCTGTGGTCTTGCCACACATGGGTATCTTTCATATATACCCAGTTTATTGTGACTTTCTATTATGAAAGGATGTTGCATTTTGAAATTTTTTTGCATTTATTGAGATTATATAATTTTTAGCCTTCATTTTTGTATCTCATTTATTGATTTGCATATGTTGATTATCGTTGCATCTCAAGAATAAATGCCACTTGATCATGTCGTATGATTTCCTTAATGTACTGTTGAATTCAGTCTGCTAAAACTTATTGAGTATTTTTGCATCTATATTTATCAGGGATGTTGGCCTCTAATTTTCTTTTCTTGTAGTGTTCTTGTCTGGCTTTGGTATCAGGGTAATATTGGCCTTATAAAATCAATTTTGAAGAATTCTCCTCTATTTTTTGAAAGAGTTTGAAAAGGATTAATATTAATTCTTCTTTAAATGTTTGGTGTAACTCACCAGTGAAGCCATCTGGTCCTGAACTTTTGTTGTTGTTGGGTGATTATTGATTACTGCTTCAATATCCTTATAGTCATGTTCAGATTTTCTATTTCTTCATGATTCAGTCTTGGTAAATTGCATGTTCCTAGGAATTTATCCATTTCTTCTAGGTTTTCTAATTTGTTGGTATATAATTGTTCATAGTAGTTTCTCATGATCCTTAGTGTTTCTCTATTATCAGCTGTAATGTCTCTTTCATTTCTGTTTTTGAGTTTTTCTCTTTTTTTTCTTAGCTTAGCTAAATGGCGATTTTCTTTTTCAAAAACACAGCTCTTAGTTTCATTGATCTTTTCTGTTATCTTTTTAGTCTCTATTTCATGTACTTCCTCTCTGATCTTTGTTATTTTCTTCTTTCTGCTAACTTGGACATAGGTTGTTCTTTTCCCAGTTCCTTCAAGTGTAAAGTTTAATTGTTTATTTGAGATTCTTCTTGCTTAATGTAGGTGTTTTTCAATATAAACTTCCCTCTGGCTTTTGCCATATCCCATAAGTTTTGGTATGTTGTTTTTCTATTTTCATTTGTCTCAGGATAGTTTTGATTTCCCTTTTGATTACATCTTTGACTTGTGTTTTGTTTAGTAGCATGTTGTTAATCTCCACATACTTGTACATGTTCCAGTTTTCTTGTAATTGATTTCCAGCTTCATACCATAGTGGTTAGAAAAGATGCATGATAGGGGTACCTGGGTGGCTCAGTCAGTTAAGCAACTGACTTCGGCTCAGGTCATGATCTCGCAGTTTGTGGGTTCGAGCCCCGCATCGGGCTCAGTGCTGACAGCTAGCTCAGAGCCTGGAGCCTGCTTCTGATTCTATGTCTCCCTCTCTCTCTGTCCCTCCCCTGCTCGTGCTTTGTCTCTGTCTCTCAAAAAATGAATAAACATTAAAATTTAAAAAAAAAAAAGAAAAGAAAAGATGCATGATACAGTTTCGGTCTTCTTAAAGATATTACGACTCTTTTGTGGACTAACAGATGATCTTTCCTGGAGAGTATTTCACGTGCACTTGAGAAGAATGTATATTCTGTTGCTGTTGGGTGCATTGTTCTGTATAAGTCAATTGAGTCTGTCTGGTCTAATATGTCATTTAAGTGCAATGTTTCCATATTGACTTTCTGTCTGGATGATCTATCTATTGTTGACAGTGAGGTACTGAAGTCCCCTGCTATTACCGTATTGCTATCTATTTTCCCCTTCAGATCTGTTAATGTTTGCTTTATATATTTAGGTGCTCTGATGTAGGGAATATATGTATTTATATTTGTTACATCTTCTTGAGGAATTGACCCCTTTATTATTATATAATGACCTTTCTACTACTTCAGCTTTTGGCTTAAAGTCTATTTTGTTTCGTACAAGTAGAGCAGCTACCCCTGCTTTCTTTTGATTTCCATTTGCATGGAATATATTTTCCATCCTTTCACTCTCCATCTGTTTTGTCCTTACATACAATGTAGAGTTGGGTCTTGTTTTTTCCTTTGTTTTGTTTTATCCATTCAGCTAAGTTTAGCTGAATATATCTCTTGTATCTATTTACATTTAAAGTAATTATTGATAGGTATGGACTTACCAGTACCATTTTGTTCATTGTTTTCTGGCTGTTTATAGTTCCTTAATTCCTTTCTCTCTTCCTCTCTTCCTTTGTGATTTGATGATTTTATATAGTAGTATGCTTTGATTTCTTTCTCTTTCTCTTTTGTGTATCTGTTAGAGGCTTTTTCCCTTGTGGATGCCCTGAGGCTTACATAAAACACCCAGAACCTGAATTAATTATATGGCTGGATAGTTAGATGAAAGAAGATCTGGTGGGTAGAGAAGAAGATAACTTGCATCCAGTTTGATTAGTTGGAAAGAAATGAAAGTGAGGATCAGTCTTGCTATAAACACAAGGAGGAAGCAAAACCACCTCAGGATCCCTGGAAATATCCTTCACCCCATACAACTGTCCCTGAAAGGCAGTTACTAGTGTAATTGGCAACTTGCTTGGGAGAGGAAGGGAGGTCCTGACCACCTCAAAGTGAGAACTAATCCCACCAGTAGGAAAATTACTGCTACTAGGGCTCTCAGACAGGTGTTGTTTGCTAAACTTGTTACACCCTAAACCTGCCAAGAGTAGCACCTTGATAGAAGCAAACAAACTAAAGGAAACTTGGTTTTCTTAAACAATACTGTATTAGTAAGACTAGTACACAGTTTTAAAGGAGAATAAGAGATTATAATTACATATTGAGCAGCCTGTGGTATGCTAATTGATAAATGGATGAGGTGTCAGAGACATGTTTTCTCCCAAAGGTATTTATTTTGTTAAAATATTTTTAGAAGAAAATTTGACAGAGGTTGATCCAACTGTTTATCTTTAAAAATTTTATAGGATTTTGTTAAGGGCTTTTCAATGATATCATTTCCAGACTGAAGATTATTTGTAAGATGTAAGTTACTAGCTTATTACACTGAATTACAGTTTCTAATTAGAAAATAGGGTTGTGTTTATCAAATATAACTATGCCTAGCAGGCATTTTTACTAGCAATAATGAAGTCCACAGAGCATGGAGACTCCTTTTTTATTCTACAGCTCATTGTACCAAGACTCCTTGAAAGAAGGAAGCTACATACATTTTTTTGGTTTACTTTTAGTAAAACATTGATTGATCTGAACCTAGACTATGGTTAATTTAATTTAGAAATGCTCTTACATTTTAATCTATGTTACTGATGATTTTTGGCTAATAATTTTATATGAGGACGGTCAGATGGTTGAGCTTTTTAAAAAATTTTTTTCAATGTTGATTTATTTTTGAGAGAGAGAGTGAGCGGGGCAGGGGCAGAGAGAGAGAGGGAGACACAGATACCGAAGCAGGTTCCAGGTTCTGAGCTGCCAGCACAGAGTCTGATCCAGGGCTCATACTCACGAACCGCAAGATCAAGACACATGGTTGAGCCTTTTTCAGACCGAGGTTCTTTTTAAATACATTTGGGTTATTTTAAAATGTCACTTCTTATTGGTAGAAAGCATTAGAAATTTGATATATGATATTATTCCTCAGGTTACACCTAAAAATGTTTTCTTTTAATCAAGACCCTCCTAGAAGTTTTTTCTTTTAAGTTTTTTTTTTTTTTTTTTGAGAGACAGAGCAAGGTGGGGAGGGGCAGAGAGAAAAGGAGCAAGAGAATCCCAAGCAGGCTCCGCATTGTCAGCACAGAGCCCAGTGTAGGACTCGAACTCACAAACCTTTAGATCATGACCTGAGCCAAAACCAATAGTCAGACACTTAACCGACTGAGCCACCCAGGCATCTCCCCCCTCCATAGAGATTTTTTTCTAATCGTTTGCTTCTTCTGGATGGGTAGATAGATGGGTAATGAAAATCCTTACATAAAAGGAAATTATTCTTACAGTTATTATTATTTTCCAGTTAAAGTTTTGGAACTTGAACCATAGTTAAAAATTGATATTGCTGCTTTAGATTCTGTGTTATTCTTCAGACTACATTTTCCACACATTATTCTGTAAAAAAACATTTCTGGTCACTCATGAAAAGCAACGAGACCAAAATCCTTCACTATTACTAAAGAATTTCTTATCAGGGAGAATATTAAAAACAAAAAGGCATATGGAAATTGTCAGGATTCTAGATCTGGGTGACTAGTTTGGGATTTTTGTTGTTCTTGTTTTATCCTTCGTATCACTCACATAAGAATTTACTTAATGCATTTTCCCCCTGCACCATACACATCTAGAATCCTTCACATGTAAACTGAATAGAAGATGTCCAGATACCAAACCCTGATCTCCCTTACCCATGCCGAAATCTCATTACTTCTAGATGGGCTCCGCCTGCTCGCAGATCCCCACACAGCTTCGCCTAACAGCCACATGCATCGCTCAAGGCTCTTTCACACTCTCACCTGCCTGCCAAGTAGCAAGTCCAGGCCTGACTGGCAGGTTGAATAAGGATGCCTCCCTGTAGGTTGGCCTCAGGCATTTTGCCTCTGCCTAGTATGGTGCATTTTGAGATGAACTCCTTGTTAAAGAACTTTAGTCACAGATTTTTTTCTAACATAAAGCTCAAAGTTTAAGTCAAATAGAATTGGAAAACCACCAACACCGTTATAATTCTCATGGAAAGGCACGTGTGAAGTGAAAGATCTGTAATAAGCAACAGGATGCCACTTTGTGATTTTCCTTCCACCCAGGAAGTTTCACGAAAGGTTTTATTAAATATATAATTTCAAGAATATCTCTTTAGTTTCAAGGACAATTCTTCTAAAGGTACTTTTTAAAAATGATTTATTCTGATCAGCTGTTTTTCGATTTTAGGGATATCCCTGTGGATTTCAAGTACATAGCAGAGCCCAGTATGCACTCGATGCCCGCAGTGACTTTGTCTCCAAATGGTGAGTTAGTGGGTAGAATGTGTTTTTAAATGAGCCTGTAAGACAAAGTGTGATTTCCATATTCAAAGACTTTGGCCATTCCCTCCTAGGGCAAGTCTGTCACAGTGCCATACTTGTATAAGGAAACCTTTTCAAAATTAGAAATAATCACTGGTTTTCATAAGTGAGTCACCTCACCCATTCTCTTGTTTTTAAAAAAAAATAAACAAACTGAATTGCATCTAACATTGAACAATCCAAGTATTTCCATCTGAGGATCAGGTTGTTTGTTTTTTTTTTAAATAATTCTCCTTCCGACAGAATCATGTTCATTTAGTGATTTATTTTGAGTTCTTTCTCTTTCAGGGGATAGAAAATTTTGATCTGGTTTCCCCATAATAAAAACACTTTAGCAATTTACCATAAAAGATTTTCTCAGGCAAAATTAAAAAAAGATAACTCCATCTAATACTGTTTTCTATGCAATAATGCATTGCCTTGTAAGTGCAGGGTAATTTGTACTACAGATACACTGTGACAGTTTACTGATATAATTATAGCTTTACATGAGGGTATTAAAGTAGAGGGTCTGATGTTGGGGCAACACTGTCATCACATCACCGCTAACTCACATAGCACCTGTGAGTGAGGAACAAGAAAAAGGAAAGAGGCAAGAAATAGTTCATGGTTCCATCAAGGATTCTGCCACCAGCAAATCAGTGATCCTTTTTGTCAAATGCCCTATAATTTTTAGAAGAAGGGCAACCTGAGTTCTATCTATTTTGATAATCATCATACTGTATACTTCATCACATTTGTCCCTTTGTATCTGCATCTTATGTCGTGTGTTTTTAAACTACCCATTGCAAACATTGTGCCCAGAACGAGGCTGTTTACTCTCTCAGACTGAATACTGTTAGGAGCACTTCCTCAGTTAATAATGTCTGCAAGTACCATAGGATGCAAAAAGATCCCACAGTTTAGGCTCTCGAGGCTTTGGTGAATCTTGGGTAGATAAATGCAATTTGGCCTTTCAATACAGTTACTGTGGTTTTTTGGTGCTATATCTTTTTTGAATAGTTTTATTTAATAATCCTAGGTTTTCTCACCTAGAGGTAATCTTTGCTTTTTCCATAATTAACATAGATAATTCTTTTTTCCCTCATGGTTCTGTTGTACTTCAAATTAATTTAATTTCATAAAATTTTACTTGAGTCCTGTTCATGCTAAACTCAGAACTTCTGTATATCCTTACGTAAGCAAAAAGAGCTCTTATATGGAGAGTGCTTAATGATACGGGATTATATGCACAAAATCCATTACTTTATATATAAATCCCTCTTGTCAGCAACACATTTATAATACTCTATAGATAGTATAGTAAATTCATTTTCCTATTATTGTAAAGTAGTTGGTAACAAGAGAATATTAATGTCTGAAGATATTTAAAGTCTTTTTAGAATTTTTGGTCTTGCTCTAAAATGTCCCATTTCTTGAATTTACAGGGAAATGGCTAGCATGCCAATCAATGGACAACCAAATCTTAATTTTTGGAGCACAGAACAGATTTAGACTAAATAAGAAAAAAATTTTTAAGGGCCATATGGTAGCAGGTTATGCTTGTCAGGTGGACTTTTCACCAGACAT
This sequence comes from Hyaena hyaena, assembly GCF_003009895.1. NCBI lineage: Eukaryota > Metazoa > Chordata > Mammalia > Carnivora > Hyaenidae > Hyaena > Hyaena hyaena. The sequence goes on along the minus strand of NW_024082146.1, from coordinate 61,432 downwards.
GAGGTAAGTTGAAATCTCCCGTGTTCTCATATTCAAATATGATGATATAAACTACTGTCGTACAAGTAATAACACTTTAAAAATCCCTCTTGCCTATGTAATTGTATGAGAATGGTGCAGTCTGTCACAGTGCCTGCTGGAAAGGCAGGAACACGTTACGAAAACTACATTTGGCTTTTTTAAGTTCTGCAGTGTGTCTCCTTCTACCGCTTGGTCCTGTGCCCTTTAACCACATCATAAGTTCCTGTTTACACAGGCAATGCCGTATTTTCTCTCTGCTCTTCTAACAAGGCAAGGCAGACTGTAATGGCTCTACTGCTGTGATTGAACACCAGCAGAATTCTGTATCACAGTGTTGACACGAACAACTTCACTGCAGCTTTTGTGTTGAAACCTGAAATCCGGCCCTTGACTATTTCTAGGCCGCACTGGATTTGTGGAGCCCAGATAGAGCCTCTCTCTGAGTGAAACTCTGCATCCATTCCCCTATTCTCAGCTAAAATATATAGATATAAGTAATTCAGAAATCTCTGTAACCTTGTAGGTTTAGGCTGGGAATTGTACCTTAGATTCCTACCTCTGAGTCAGTCTTAGACATTTTCAAAAGATGTTGGAGCCAGAAAATAACTATGAAGGTGGTTGAGTCTGACTATGGTAGAAGGGGTGTTTGCTGGCTCTTTGTGAAGCTGGTTCCCCTCACTGTTGCTGACTGTCTAGAGAGTGATTTAATACTGCATTTATTGTGGCCCTTGGGTTTCCCAGTCTTCCAAGTTAATAAATTTTTATTCATAGGTTGATAGCTCAATGGGGAGATTCTTTTAGTAGAAGTTTAAATTCTAGACTGTTTATTCCCTACCTTGTTATTCTCACTGAGTATTGTATATTCATATTGACTTTTTTTAAGGTTACAGGGAAAAGGATAAACACTTTCTCTGTTCCTTATCCACTTTAAGGTCTTTGAATAATTTGAATTTCTTTTCCTTCCTATTCTAGCTATGTGATTTCAGGAGATGGAAATGGAAAATTGAATATCTGGGACTGGAAGACCACAAAACTCTACAGTCGATTTAAAGCTCATGATAAAGTGTGCATCGGGGCAGTGTGGCACCCTCATGAAACCTCTAAAGTCATCACATGTGGTTGGGATGGTCTCATTAAATTGTGGGATTAATGAGATGAATCCTTATTGAGGGTCATTTTTGATCCAATGTCATATTTAACTATATTTAAATATTAAATGTGTTGGATGACAACTTGATTTACAAATTATGATTTCCTTACATGGCCTTATGAAGTTGACCCATTGTTTTAAAAAACAATTTTTTTTGTAAACTTGTCTCATATACTTTCACTGGCAATTTCATTTTGTTCTTTGTAGATGTTATTTATATATACAGAGAATGACCATTGACTTTCCATTTGGTGAGTGGTAATTGTTGGCAGGCAGTCGGGGTTTACCCCCTTGATATACTGAAAAGATCTCTTTGGAATTGAGGAAGAGTCCTTGGTGGATTTGGAGTTTTTAAAGGAGATAATATAATTAACGACAAATAATTCTGAAAAGCACCGTATGTTTGCCTCTTCAACAAAAAGGGAAGTAAGGAACAGGAATGATGTAATTTAATGTGAATCTGAAAGAAGGATAAAACCACCCACAATTACTGGTTCCATTATTTTTGGTGGGTCATGTTCAAATCTTTTGGATTCAGGAGTTCTGCTATTTTTTATGGCATATATCGTACGTTTACTTGTAAGCCAGCAATCTTCTCTGACTGCAGATATTCCTCTAATTATTAAACAGTGGAAAATAAACCAGAGTTTTTTCCTTGGCTTTCTTCCTGATCAGTACAGACAGGACTATATATAATCAGAGAATTATGTTATTTTTGAAGGTGAAACTCAAGAGGATGAGTGAAGACTTTGAATTTTATTTGTATTTACTCTCTGTAAGGATCTGGCTACACTTTCATAAATCAGGGTCTTCTAGGTCATTGATTCATAGATGTTACTACTGAAATACTCCTCATAGGAGATAGGGTATGAGGGCATCGTCGAAAAATGTCACCTTGTCATTTCTTTGAAGTTGTATGTTTTATCTTTAAAATTATTCTGATTTTGCTCGTGGATATATTCAACAACTTTTTAAGACTGGAAAAATGTTTTCCAAATGGAAAGAAGTTAAATTGATACTTTGAGTAAAAGTGATACTCCAGGAAGATGGCTAGGGTTCCCTACTTTGAGAAGCAATCACTGTGGTTAGTTTAAAAAAAAAAACAACTTTCAGATTGTGGCATCAAGATAGCCTCTTGAATACAGTAGCTAATAGTGCTTTGGGTGACAAGCCATTTCTTCTGGTTTATTAAGAAGTATCTGTAAGATATTTGAATGTGCTTTGAAATATTTCAGTACCATGCTTAAAAAGATTGGTTCATAGTGGCTCGGACTGCTGACTTGGAGACCAAAATCATGTTGAATGTTGATATCCTAAGGGCATTAGCTCTGAGTCCTGTGCTATCAATAGCCATTCATGCTCCTTGTGCTTAGAACTTCCATTTTTAAAAAGGCCTGGAATTGATGACCTGGCACTAGAGCCAGACATAAATAAATCCCAAAGAAGAAAATGGAAAAAGAGAATAAAAATGGGAGACTTGTTATTTTGGGATGCACAGACACTCAAAGAAATAAGATTACACTGCCTGGCCGCTGCCTTTCTGTATCTGCCAGGAAGGGTGGCCACCGTTCCCTGAAGAGGAAGGAATTCACGCGAGACCTTTTCTTTAGTCCCAAGCCACTGGTTTTAACAAATGTGAATTACTGAAATGTGATGGGACAAAAAGCTTAATCATACATTTAAACTTTGATCTCACCCAGCGTCCGTATTGTATATGTTACAAATCATAATTTCTAAATCTGGGTTTATTTTATTGTGTTTTTGACTGTTCCTAAACTAAGTAACTGTATATAAAAGTTGTCTCTTTTTTTAAAAAGATCGTATTTTTAAATAAAGCATTTTTGTAGAAAGTGTTATCAAAATTTTCATTCTCAGTTTTAAGTCTCAACTCTGTTGAGGGACAACAGATTAAACCATTTGGAGATTTTAATGGGTCATTTTTATTTTATGGGGAGACATGACGCGTTAGAGGTGGGGATGGTATTTTAATATGGAATATTAACAAGTTCATTATAGTTACCTAACAAAAATACAGGGCGGTGCGCTGAGAGCACATAGATTAAGTGTAACGCATTCCATATTTACGCATCTAAGTGGTCACACTGAGTCCTGGCTGCATCTGTTTCAGAGTACACAGATGAGTGGGTCTCTTGTCCAGCTTCAAAAAGCCTAAGACCACGTGGTTACTGAAATTAGGCGCTTACCTTCTGGCCCCTTTTCCTCACTGCAACCTTTTTATCAGACCCAGGACAGATTTCCTTCCTAAAGGTTAGAATAAAAGTGCTGCTTTACTGAAAGTTTTAATCAAATGAACATTTAAATACTGAAGCACAAGCTGGGAACGTTTTGCCCTAACTAAGGAGACACTCTGAAGATAAAGTATGGGGAACAGCATCAAACCGGCGCTTCTAAAAAAACTGTAGTGATTCTTGATGATGCGCTGTGAGGCTGCCTGATGTCCTTAGCATGTTTATAAATTATGGGGAGGAAAACAGTAACGGTGAAATCTTAAACCCTCAGACGACAGCCATAAGGACTGCAACACCAGCATTGATTACAGAGGCTCTCCTTGATAAAAAGTGATTCTCAGAGTGGACTGAGAACCAGCTGTAGCAGAATCACGAGATGGTGGTGCTCACTGAGATGCAGAGGAGAAGAAAATGGAGGTTAGTTGGAGGAGCCAGTGAACATATATACATATATGTTCATTCACATACTCATATTTTTGTATCCTCATAGTATATATCCTTCACTGGATCAAACTCCACTTGTGGCAAGGTCCCTGGTTGATAGGCAGGTACACTGAGGATGAGAACCACCGATATAAAGTCTGAGTTTATCTTGAGTATTTCAGAAACAAGGTAAACTCAAGAGGAATTTTGCTAACCAAAAACAAAGACGTGTGTGTGAATATATGTATGTATATACATTTTCTATATTTCTTTGTATACTGTCCATGCTCATAATCACTTTAATAATTGTAGAAACCACTTTCTCAATCTAAACACCACAATTTTATCTGGAACCTAAGGGAAAAGAAGTCACAACTTGCAGCCAGAGTCCTTAGAGTGGCTTTATTTTTTAGTGACAAAGAGAATTCCTTTGCTGGTACAGTCTCCTGTAACTGCAGTCACAAGCTTCAGATGAATTTTTTTTTTTAGCTCTCCACATCCTACTCTCCACCCTTCAGCATTTGAGGTCTGAGGGACTAACTCAAATCTCAAGCATTTTTTACGTACATGTCCCAGTACTGTGCTGTTGAACAGAAAAATGTAGGCCGTGTAATCTTTTTCATGTGTGTAATTTTTAACTTTCTATGGCCACATTAAAAAAAAACCAGGAGATATTAATTTTAATAATATTTTACTTAATGTAATATATCCAAGATATTATTTCAACATTTGATTATTTTTTTAAATAAATATTTACTTTTCTCATACTAAGTCTTTGAAATCTGGTGTATATTTTATACTTCACAGCCCATCTCCATTCAGACCCTAAATATTCATGAAATATTTTACCCATTTTATATCAAGTTGATTTACCAGCCCAAGCTGTTGCCAATAGAGTCTTCTAATAATCAAATCAGGTATAAGTTTTTAAATATAAGTTAATTAATTAAAAGTAAATACAATTTAAGATGCAGTTCCTCAGTCACATTGGCCACATTCTAAGGGCTCACAGCAACACTGGCTGATGGCTGCCCATGCTACACATACAAAGCTAACACCACTTTTTACGTGGTTCAAAAATTCAACTTTACTGCTTCATCTTCTAAGGTTCAAACTACTCAAAAAATGTTAGGAACGTACATGTTCTCTGTGCTACATTTTGGGCAGTTTCCTCCAGTTCACTCTGTAGTCTCTTCACCTGTGTCTGATCTGCCCCTTAACCCCTTAAAGGTATTCCAATGACTTACCCTTTATGGAAGGCCTTTTTTTTATAGTCTTTCATGCCTTTCATCACTTCAAACAATTTAAATTTTCTTTAAGATTTGTTATTATGTCGAGTTCTTAGGCTGAACATCCCAGTGTTTATGTGTCTGTCAAGTCTACCTCATGGTGGGCCATTTCCTTGTCACTTATAACTTTGTATTAGGAATTCATCTTAAGTGTGTCTTGTTTTTTGTTTTGTTTTTTAAGACATCCTTTATAGTCTGAGTTGAAGGAGTCCCTTCACAATGGTTTTACATTTGCTTCTGCCATATACTCTAACCTTCACTCTCTTAGTTTTTTTATCTCAGTTTCTCACCTTATGGTTTTCCTCACCATGAGATTAATATAAATTCAACACCTTAAAAAAAGGCCAGCGGTTTCAAGTTCTCACAGGAAACTTTTACTTCCTCTCAGAGCTACAGCAAGGATAAGCTTTCCTGTGGTGCAGGGCAGGGGTGAGAGGGGTGCATTTTTTAGGACTCTTCCTTTGAGGTTGTCGCCCTCCAAGGGTCCCACTGCTGAAGGTGTGTCCTGGCCCATCTTTTCCCCCAACACAACCTTATGTCCAGTGCGCCAGGCCTGTAGCATCCCTGGTAAACACTCATCTCCTAGGACTACTGCAGTGCATGGTCTTGCTCTACCTGTCAGCCTTCAGGCTCCCTCGGAGCTTCGTGTGTCTGAAGATTTTTCCTTCTGGGCCATTCGGCCTAATGTATCAATGTATACGTCTATACGTTTGTGTTGTGTGTGTACAAAAGGTAACACATTCACACGTGTACACACAGAAGAGTCACCATAGATATATATACGAAACCTAGTATCTTCAGATATTGCCACTTTGTAAGGACATTCTGAAAACAAAAGTATAAACCAGTACAGTCTGAGACATGGTTTTTAGAACCAGGTGAGTTTAAGTGTGTTATCCAAAAAGGTACTTTGCCTAAGGGCACTTCTTTTGATTGGAGAGTCATCAGAACAGAGTCCCCTATTACCTGGGCCTTTTCTTCTGAATAAGCACATCATTTGGATCCTTCTGAATTTATCCTAAGGCTTCCCTTTAGAGCACACAAATCAAGAAATTATCCTACCCCTGTCTAAGCCTTCTCTAATCACACACAAAAAAACAAAACCTTAGATTAACAAGATCTTCAAGCTAGAAGAAACCTTAGAAATCAAACATCCCAACCTAACATAAGAAAACAGGCCAGTAAAGGCGCTGATTTGTTTAATACCACACAGCTAGTTACCAACAGCATCAAAATCTGTCTCTTTCCATCCTACTATTCTGCCGCCTCCACATAATGCAACTTTCTTGTGTATTTTTTAAATCTCAGATTTGCAGCATAATGTTTGTGGCTTCCAGCTTGCTCTCTCTGAGGTAGTTTTAAAGAAACACTCAGTTACCCAGATTATGTGTATTTCATTCTTCAGTAAAACAGAACCCTGCTAAAGATGTTCTCTCGGCCTCTTGCATTAGAGATGGGCCCCCATCACTTTCTCATAACTGTGCCCACAGTAACATTGCTACTTTTACAAAGCATTAGTTTTCAGGAGAACTAGCATTTTTCCATATAGTGCTAAACAAAGTATGGCGCTAGCTTGCTTCATTTATTTTCCTTATGGACAGAAGTATAATTATTTAAAGTATTTCAATAAGATCTAAATGTAGGCAGTTTAAGAATACGTTGAATCTTTGGGTTTCGATTTCATGTATAAAGTACAAATGACCTCTCTCAGTCAGAAAAAGACTTCTTTACACAAGATGAAGTGTATTTCTAAACGCACAAAGAACCAGCAATTGGCTAATACAAAAAGAATTATGTCATTGCTTAAAAGGCAAACATAAACTTATCTCCAGCAGAAGTGAACAATTATATTAATTGGCCTAGAGTTACTATTGTATTGTCAGGTAAGATAATCTGTTTTAATGAGGGCTTCATTTTTAATTTGACAATGTGTGATGACGAGGGTGGCTCCCTGGTGTGAATCCAAGCTTTGCAATATCCAAACGTAATACTTCGGAAATACAAATCCTGTACCGTATTTACTATATCTGTAACCGTATAGCCAAAGCAGAAATGGTGCACACGACTAACTAACTGGACTAAATCCTGTAAATTCACGAGTTTACAGTTACTTTGGTTCTACCCTGATGTAAACATTAGTGGACCTTCAGTCAACTCTGCCAGACGTTTGTTTACTTCTGTCAGGCTCTCTTCATTTGAACATATCAAATACGTATATGATAACCTGTGTGAGCTGCATCAAATTCAGTCACTCTCTAAGAGAAATGGGAAATCCTTTTCCTTGGACTTTAATTTGAAATTGTGGCACAGCCTGTGCTAAAAGGTGATGTCTGAATCTCTTACAAAGTTCCATGTCTTTCACCTAAAAAAATAACAGATTTTTGATCATTTGAAGAATAGTATTGAATTTGTATTTTCAGATTCACCTATGAGCATTGCTCTGTTAAGAATAAGCTCATGTAGGAGCACCTGGGTGGCTTAGTCGGTTAAGCGTCCGACTTTCGCTTAGGTCATGATCTCGCAGTTCGTGGTTTCGAGCCCCACGTCGGGCTCTGTGCTGACTGCCAGCTCAGAGCCTGGAGCCTGTTTCAGTCTGTGACTCCCTCTCTCTCTGACCCTCCCCTGCTCACGCTGTTTCTCCTAGAAATAAAAAAAAAAATTAAAAAAAAAAAGAATAAGCTCATGTATGTGCAGGTCAAAGACCACTTGAAGCAAAGGAAACCCTGCACTTTCAAGCAACAGTGCCCTTTCTAAAGCCCACGAGGAAAGTGCCACATGGTGGGCTGAGCCAGGGCCAAGAGCGGCCTCCAGGCCTCACAAGAGACTTTCTGGCAACTGAAATATTGACTGAGAAGTTGCTGGATCCCCATATTCCTTCAGTAAGCCTCCATTGGCAGCCATATCTTAATCAAGTAGATGGTTTAAAAAAAATTTTTTTACATTTATTTATTTTTGAGAGACAGAGAGAGACAGTGTGAGCAGGGGAGGGGCAGAGAGAGAATGAGACACAGAATCTGAAGCAGGCTCCAGGCTCTGAGCTGTCACAGCATAGAGCCTGATGAGGGGCTCAAACTCACAAAGTGTGAGATCATTACCTGAGCCAAAGTCAGATGCTCAACCAACTGAGCCACGCAGGTGCCCCACAGGTAGATTGTTTAAATTAAAGCTGCATGCTACAAGAATGCCCCACGTGTAACAGATTTGCAGGTCTTAATGTATTTGTGGTTCTCTCCCCCTGCCCCACCGCATTTACTAATAAGAAAGCCAAAATTCATCCATTGGGAGTAGCAGCTTACATCTGTTAGAGGCTACTGAGGTGACATTGTGGAGGGAAGGGGACCAGCCCAGGTTCTGGATCTGAAAGACTGAGATGTGGATTCCTGCTCTACCATCATGTGCTAGTGGCATATCCTGAAAAAGCTATTTAATCTCTCAGAGCTCCCTTACCTGCATAACCGGGAAAATTACACTTCCTTGCAGGGTTGCTGGGAGAACCAGGAGCAATCTCTGCACCATACGGGGCACACAGTAAGCTCTCAATACCGGCTCCTGACTTTGTTCTCTGTGTTTTGTTTGTGCTGCTTTTGTGGTGGTTACAGTGGTGCTTGTTCTCCATTTCCCAGCTCTTCTCAAGCGGGAGCTTCCCAAACAGCGGCACTGTGGTACCCCAGACCCTCTCTCATCATGGCCTACACCAATTTGATTTTGCCGCCTAGAGGACATCTGACACTGTCTGGAGACACCTGTGGTTGCCACAACTGAGGGAGGAGGGGGAGAGATGCTCCTGGCATCTAGCGGGGCCAGGGATGCTGCCGAACATTCTACAGTGCACAGAATAGCCCTCCCTCCCCCAGCAAGGAATTAGCCAGCCCCAAATGGCAATCCGTGCTGAGGTTAAGAAACCCCAGCCCACACAATAAGCATAATAAATTTTAGAGGCAGGGAAACCATGGCAACAGTCAGATTACTCATCATAAATTTCAAACTATCCATGAAGGGAATGAAGGACAGTCTTAGAAATAAGCACAAAATAAGTACAAATAACTATTGAACAAGCTGCCTAGTAGGTGGGTGTGGGTGGGTGTGTTTGTGATTTATTTTGAGTGGTTTTTTTCCCCTTAACAGTACAGCCATTCTTGCTTCAGATATATATAATGAAATGAAGTCAATGTTCTGCACCACCAATCTGGAATAAATGGTAACGTGCCCTGCACAAAGGGGGCTTTCAGTAATTCCATAGATCTTCAATCCAATGAATTAAAAATCTTAACATGCCTGTGTACATATCTAAAACCTGATCAGATTGGACACATAGGATCAGAACATTTCAAACTTTAGTGTAAAAGAAGGTTTAAAAGGTTTAGCATTTTTTTTAAAAAAGAAGCTTATTGTATATACTTCAGTGTGTAAAATTTTAATTAAAAAATAAAAGAGAGAATCTGCGATATAATCCAAACAGGAACTGGGCTGAAGTTAACCTTCTTTTGGAGACACCACCATGCAAACTGAGAGTTGCACCACTTCAGAGTTTTTAATGGGTACTTTGTGCTTTTGAAATATCTATGGTCTTGAGAACAACTTAACTGCTATTTTTTTTTGTTTTGTTTTTTGTTTTTCTGGGGGGAGGGAGGAGCAGAGAAAGAGAGAGAGAGAGAGAGAGACAGAGACAGAGACACAGAACCTGAAGCAGGCTCTAGGCTCTAAGCTGTCAACACAGAGCCCAATGAGGGGCTCAAACACAAACCATGAGATCAAGACCCGACCCAAAGTCAGACCCTTAACCAACTGAGCCACCCAGGTGCTCCTAATATATATATATGTATATACTTTTTAACGTTTTATTCATTTTTCGAAAGAGAGAGAGAGACAGAGCATGAGCAGGGGAGGGGTAAAGAGCAAGGGAGACACAGAAATGGAAGCAGGCTCCAGGCTCTTAGCTGTCAGCACAGAGCCTGATGCGGGGCTTGAACCCATGAACTGTGAGATCATGACCTGAGCCAAAGTTGGACACTTAACTGACTGAGCCACCAAGGTACTCCCACCCAGGCGCTTCGCTCCTAACTACTACTTTAACTCACACTTATTCAAGCTGGTCTTCCCACCTCAATGAATTTTATTAGTGTACTATGAGTTTTACAATAAAAAGCTCATTTGTACTTTTAAAAATCATCACTACTAAATCAGAAAGTCTTGTTCCCTTTTGAACTTAAGTTAGTAGGATTATCTAGCTAATATATTTCGGTTTCTCACTTGACGAATGGTTATTTTCAAACCACTGCAAGAAATAAAACGCCAATGCAGGGAACATCTGGAGTAAAAGGAGGTAAAATATGGGGAAAAGGAATAAAGTCTAGTAGCAATCACTATTTTCCTGTCTCCCCAGATTTCTTTGAACAAACAACATACATTAAATTTCCTGCCCTCTCAGGATGTAAAACATGCCAGAAAATAAGCTTCATTTATCATAAGGTAATAATTTGCTTTATTTTGTACCATTTAGCTTATTTGAAGTAGAATTTTTGAAAATCATTTGTAGGGATGTCTAATCCTATAAATAAAAATGATAGAGATCGTTTGAACTACCGAGAACCTACATTCCTCTGTTTAATATTTAAAAATGTAAAAAGGATTGGCACTACTGAAATACTGCATAACCACCCCAGGAAAGATACAGATTTTGGCTCTTAGGCCAATTGGCAGTTAAGAAAAACTTACTTAATCTTTCAGATAATGTATTTAAAAAAAAGATTTGACAGCATAGGCACGTCGGTGGTTGAGAAATCAGGTCTGAAGTCAGAAAAGGCAACAGTAAAGACATGCAAATTCTGCTTTGTGCTTAGTTTCATAGGAACAGAAGGGGATTTAAGGCTGAGTGTAAAGGAATCCTGAGTTGAAGTTCTTGATAATCTAGACTTGTAAACTCAATGACAGAATTTGGTGTGTCTGAGTCCCCAGAAACCAGACTCAGTGGCTCTTATAACGTCCCAGCATAGCCCTCAGCAAAAGCCAAGTAGGAATGATTGAAATCTACAAGGTTGTAAACAATGTTATTGACCAAGGCGAACAAGAAAAAAAACCTCTGAGACTCAAATGAAGGGCCCTATTTTGAACAGTAAGCTACACACTTAATCTCATGAACCCAGTAAAAATGGAAAATGCATAGAATTTCTTCTTGATGCTGCTGAATTCGTGGACTTCAGATACATTAATGACTCTTAGGGAAAACAGCTACGTGGGGGATTATCTTCCATGTTAAAATGAAGGACAAGGATCCCCACTCTGTCAGAGGCAAACAGGCAGAAGGCTAGGATCTGGACAGACGGAGGTGGACTCCTATGGCACTCTGTGTCCATCCCTTCCACAAGTGTTAACTGTGCTCCTACCACGTGGCAAGTGTCGAGTTACATGCACTACAGAGGCAATAACACGATCCCCACCTCACGCAGGTAACAGGCTAGTGGAAACTGCGCAAGTACATCGATAATTAGACTGCCGGACGTGCCTCATTCTGCAATTATTTCCTTGAGTTCTTGATGAGGTCCCGTATCCTATTTCCATCTTGTATTCACCCAACTCAGAGTATAACAGCTACTTGCATTGAAAATGTCTTTCTTCAGGAATAGCTGAGGTTTAGATAAATCTTTGTAACTATGAAAAAGCCTGAAACCCTTTAGTTCTAACTCTTTGAGGAGGCTGTACCAGAACCGCACGACAGTGCTGTCCCCACCACTGACCTCAAACCCGGGCCAGTGGAGATGAACCTCAAAGGTGAGCTGTCCAATTTGTTCAAGGACATCTTCCAGAATAAGATTTTCTAAAATTTTCCATTCTGCGCTTTCCAGATCTGCTTTGAGAACATCAATCTGTAACAAAATGATGAAATGAGATTAGCAGATTCAATAAGCGCTGTTAAAAATACCATCCTGACATTAGGAGCATCACTGTATCACTACCTCCTACAAAAGCAGAATGTTTCAAACTTTAGAGTTAAAGAGCTTTTTCAAATGGCCACTTACAACGTGAATTTCTTTTTTTAAAAAAATTTTTGGGGTGTTTTTAAAAAAATGTTTATTTTTGAGAGACAGCATGAATGGGGGAGGGGCAGAGAGAGAGAGAGAGACAGAAGATTTGAAGCAGGCTCTGATCTGACAGCAGACAGCCCCATGTGGACCTCGAACTCATGAACCATGAGATCATGACTTGAGCCAATGTCTGCTCCTTAACTGACTGAGCCACCCAGGCACCCACAGCATCAATTTTTAACCTCATTCCACACTGTTAACATACAAATAATGAAATGCCAGCCACAAATCATCAGGAACCCTCCTACTTTATGCCCAATGGGAATGGATGCCTGAGAAGGAGATGCTGGAACATGTGTTCTCCCAGAACCGCATGCCCATAGCCTCCCCGCAACAACATACACACTGCTCACAGGAGCCCAGCCATGGTCCGGGCAGAATGGTGGCCCACTGGGAGGGACTGGCAAGGGCCACTGCCTGCAGGGACGACCTCACAAGCCTCAGCTCCCTCCAATTTCTAATATCCCAGGACGAGAAGCCAGGCAGAATTCTCAGGTATCGAAATATTAGACTTGTAAAAAAAGAACCCACAGTATTATTATGCCATGATTTCTTTTTAGAAGTAAACACCAGCACAGCATTTTAAAAGGAAGAAGCAAGGCGCCACCATTCTCTGTTCATTTAACGAACATAAGTTCACATTCCAGGTAAGATAGAATATAGGAAGAAGGGTGGGATAGGAGAGATGCTGCAATTAATTAAGTCATGAGAATCAGCTCATTTTTGCTGGCTTTGCTCTTAGAATAACAGAACCCCAAATACCTCCAGGAAGCAACGAGAGCTAATTACTTCCTGAGTGCTTATACACGCCTGGCACTATGCATAATGCTTCACTGGCAATATCCATTTACTCCTCTCAACGATTCTGCAAGGCTGATGCTGTTTCCATCCCTGTGTGAAGTTTAGGAAACCCAGACTCAGAGAGCAACCCATCCCCCGTCACATAGCCGGAGAGGCTGTGTAGTGACATGTGAACCTGGCCCTTATTCTTAATCACTAGGTGATGCTGACTCCTCATCAACCACAAGGGGGGAAATGGCAGCTCACATTCCCTAAAAATCTTTTGGTTTGGAAACTAAGGTGCTACTAGAGAGTGTATAAGGGTCAGTGAGTAGAAATAGTGTTACCAACACCCCCAGTTTACAGTTGTAGGACACGTTACAGCTTAAAGAATCACTTTCGGGGTGCCTGGGTAGCTCAGTCGGTTGGGCATCCAACTTCGGCCCAGGTCATGATCTCACGGTTCGTGGGTTCGGGCCCCGCGTCGGGCTCTGTGCTGACAGCCAGCTCAGAGCCTGGAGCCTGTTTCAGATTCTGTGTCTCCCTCTCTCTCTGACCTTCCCCTGTTCATGCTGTCTCTCTCTCTCTCTCAGAAATAAATTTAAAAAAAAAATAAAAAAAAAAAACAAAAAAAACAATAAAAAAGAATCACTTTCTACAGGCACAATCTCAGTGAAACAGCCTTATAGGCAAAGACTTGGTGAAAATGACTTTGGGCCGCCAACTCTGCTTGTGTGATTCCAGAGCTGGGTGGAGGAGGTAGGCAGCTCTGCGCCAGGAAATGGTCTTGGCCCAGCAGCATCCTGACATCCCAGGGGAGATGCTATTTCCACCGTCTGGCTTTGGACAGTACCTCACGATCCACTGGAAAAAGAGGGATAGTAATACCTCAAGAATACCAGGAGGCCTGAGAATCGCCCAGATATCTGTAAACCAGCCTGTCCCAACTCAAAGAGAAAAAGCCACATGAAAAACAAAACACAAAACAACATTCTTTTCTGAAAGGAACCGACCAAAAGCAGACTCCGGGCGAACAGGCACAAGGCTGAGATAATTCCTGTGAACTGGATGCAGTCGAATTAACTCACTCTTTTTTCATCTCTGCTGCCCTCCCACTTTCTTGACTTTCTTTAATCTTTCAGATTTTAAGCAGAATATTTCTGAATTAGGGTAATTAAACTGCCAAATATGGAATTAAAGCTTCACACAATGTTCTCATTAGGACAGAAAATATCCAAAACTCAAAATCAACATTTTGTGTCAATTCACATAGTTAAGAATTTTTTTTTTAAATCCTTAGAGACTTATTTCCTACCATGGTTTTCTATGAGTTCGCATATATTGAATGTGATCGATAAAACAAACTATTAAAGGGACAGGGCAAAGTTAATCAGCCTAAAACTGACCTAAAAACTACACTGGTGAAGACAGAGGAATATACATCACATATTTTTTTCCCAAACATATTTTTAAATAAGCTATCAATCAGAAGTTATGAGAAACATACCAAAAAACCAAATTGGGATACATCATAGCAAATCAGTGCTTTCTGCGGAAATCCAATTTTCACTTACAAAACGCTATCCTATTTAAGTGCAAAAAGCATTTTCGAATATAACAACATTGCCAACCTCTCTTGATTCCAGTGACTGAAGATTCTCTACTTCATTTTTTTTTTAAATATTTTTATTTATTTCTAGGAGAGAGAGAGAGAGAGAGACAGCGTGAGCAGGGGAGGGTCAGAGAGAGAGGGAGACACAGACTCTGAAATAGGCTCCAGGCTCTGAGCTGGCAGTCAGCACAGAGTCCGACGCGGGGCTCGAACCCACGAACTGTGAGATCATGACCTAAGCGAAAGTCGGACGCTTAACCGACTAAGCCACCCAGGTGCCCCAAGATTCTCTACTTCAATCAGAACTGGGTAGGCTACTCTAAATCATGCAGCCTAGGACAGTGCAGCACGGAGAAGCTCGTAAACTCTTCCCCGCCTTCCAGCCTGAGAACACAGCCAGACAAATGCTGTGAATAAAACATGGTTTTCTTTTCCTGTCTGCTTCTCCCATTTTTTTTTTTTTGTCTTTCAGAATGTTCTATCACCACAGCGATCTTGCAAATGTAATTTCCACTGCTCCTGCATAATGCACCCAATGTTATTGTTAGTAAAAGGCACTGAACATTTCCGCATCAGGTATGCCACTTTTCAGATCCTAACATCAGCTCTCAACAACCACAGCACTAAAAATCATGCAGATAATTACATCGGAATAACCAAGCGTCAATCCTATACACAGTTGGGTTAACTCAGCTTTCTTGAGAGAAACTACTCGGTGTTAACGCTCTGTAAACTCTGGAATAACTAAAGACATATTCTTGGGTAGAAAGATCTCAAAGAAGATAGATCAAACAACCTATTTGTGATCATTTCAGAGGCATTAAAGGAGTCCTCTTATCAAAAATTATCCCCTTTGCCTTGTGCCTGAAATATCCATTATATCTCCTTTCCCAGAACTTTTTGAGGAAATGAGAACTTTCTTTTTTTTAATGTTTATTTATTTTTTAGAGAAGGACAGACAGAAAATGAGCAGGGAAGGCGCAGAGAGAGAGAAAGGAAGAGAGAGAGAGACAGAATCTGAAGTAGGCTCCAGGCTCCAAGACAGCACAGAGCCTGACATGGGGCTTGAATTCACAAACGGGGAGATCATGACCTGAGCTGAAATCTGATACTCAACCGAATGTGCCACCTAGGCACCCTGAGAACTTTCATTTTAAGTGGATTCAGATGTGAAGCTATTTGGGAGCTTCCTCGTCATGGGCACAAGTCATTGGCTGCGTTCATCTACCCAGAACTGCAGAGATGAGGAAAGTGGGGAAGGAGCACAGGCCTCTGTACTAGTTTGCTGAAGCTGCTAGAAAAGAGTATCACAGCGGCGCCTGGGTGGCTCAGTCAGTTAAGCATCTGACTCGATTTCAGTTCAGGTCATGATCTAACGATTTGAGAGTCTGTGAATCAGGCTCTGTGCCGTCTGCATGGAGCCTGCTTGGGATTCTCTCTCTCCCTCTCTCTTAGCCCCTTCCCCACTTGTGTACTCTCTCTCTCTCTCAAAATAAGTAAACATTTTTTTAAAAAGTACCACAAATTGTGTGGCTTCAACAACAGTAATGTATTGTGTCACAGTTCTCGAGGCTGCACGTCTGACATCAAGGTGTGTGACAGCATCGGCCCCCTCTGAGGGCTACAAAGGAGAATCTGTTCCGTGCCTCCTTCCTAGCTCCTGGTGGTTAGCTGACAGTCTTTGGCGTTCCTTGGCTTCTGCATTACTCTGATCTATTTCTTCATCTTCACCTTGTGTCATTTCTTCATCTACATGTTGCCTGTGCCCAAATATCCCCTCTTATAAGGACATCAGTCATCCTGGATTAGGGGCCCACCCTCACCAGTATGGCCCCATTTCAGCTAATTACATCCGCAATGACTATATTTCCAATTCAGGGCATATTCTGAGGTACTAGGCGTTAAGGACTCCAACATACGAATTTTGAGGGCACGCAGTTCAGAGGACAACAGTGTCTGAGGGAGCTGCCATTCTACAGCTTTGGTGAGACACTCTGTGTTCTAGAGCCAATTCCGCAGTCAGTGCCTGGGAAAAGCATCCCGTGCCAGCGATCCAAGGGCCAGCAATTCTCTGAGGCAATTATGGATGTGGTCCTGCCAGTCCCTACATCAGCCAGCGCTGACAGTTCCAACTTTGCAGCATCCAGGCCGGGTCAGCGGGGCTCTGGGGCCAATTAAAACCGTGCTCATGAAACCCCTGCGCTTTATTCCTGGTTCCTTTCTGGCCACACAACAAGGCCCGGCTGGTGCACTTTGTCCTTGGCACTCTCTAATTCCCTAGCCACTTCTCTCTCTGTCCCCGGAACTCAGCAGGCACTCAGCATCCCCAGGCCTGCGGCTCCCCCCCACCCCCACCCCCAGCCTTTTCCCTTCCCCGGTACTCCCAGCAGGACAGGCAGACTGCATTCCACGCTGCAACACCTTTGAAGCACTAGGTCTGGGATTCACCAACATCACGTCCGTTGCATTCTATTGGTTAAAGCAAATCACAGGGCCAGCCCAGATTAAAGGGGAGACCAAAAAGATTCCAGCCCTTGAGGGCAATAGTGGCGTCCACAAAAAGGGTGAGACAAACTGTTCATGGTCATGTTGCAAATAATTGACCCCAGTTAATAAAAGCAATATTCAAACGTGTATACAAATCCATGAATGAACTACAGGATTAGAGGAGACATGAACCTTAGTCATCAGAATCTTATTAAAGAAGGGACATTAATTAAAACATGGCATTTACTATTAGATCTGGCCTTCCTTGGAAGCTGACAAAGAACTGGGACAGCCAATGGATTAGGGATGACTAATAAGAAAATACAAAGACAAGTAAAGCAAATAGGTAAAAATCTTAAGATACTGTATTAGTGCACCCAGGATGCTATAACAAAATGGCAGAGAATGGGGAGCTTAAACAAAAGACATTTACAGCTGCTTCTCCACTGTGCCTTCATGGACCTCCCTCTGTTCTCATCCACTTCTGGTATCTCTTCCTCTTATAAGGACACCAGTCTTATGGGATTAGTGCCTCACCTCATGACTTCATTTAACTTTACCTCCTTAAAGGCCCTATCACCAGGGCACCTGGGTGGCTCAGTCAGTTAAGCAATGGACTCCTGATGTTGGCTCGGGCCACGATCTCACAGTTTGTGAGATTGAGCCCTGCATCGGGATTGGTGCTGACAGCACGGACGGAGCCTGCTTGGGATTCTTTCTCCCATTCTTTCTCTGCCTCTCCCCTGCTCATGTGCTCTCTCTCCCTCTCTTCCTCTTCCTCTTCCTCTCTCTCAAAATAAATAAATAAACTTAAAAATATAAAGACCTTCTTACCAAATATAAGTCACACTGAGGGTAAGTGCTTCAACCTATGAATTTTGGGAGGGGACACAATGCAGTTCATAACAGATATAAAGCAGGTATTTCTGCTAGAGTCTATTTAGAGGCAAGCAGTATCTCTCCACAAAGAGTTTAAAAATATATCCCTGTTACTGTTATGACAGTCTGACTACTAGAGGGCTAGTCACTCCTCCTTTGTAGTTAATAGCTAATTCCAGTTCCGGGGAATAAAAGTGTGAGCCACCTCATTAACTGATGATCAGTCACAGAGACTGTGACAGATTTTATTCTTCAAAGATGGTCTCACCATTAATTCCCATCTCATGCTTTTCCACAATATGGCCTTGACCCTCCTCTTATCAAGAGATGGGATTGATGTTCCCTCCCCAGGGATGGCTTCACAGGGTGCATCCTGAGCAGCCACACCAGGCTTGCCCCACTTAAAAGGGCTGCATACATTGCTTAACGCTCTGTTGCCACGCATTTGAAATTCTTAGTAGGTTTTGAACAAGGGACCCTGCATTTTCATTTTGCACTGGGCCCCACAAATTATGTCCCTTATGCGGTGATGCACCCCTTGAGTCTTGATGGGCTTGTTACTATTGACTAAGAGTGTGGTAGGAATAGTTTCAGATGACATTCAAGACTGGGCCATAAAAGCTTCTACTTTGTTCAATGGTATACTCATCCTTGAAACCTTTAGCCCCCGTGCAAAGGGTCTGACTGTCCCATGGCCACAGTGCTGTGAGAAAGTCCAGACTAGCCTTTGCAGAGACACCCCAAATCAATAGGAAAAGGCCCTAAGTCAATAGGAAGAAAAAGATGTGTGCCCAGCTCCAGCTATTCCAGCCGTCATCTGACTGTAACTCCAAGAGAGACCCCAGCCAGCACTACCCAGCAAAGCCCTTCTCAAATACTGACCCCCAGCAACTGTGATCAGTAATGAAATGATCAGTTGTTGCTTTAAGAAAGTTAAGTTTTGGGGGTAACTTGTTATGTAGCAGTAGATAATTAGAACAGAGACCAAGTACTGTTTATGCAAATCTTCTTTTTAAAAGTTAGAGCTTACTTGTACAGTGTCAAATACTATATATTCCAAAGCTATGATTTCTATAAATTCAAATGTATATTTAACCAAAATTATTCTCCTATTAAAAAATCAATACATGGTCATTACTTAAAGATTAAAACTACAGGTAAGAAAAAAGAAAGAGAATTAAAATACTCATAATCCAAAGTTTACAGAGTTAACTCTTGCCATCCCTAGCAAAATAACACCAGCATTCTTCACAGAGCTAGAACAAACAATCCTAAATTATGTATGAAACCAGAAAAGACCCTGAATAACCAAAGCAATCCTGAAAAAGAAAACCAAAGCTAGAGGCATCACAATCCCAGATTTCAAGATGTATTACAAAGCTGTAAGCATCAAGACAGTATGGTACTGGCACAAAAAGAGACACTCAGATCAATGGAACAGAAGACAGAACCCAGAAATGGACCCACAAACGTATGGCCAACTAATCTCTGACAAAGGAGGAAAGAATATCCAATGGAATAAAGACAGTCTCTTCAGCAAATGGTGCTGGGAAAACTGAACAGCGACATGAAGAAAAATGAACCTGGGCCACTTTCTTACACCATACACAAAAATAAACTCAAAATGGATGAAAAACTTAAACATAAGACAGGAAGCCATCAAAATCCTAGAGAAGAAAGCAGGCAAAGACCTCTTTGACCTCGGCCACAACAACTTCTTACTCAACACATCTCCGGAGGCAAGGGAAACAGAAGCAAAAATGAACTATTGGGACCTCATCAAAATAAAAAGCTTCTGCACAGTGAAGGAAACAATCAGCAAAACTAAAGGGCAACCAATGGAATGGGAGAAGATATTTGCAAATGATAGAACTTATCAAACTCAACACCCAAAAAAACAAATAATTCAGTGAAGAAATGGACAAAAGACATGAATAGACACTTCTCCAAAGACATCCAGATGGCTAACAAACACATGAAAAAATGCTCAACATCACTCATCATCAGGGAAATACAAATTAAAACCACAATGAGATACTACCTCACACCTGTCAGAATGGCTAACATTAACAACTCAGGCAACAACAGATGTGGGCAAGGATGTGGAGAAAGAGGAAGAACTCTTTTGCACTGCTGGTGGGAATACAAACTGTTGCAGTCACTCTGGAAAACAGTATGGAGGTTCCTCAAAAAAATTAAAAATAGAACTACCCTACGACCCAGCAACTGCACTACTAGGTATTTATCCAAGGGATACAGAGTGTGCTGTTTTGAAGGGGCACATGCACCCCAATGTTTATAGTGGCACTATCAACAATAGCCAAAGTATGGAAAGCGCCCAAATGTCCATCAATGGATGAACGGATCAAGAAGATGTGGCACATACATATATACAAACACACACACACGCACACACACACACACACACACACACACACACTGGAGTATTACTCGGTAATCAAAAAGAATGAAATCTTGCCATTTACAACTACATGGATGGAACTAAAGGTATTACACTAAGCAAAATTAGTCAGAGAAAGACAAATATCATATGACTTCATTCATTGAGGACTTTAAGATACAAAACAGAAGAACATAAGGGAAGGGATGGAAAGCAAAAATAATATAGAAATGAGGAGGAAGACAAAACATGAGACTCTTAAATACAGAGAACAAATTGAGGCTTGCTAGAGGGGTTGTGGATGGGGGGATGGGCTAAATGGATAAGGGGCATTAAGGAAGACAATTGTTGGGATGAGCAATGGGTGTTATACATAGAGGATGAATCGCTAGAATGTACTCCTGAAATCATTATAGGACTATAGGCTAACTAACTTGGATGTAAATTAAATAATAATAATAATTTAATTAATACAGTTTTAAAAAATAAAATAAAATAAAGTATTGAAACTTCAAACAAGTGAAGAATAATATTGAGATATAACATAGATATAAAGAAAAGGCTATCTATCATTTAAAAAAAGAGTTAACTCTTGAATAGCTGGTGTATTTCTTGCTAAACATTTTTCTTTGCCATAAACACGCACACACCACATAGATCACAGCATAAACAGGCAAAATTCAACCACACATGTTGTTTGTAAAATTAGAATCACAATGTGTTTTCAAATATGCTTTTTAGTGTAACAATGTAACAAACCATGAATACCTTTCCAGGCCAAAAATTTTTATTAAAAATGTTCTCTGTGTCTCTTGGGGATTTCCTAAGCATGTGATTGAGGCGGCTGAGGCCCCTGCAGGGGTGAGAGAGATGTGGGGGAGGCTCTAGATCCTCTACTTCAATTCAACAGGAGCAGCTCCCCTTTCTTCTCTTTTACAGATTTGGGAACCCCTCACAAATTTTTGCCTGATAAAGAGCTTTCCTGCCAAGAAAAAAGTTTGACTCCATCTCCATGTTTTGTAGCTTTGGTTACAAAATTGGTTTAATTTACTTAATCAATCCCCCTTCTTTTAGAATTTTTAAAATCTTTATTATTTATTTATTTTTAGTTTTTTAAACAGAGAGAGACAGACAGAGCACAAGTAAGGGAGGGGCAGAGAGAGAGGGAGACAGAATCAGAGGCAGTCTCCAGACTCTGAGCTATTAGCACTGAGCATGACATGGGACTTGAACTCACAAACTGCGAGATCATGACCTAAGACAAAGTCAGACGCTTAACCAACTGAGCCACTCAGGCACTCCCATCAATCCACCTTCTGATGGATATCTAGATTCTTTCCAATTGGATACTGCACACTGATGTGATTAACAAATATTTAATTTGGAGGTACATATTTAAGTGTGTTCTATTATTTTCCTA
Organism: Hyaena hyaena; assembly: GCF_003009895.1. NCBI lineage: Eukaryota > Metazoa > Chordata > Mammalia > Carnivora > Hyaenidae > Hyaena > Hyaena hyaena. The sequence continues at coordinate 39,639 of NW_024082146.1, read as the reverse complement.
GAAGAACCATATTCCCGGAAGTGGAGTAGCATGTGCAAAGGACAGCCACCGTTTATAACTTTCAACAATTTTATGAACCTATAGACCTGTCTTGTACCTGCTCCTGGGAAACTGAGGACAAACCTGGTTGAACTAAGGCTGGAAGGCTTGCCCAGATGCACGACAAAAGGCTCCTCCAGTGTCATCAGCCCAGGCAGTTGACCATTTGTTTTCTTACTCGGGTGCCATGTGACATCTGGAGCTTTCCTAAACATACCTACCTATGTCTCTAGTCTGACTGGGTCACTAGATAAGACAAAAATCTTCATGCCATATAAAGAAAAAACAGGGGCGCCTGGGTGGCTCAGTCGGTTAAGCATCCGACTTTGGCTCAGGTCATGATCTCATGGTTCATGGGTTCGAGCCCCGCATCGGGCTCTGTGCTGATGCACTGCTCAGAGCCTGGAGCCTGTTTCAGATTCTGTGTCTCCCTCTCTCTCTGACCCTCCCCTGTTCACGCTCTCTCTCTCAGAAATGAAAAACATTAAAATAAAAATTTAAAGAAAAAACAGGACAAGCCAATTTTACCTAAGTACATGTTAAATGGCCTCTACATATCTTTTTCATTTAAAGCATTTTAATAAAAAATGACTTATGTATTGTTCTACATTAAATCTTTAAAGGGATATAGATTTGGAATGCCTGGGTGTCTCAGTTGGTTAAACATCAGGCTTCAGCTCAGGTCATGATCTCACAGTTCGTGGGTTCAAGCCCCACATTGGGCTCTGTGCTGACACCTCAGATTCTGTGTCTCCCTCTCTCTTTGCCCCTCCTTCACTCGTGCTCTCTCTCTCTCAAAAATAAATAAAAACATTAAAAAATAAATAAGTAAAATTAAAGGATATAGATTCTCTTTTTCACCCAGAAAATATGAATTAAAGCTTAAAACTGGCTATTACCATCAATTATAAAGCTAGTTAATCATTATATAAATCAAAATCTCTGGCTAACAGCCAAAACTATAAGTAACACCAATAAAATGTCAATATCAACCATCCAATTTATCAATCAATTAACAGAACAAAGAACTTCCTATTTAGGCCATAATTTACCTACAAATACAGCTGCTTGCCTCAGTAGCTGCTGTTGGGTTTTGGGCCAGGATCATAAACATTACGGCATTTACACACAGATCTATTTTGTAAAAAATAAATTCCTGAAAAGGAGTGTGCAAATTGAGTCTTGTAATTGGGCTCATATTATGAAAATAATCATTTAACCATTCATCTAGTTATTTATGAATATTTTAAAAAATTAAGTTATTATCATTATGTACCACCCCAACAAATCAAGCTAATCTTTGAATAACTGCATCACTACAACTTCTTCCTGCTTTGTAGCATAATTATGGAAAGTTTTTATGTAATGAAGAAAGCAAAGTAAGTCCAGGCTTTTATATATCAATTCTACTTAAAGCAAGATATATCTGCACCTACAAAATTAAAGGTTGAACACATTAAAAAGAGGATCTTAGTTTTGTAGAAAATAGATTCATTTCTTCCATTTTTCTCTCTCTTAAATGAACAAGAGGGTTAAGTCTCTTTAAGATCCTTAGACTTTAAACACATTAAACCAGGCTCAATTATCACTGTTGGCTGGCAGAAATGTAACATTACAAGACTTCCACTAGCACTAGGGAAAGAGAGATAAGGCTCTGCCTTGAATATTATGAGAAACAGGAAGGGTCACTCCAAGCTAATGTAAGACCAATTCTGAACTCATAATAAAAGAAAATAATTTTATGTAGTAATCAGATCACAGAAATGACCTGTGCAGGGAGCCACACTCCACAAAGGAATTTTAAAAGAAATAAGAGAAACATTTACAAAGACATTTTGTCAGATCTCCAGCTTATTCACAGCATCCAACCTAAGCCTGGTGGGTAGGAATCTTCTGGGCTGGATGCAATGATATAACCTGGTCCTAGCTCTAAAAACCTGGGTCAGACACAGGAAACAGTGAGCTGGTGAGGAGTCAAGAAGTCAGCTGGGCTACTGGTGATTTGTGACAACAGAGAGCCAAGCAGGGCACATTTAGCAGGGCTGAGGTGGCAGCAAAGGACCTGGCCCAGGCCGTCAGGCAGGAAAGCAGTGGCAGGACCAAGGACAGCGTTAGTCAGATGCTTTGATTTACTTTTTTCTACCCGCTTCCCTGGGCATCTGTCTGTGACCTGAAGTGAGAACCCTGTGCCTTAAAGCCACATCACCTGGTTAGTTTATTTTTCTGGCCTAATTATATTTACACAAGTGTTCTCAAGTATTTCCAGAAAGAGATGGGATATTTTTTAAAAATCTATAAACTATTCCTAAGGGAAGAGATGTATAAACAAATAAATAACCATGCAAATACCCAAGTAAAATGTTTCTCGGCCAGACATTTTACTCTTAGACGTGGGACTGGTCAATCTCAGAGCATGGTGGAGCCAGCAGTGTGACTTATGCTACATCAAACATGGCCCCAAGCACTTAGACAAACAGAAAATACACTCATCGGTTTTTTTTAATGATTAAAATACACAGAAATATGAGTGAGGAAAAATACAACTGCGGGTGAACATTATAAAAGGATCAGCAGGATTAGAAGCCAGAAATGAGAGGAGATGAGGGACCAGCAAGAGGTCTCAGGATGTGTTCTATATATGTCAGTGTCACCCTGATGTCCTCCATTTCTGAACCTTGTATTGACCTCTAGGGAAGCATATAGCATGGTTTGCACTCATGTGTTGACAGGTCCGGCTCTCTTTCCTTCCCTGGGATGTAGTTCCATAAGGACATGACCCAACTCCTCCTTGGGGGTCACGTTTCTACAAGAGTTCCTGACACACGGTATGCACTAGCCCATATGATAACGAGTCCTGTCCATTCTGCACCTGTAATATCTTACACTGGGCCCCTCTTTTCTACCACCAGCACTGTGATCATCCTGCATAAGATCCCACTGACTGCAACAGTGGAGAGAGTCAAAGGTTGGTAGTCAGGAATGAGGTCAACTGTGGATTCCATCAACCCACTCTGCACAAGTGGTGTCAGGGTCTTAATTTTCAATACTTTAGGAACCTGGCATTTTAGCCAAATATTATTCTTTGCTATTCCTCAAAAGGCCATGAAACGTCCTGTCCTTGTTCCTTTTATTCATGCGACTTCCTTTTGGCATGGGACACCAAAACTTTCTGCTGGTAACCACACCTCCCCTCTACCAATGTATAGAACACCACAGTTGTCCCTCAAGTACAAGCTGAATTTCATGTTCTTTGAGGAATTTGAGTTGCTGGAGTTATGCAAAAGTTCTTGCCCTCAAAAATCCTAAAGCAGAGACGATTGTCTAAGAAGGTGCTACATGCCATAAACTCTGACAGGACTTGGAAACATATACAAATTGTTTTTCTCTTATGGAATGTGAGAAATAAGCCCACTGACCCAATCAAAGGAGGGATGCAGAGACTCAGTGATGCGAGGCTTTAATCAACGTTCTTTCAAGAGGGCGTGTCTGCTGGACAGGCACACTTGGGCAGTCACGGCAGACAATTTATCTCCCAGCATGCAAGTCCCTCCCCTGGTTTCTCATTGGCTGAGTACTACAGAGGGTACAGCCTTACACAGAAGTTGCCTATGTCCATGTAAGGCAAAAAGTACATCCTTTGAGGGGCGCCTGGGTGGCTTAGTCGGTTAAGCGTCCGACTTTCGTTTAGGTCATGATCTCGCGGTTCGTGGGTTCGAGCCCCGCGTCGGGCTCTGTGCTGACTGCCGCCTCAGAGCCTGGAGCCTGTTTCAGAGTCTGTGTCTCCCTCTCTCTGACCCTCCCCTGCTCACTCTGTCTCTCTCTCTCTCTCTCCTAGAAATAAATAAAAATATTAAAAAAAAAAAAGTACATTCCTTGAGGTGAGGCAGAGACTTCAGTTCTTTGCCGCATGCTCATTGCAAAGCCTGCAAAAACAAGCTCTCGAAATGGAGAGGGGAAGAAGAAAGAGGAAGTGAAGCATCAAAGCATTTGTGGGACTCCATTTGGGGGGGGGGGTTTGTACATATTTCCAATAGGTTGTAAACGTACTGTTAACTGGACAGCACTGCTTTTATTTGGTATTTCTGAAAATGAATCATCTCACATCTCACAGGAATATTTCACTGGCATTAAACTGCAAGTCGCCCATTCCAAACATTTTCTAGTTAAAGGACATCAACGCTGGAATAAGGAAATAGATGATATCAATACACAATTCTATATGTTGTATTCAGTTCTTTGTTGTGTTGCGTGGTGCCTCATGCAGTGAGGAACAGGAATGTTTAGGAATGCCATGGGGCTAAGTGGTGCTGGCCTACACATGGCCATTCACCACATGCGGCCATTTAAATTTTAATCAATTAAAATCCAATAAAATTAAAAATTCAGTTATCTGTCCACATTTCAAGGGCTCAAAAGCCACCTGTGCTGGTGGCTACCATGCTGGACAGTGCAGCCCTGGGACACTTCCACTGATGTACAGAGTTCTGTGGATGGTGTTGCTCCAAGTATCACACGCATCAAAATTGGTGGAGGGCATGTCAACACACAGCCTTTGATTCTTCAGATCTAGAACAGAGCCTGAGTATCTGCATTTCTACCAGGAGTGCAGCTGCTGGTGACGCTACTGATCCAGGACCACACTTTGAGAACTACTGGGCGTGGCTGATGACATTACATTAGTTTTTTACCATATGTGTGCACAGGACTCTCAGCCTCAACACAGGCTGGGTTCTCCCCCTTCTTGTGAGCAGTGCAGAAAGTATCCACACACTGGTACTCTTTGACCTGAGAAGGTATATAGTAGTTTTCCAACATCAGCTATTTTCTTAATTAGGATACAGTTAGGTCAGAGTTCCCTAAACACATCACCAAGGTGTTGGTGAGGTTTGTACTCCTTGGAACTGTAGGTAAAACTGTATGTTTGTGCTCATGAGCACTCTACTAAGAACACTGTGGTCCCTGGGACTTTGGCTCTGGGGCCAACTGATTCATTGCATGGGTCTAGGACAGGTTGTATAGCCTCTCAGTGACTCAGAGAACAACAACAGGATTCCTACCTGTCTTGAGGTCAAATGGTCTTGAGGAGAAATGCACATAAGGCACCATGCACAACACCCAACACAGAGTATGTGCTCCATAAGGGTTAGTTGTTATTATTTTTACCAATTCTCGGTGAGGTCCATAACCACCACCCCCAAATTACAATCATCTTGTTTAAGCTAACATCAAAATATGTCTTCTCTGCACCTCAGCAGCTATGTTTTGGGAGATGACTCAGGGAAAGAATTAAAATAGGAAATCTACAGAGCTGTTTCACACGTAATAGTCAAGAACCATCTCTACATAACACACTGGCAGGAGAAATTTGAAACAGTTTCTTCAACTGCATTTGCAGCTGACAAGAGGCAAAAGTGTTATACTCCCTGTGGCCAAGAATAGACTCTAAGCTCCATGAAGGCTAATAACTTATTTTTTTTAATCCCCAGCTTCTAGCACACCACCAAGTACTATCAAAAGTAGTTGACAGGTGGATGGGTAGATGGGCAGACAGATGGACAGATGGATAGGTAGATGGGAAGATGGTTAAATCAACCGCCTCGGTTCCAGGTTATGGAAAATTGAAGCCAGTGGGATTGAACATCTGGTCCAACCTCCTCATTTTAAAGTCATGGAAAAACTGAAATCTGAAAAGGTTAAATGAATTAATGGCCTAAGATCACAAATTAGTTAATTAGTAACAGATATTCCACACCTCAAATACCATTCCTCTGCTCTAAATCTGAGAGAGGCACACAGTAACAGATATCATACACACTAGCACAACTTTCGGGCAGCTACTACCCTAAGTTTTATCTTCCTCGAGACTGAGACTTAAGGGCTAACAAAGAGTTCTGTTCAAAGACTGCTACAATATTTGAGAAAGAGGTACAATCCCTTCCTTCTCCCAACATCCTTCTCTGCCAAGCATCTTTTTGCACCAGGGGTGCCCAGAGAAAGCACAATCTGGCATTTTCCAAATTTACTTATGATCAATACCAGCGCCCCCCTAAGCACGTTAATACAGATTCAGATCCTATGAAATGCTTGGTTCTTAATAGAGAAAAATAGCAACGTCTATACCATCTTTGAATTTAAAGGCAAATGTAGCACGGCAGAGGTATCATTTACCCATATATCCATTCCTCCTCCTTCCTTCCATAACAAAACCTGATTTCCAGCTGATCACATTGCTGCCCAGATAAAAGACTATATTTCCCAATCTCTCTTAATGACAGTGTGGTCATGGGACTAAAATCTGACCAAAAAAATAGAAGTAAAAGTGTCGCATAGGATTTCCAGGAAGTTTCTTTTTAAAGGGCTGTACTTAGTAGTCCTTCCTCCATCCCTCTGCCTGGGGTGGGGGGGTCCTGGCTGAAGCTGCAGCAGCAGTACTGGACCCTGAGGAGAAGAATTACACCCCAGGGATAGAAGACAGGGGAGCTGGATGACTGATGACTACGGAGTCCCTCTGCAAGATCTGAACCATGTGCCCCCAAAGACTTCTCTTATGTGAGAGGAAGAAAAATTTTCTATAGTTTAAGCCACTGTAAGTTTTTTTCACATGTAACACACCTTGATTTTAAATACCTTCAACATATTCTACTATTCTTACTTAGAGAGAGTGGTGTCTCTACTTTCAAAGTTATTCAGAGTTGAAGCCTTCTGTAAAGAAGTAATTAGTGGCAGTGAATCCAAGCAGCAACCCATGCCTATTTCAAGTTAGAGTCTTCACTTAGAGGTTCACTGGTTTTACTCAGCACATTCTGAACTGGTAAGCAACTTTCTAATTCTGGGATCACTCCTCTTCCCCTGGAATTCCCTACATTTTTCCTTCTTGCCTCCTCCTCTTTGCTCCAGATTCATGGTATTTGTTCTCCTGCCAGAGACCTCTCTTGGCCACAACACTGCACTCTCCCTCTGTGAGTCCCAAAATGTATAACACATTAACAGAATGGGACTGTGAAATCACACTTGGTCAGTCCTCTTTAGTCTGAAAAACCTAGGTTTGAAGCATTATGTTAATGAAGCTAGTTCTCTTTTTTTTATCTGTTCTAAACATTTGAAATTCTTTTTTTATTATTATTTTTAATGTTTTATTTATTTCTGAGAGAGGAGAGAGAGAGAGAAAGAGAGAGAGAGATAGCGTGAGCAGGGGAGGATCAGAGAGAGAGGGAGATACAGAATCTGAAACAGGCTCCAGGCTCTGAGCTGGCTGTCAGCACAGAGCCTGACTCAGGGCTCAAACCCACAAACCGTGAGATCATGACCTGAGCCGAAGTCAGACGCTTAACCGACTGAGCCACCTAGGCGCCCCTGTTCTAAACATTTGGAATTCTAATAGATACTTAAGAAGCCAGATACTGAGTGATTATATTTTGACCACCCAATGAATTCTACATGTCTGCATATTTTCATTGAAAGCACAGATGCTTTTTTCCCGAAGAAGCAAAGCAAAATTCAGGCAAGACCCAAGTGGAGCAAGAAAATAAATATCTCTTTAGTCTCCTAATGCTCCTGTAATAACATTCACTTTAGATGATTTTAAGTTGAATTCACCAAGTCTTTCACCTGAAAAACAAATGTAACTTCTAATTGGAGCCAATTCTGGTTTTGTGGAGCTTGAAGCTTATTTAATTTAAGGGCTCTCTTTATGAAAAAGAATACAAGATTATAAATACAGAATTAGGTAAAATCATTTCTGCTTATAATCAAGACATATGCACAAGTCCCAACCCAAGAGAAAAGATAAGATTAAATGAAAGAAAACTATAAACAGATGTATGGCCGAAAACCAGAAAGTAAGAAAAAAATTAAAAGTGTTTAAAAAAAACTTGCAAGAAAAAATACAAGTGTACCAGTTTTGAATATCCTGTTAAATTTATGTAGCAATTACAGTGAGAGAAAAAAAAAACTTATAAAGATCGGTACAGACAACACACATAGATATCACCCGTAAAATACTGAAAGAAATGTGCTAGATATTCAGGTAGATTATATCTAGAAACTTCATCTTAGGGAAAACATTAAGACCATGACTTGTAGAAATAACCGTTCATTGGCTCTCACTGGAGACAAAGCCCCTAACATTTGATTAGATCCACCATCCCTCAGAACACAGTATCTTTTTACCTCACCACTACCGGTAATAAAAAACTACCAACCAACTTTAATTAAGCACTTGCTGTGTGCAGAGCCAACTAGCATGTTAAGCACTTTCTCTGCAACACCCACTAATCTCCCAACCAACAAATGAAATGTTTTATTATCCTTATGCTACAGGTAGGGAAACTGAGGCGTAGGTAGGTCACAAAGCTTGTAAAAGGTGAAGCCAAAAACACATCTGAGCAGTTTCCATAGAAACCTGAGAGACTCAGAGAAGTTAAGCAACCACGCCGGGGGCACACAGTGACTAAGGGTAGAATCAGGGTTCTAATTGGGACTGACATCAGAATACTCAACAACGGTTAAGGGATCCAAGCCCCAAATACAACATTGTCAATGGTTTCCTGACTTACAGCTCCTTTTGCCAAAAGACAGATGGAAGAAAAGCAAATGTGCTGCATTTATTACTTGGAGAATTCTTTGTTGAGTTCCTAGCTTGCACGTGGCCCACTCTGTTCCCATTCTTGGGGGCAAAAGGCAACAATTTGGCCCTGCTTTCAGACAAGGCACACACATTTGAGCGGTTGCAGCTTATTTAACTGTGGGAATGAGTGCCTTCTCCCCTTTGTTCCATGCACTTCTTTCACTTTTTCTAGAATAACAAAGCTTTCATTTATATTCATTTCATAGCTTCTGTATGACCAAAAGGCATAATTTGGGGCTGGGACATTTTAGCACTTCATGTTTTGTAAAGTTCCCTGCAAATTAGCATGAACGCATAATAAGAAGAAAACCACCACTTGCATCTTGTGGAGGTTGGAATAATTGCCACAGGCCTCCGCTCCTGCTAAAGATGGGTTTCCTCCCACTCATTCATCCCCTTCACGCCCAAAACGGACTATGTATTCCCTTCGATTCCTAATTTCAGGTTCAGGTCCAATTGGAAGAGGCCAGGCCTACAGCCAACACCATATAACATGTTTAATTGTCAAAAAGAGAAAAACCTTTTGAGACCTAACTCACCAAACAAACAAACATACGACATCTGTTCCCCAGCCTCCAGGCCTCTCCATTCCCTAGAAGAGGACAATTTGGGATGCTATTTGTTTGTTTCTTTCTATTTATAAAAATAAGACATGGAATTGTTAAAAAAAAAAAAATGGGCGAGTCCAAAAAGACATGGAGAAGAAGAAAAAATATTGTCGAAAATCCCTGTCCCAAGGGGAAATGATTATTAACATTATGGTTATAGTTCCTGTATTTCTTTATCTACCTTAGCAGGTAACTGAGATCAAACAGTATATATAATTCTGAAATCTGTTGCTAGTGGGGTTTTTTGTTGTTTTTTTCTTCCACTTTAAAAGGCCATCTGCTCTTTAATTTTTTTAATGTTTATTTATTTTTTGGAGAGCACAAGCAGGGGAGAGGCAAGAGAGGGAACAGAGGATCTGAAGTGGGTGCTGGGCTGACAGCAGTGAGCCTGATATTGGGCTCGAACTCACAAACCATGAGATCATGACTAGAGTGGAAGTCAGACACTCAACTGACTGAGCCATGTAGGTGCCCCAAAAAGCTATCTGCTCTTAATGCTCATATACAGCTCCTTTATTTTTCAGGCAAAGATCAGTTCAACATCTCAACCTGAGTATTCTAGAGACGTGTGCAGACAGTCCAAGCTTCTGTTTGGTGTAATTCAATGGGCTGTCCTGGGCCTTTTTGATCCCATAGTAGTGGGGATATGCCCATTCGATTTACTCTATAGAGAGCTGCATGACACAGTGAAAGCTGATCTTCCCGGAAAATATGAGTTGATCCTCCATTTTCATGCTAACCTGTTAATGAGAAGTCTACTTTTTTCATGTTTCATAACATCTATGACTTACACCTGGCAATCTCTGAATTGCACAAGCAGGAAAGATTGCAAATTCAAAAGGAAGGGATACAGAACATACAGAAGAGTGAAGCAGTCACTGAAACACTTACAGAGATCAAAGTATGTAAGAGCCTCATTCATTTGACAAGGAACAGGTGGGCGAAAGAAGAAGATGCACAAGAAGAAGAGGGAGACGAGGCTTGCAGAGGACTTCTGGTTGAGATTTCTCCTCTCCCGCTGCCCTAAAGCCTTTTGTATTCCTCAGTCCCACAAAAAGGAGAACAGAAGGGCTGCCCAACAGTAAAAGTGAAAAGATGCATTCGCTACTTTGTCTGATACTAATTGACATGTGGAAGATTTGGCAGATGATTATCTTTGAAAATCATCCAAATCTATATATACACTTCTAACTGAATCAAAGAGATCAATACATATAATGGCCTTTTTTAAAGTCTGTGTGTTGGCCCAGAACAAAGAGAGTGACGAGAATCATGAAAGCTTTACAGGTTGTCAACCAGGGACTTCATCATCTTGCTTGATTTCAGTGGTGGCTGGTTTGATCATTTTTAAATTGAGGTTCCTAGGATTCTCTATCCTCTTACTCATCTTCCTTCTTTAAAAGAATTGCTGATGCCTGGGAACTTCAGCCATGAGGCAATGCAGTTTTACTGGAGCTGGAAGAGTTTTCTAGATGGCACTTTTTCAATAGAAATCAAGGGTAGGATGTAGTTTTCCTAACATACTACACTGCTCATAGAGCTTGACAGCCAGTCCATTGTTAACCTGTCACCACGAACACCTTCCCTAAAATGGATGCCCTCTACTTCAGGGAACAGGTGGTTTTAGCACTTTTTCAGGCACTAAGAATAGCTCTCAAGCATGTTAAATAGAATGAGAATCTCCTCTCACAGCTCTACCAGCTTTTTCTCTGAAAAATGTAATAACATTTGAACTTTCTAGAAAGCCAAATCTCTTATAAAACATTATACTAGAAAGTTTAAGATCTTTCAGTTTACTAATGACCCTCTTATCAGTATTTTCCATAAATGTCTAAATTGAGACAGATGTATTCTTTTTTATGTTTGTTTATTTATTTTGGGAATGATAGAGATAGCACAAGCAGGGGAAGGGCAGAGAGAGAGAGGAAGAGAAAGAATCCCAAGCAGGCTCCACGCTGTCAGTACAGAGCCCGACTCAGGGCTAGATCTGACCAGATCATAACCTGAGCCAAAACCAAGAGTCCAATGCTGAACCAACTGAGTCACCCAGGCTCCCAGGAGACAGATGTGTTCTAATTGTCTTGTTTCTTGTGAAAAAAGCAAAAGTAGTACCATCTTCTAAAGTAAGTTGCCAAATTTTGTTGAGTTCCTTAGTAACTGGATGTCTAACTAATGAATTCATACTGCAAACAGCTTCTTAATATCTTTAGTTGAGAGCATATGTTTCCAATTTTCTGCTTCCAAAAAACTGAGTGTGGTAAACTAGACTATCAATTGTGAGTGTCTTGTTCTATGTGCTAGAAGTTGTCAACTAGACCCACACTTAAACTCTAAAGAAACAGTGTATGGGGAAGCTATTTTTTTTTAAGTCAATTCTCAGTTATCTGTGGGGTAATTTCCACACCCACATTCAAGAGCAATTATAAGTGCACAGTTCTTAGCTAAGTATCAAATATTTATTTTGAGATATAAACAATTTGGATTAACTAGATCCCTGGAGGAAAATCACAAATTGCTGATAGTGCAAAAACCGCTACATTGGTTTTGGGGACCGTGATGTGTTTCTTTTTTCTTCATCGGCAAAAACCCAGTTCAAATTGGTTTAGAGCAAGCCCTAGAGGAATTTTTAAATGTCTTAGAAATGAATATTTCTTTTTAGAATGAATTATTAAAGAGAGCTTTAAAATGTTTTGTTCTGTAGCTTTAATTTTATTGCAGTGGGATTTGACTTTTTTTCCCCAAAACAAATTTGTTTTATTAAAAAGTTGGTTATAACAATGCAACTGGGAAAGAAATACATAAAACGAAAAGTAAAAGTCCCTTATTCCTGCCCACACTTTAAATTTTGGCAGGGACTGACAGATGTGATAGCTATTGCTAAAATGCCAAGGCTGACTAATGTCGCCTCCACCACACTGGCTCTTATCAGTCCTTTAATGCCTGCTCACCCGATATTTCCAATGAACTCTACTCTCAGGAGATCTTAGCCTTGAATTGTCCACCCCACAAAATGTTTCTAGAATTATCTACCTAATTTAAAACCTAATTATTTAAGTCCCTTGTTTCAGGGCCTTTGGAGGCTACTGCCTGCAGCTTCAAAATAAAGTCCACCCTCATTTACCGGGCTCACCACGTCTTTCACAGCCTGGGCCCAACATCTCCTTTCTTTGCCTCTTGACCTTGCTTTCTCCATAAATCACCTTTTGTGCCAGCCACACTGAATGTTTTACTTTTTTGGAATTGACAATGATCTTTGCCACATCTTTGCCCTTGCATTTATTAATCCCTCCCACCTTCTATTTCCAATAAACTCCTTTGCAACTTGTAAGAGCCAGCTGAAATGGCTCCTCTTCTGAGCTGCCTCCCTGACCACTCCCCACATCAAGAAAAAAGAGCTGCTCTTCTGCTTCTCTTGTGGCACTACTTGGTATATTACTATATAATCTTTGTACAGATACTGGCTTCTCCATATAGACCATGATGTCTTTGAGGGAAAGGACCTCATTGTTGCTACCCTGCCATTGGCTGAGTTCCTAAAATAGGGTTCACGGGGTACCTAAAGAACATTCACTAGCATCCAGCAAAAGGAAACGATGCTCTCTCTTCTTCATCTATAGCATGGAATATGAGATATTTGAGAGTAGTTAGCACATAGCAAGCATGAACAACCTACAGCTGACCTTCACAAGCAAAGCGTGTCATGAAACTCTGCAGGTGGGCACCTCCATGGGCTCAGCAGAAATGACAAAGAGGGGGGCGCCTGGGTGGCTTAGTCGGTTAAGCATCCGACTTTCGCTTAGGTCATGATCTCGCGGTTCGTGGGTTCGAGCCCCGCGTTGGGCTCTGTGCTGACTGCTAGCTCAGAGCCTGGAGGCTATTTCAGAGTCTGTATCTCCCTCTCTCTCTGACCCTCCCCTGCTCACGCTGTCTCTCGCTCTCTGTCTCCTAGAAATAAATAAAAATATTAAAAAAGAAGAAAGAAAGAAATGACAAAGAGGGAAAACTATACCCGAGTGTTTCTCCTTCCTACTTCCCTTCTCCTCTCTCACCTCCTGTGACTTCACACCCACCGCATTTGCTCTTGGGTGCCCACTGTCTGGTCACAGCTTATTATAGCATGTGCACAAAGCTATACACAAGTATTTCCCCCTTTCCACCTCAGCCAGCTTCTACTCTCTCAGCCAGGTATCATGAGATACCTACTCAAGAAACAAATAAGATCATCTGATGTAAGTCACTGATGTTCAGGTAAGAATAGGCTCAATCTTCCAGAGAGAAAAATCTTTTTCAAAGATCAGCTAATTAACTTGAATCTAACCAGCAGAACATACTAACAAGGTATTTTTATTGGAAGGCCTTCCAGACGTCCCTTGGACTTCTCATTTACCAGATACCACCAGCTCCAAGATGGAAGAGATGGTGTCAGCAACTGGACCCTGCCCCGCTTCTGTGAAAGGCTGCCCATACCTGGCACGTCTGCAGGAATTTCCCAGTGCACCTTGCGTAGATCGTCAGTGCTCAAAAGATCACAACTGCTCAGTGTGCTCACACTTTTGGCCTAATGGAAAGAATCATTATAAACATAAAGAAGGGGATGCCTGGGTGGCTCAGCCAGTTGAGGATCCAACTCTTGATATCAATCATGATCCCAGAAACATGGGATTGAGCCCCACGTCAGCTGAGTGTGGAGCCTGCTTAAGATTCACTCTCTCCCTCTGCCCCTCTCCCCTACTTATGCTCTCTGTCTCTGTCTCTGTCTCTCAAATTAGAAAAAAAAAAACATATAGAAACAGGGAAAGGGGAACAAGGAGGAAAAAAGTTAAGAGGAGGTGCGAAAGCACATCAATACTGGGGGAACCACACAGAAGATAAATGCCCAAATAGATGGCATGGGGCACTTACACAAAAAGCTTACTGAAGAAAATCAGAGATGCATCCATCCCATCACTTTTTTCTATTTAAAATGTTTTGCCCCTAAAGAAGCTGAGTGTCTTATAACATATTTGCTATTAAAAAAAAAAAAATTCACCCAAGGTTGAGAGGCTCAGAAAACCCCAAGAGCACTTTTCTTCCTGAAATTATGAAAGCCTCCTGAGTAGCTAGAAATGGCCTTGCTCTACCCTCACTTCTCATGATATTAGTTTCTATCCCAAATTTGATCTTATTTTCAGCACAGCCCTTCCTTTTATAGCTACGCATGCTGAGATCAAAGGATGGACAGGCAGTTGCAAAGAAGACTAAATGCTACAGAGAGGAGAACTGGAAAGGGCTCAAACTTCATTACATAAAAAATAATTTCCAGGGATAAAAACCACTTCCAGAGGAAGCCAAAACCAAAAATAGTGCAACTTTAAACTTCATTTTAGGAGCTTGAGGATGTGATACCCCTCCGTGTGGTTGCCTAGGGAACAGGATTCATTTAAGCTTGGCTATCCAATAATGCCTTGGAAACTGCTACCCTATATTATATCTATGATTGTTAAATTCACTCTACAATGTAAAAGCTCATCAAAGGTACAGCTGAAGTTATTAGTATAGGAATCTTTGTCAGGAAAGTGTTATAGAAAGCTAATGGTCCTTTAATTTCTCTTGCTGTCCCTACACATTAATATCTTTCTACTTGGATTGATTTTCTTATCCACAATAACCTAATCTTCATTTTGATTACATCTGATGCAGAGTCTTCTTATAAATAAGTGAATTTATCTTGATTAAACACACTTATCTCAGCATATCAAAAAACATAAATTGGAATATTCCAGGCTGAATGAAGCCAGGCAAGATTATTCTGGCTCCCTAAGCATTAATGAAAGAATATCCTTGCTAAGAGAATGTATAAGAAGTGAAAAGAATGGTATTTGGTTTTCTAGACATGAGACATTTTCGTTAACTTTTGCTTGTTATCTGTCCAACCATGACGAAGAAAAGTTTGGGTAACTGTCATGGGAGGCTTATTGGAAGTGCCACCACTATAAGCACATGTTTGTTTTATATAAAAACACTGCTGGCCAAATCTCTATTCTTCTTACTTCTTGTAACCCTATCAGGCCAAAGTAGTTATTTCACTGAATGTGCTGAGTTTTTCAGGCCAAAGTAGCTATTTCACTGATTGTGCTGAGTTTTTCATTTCTGTGTCCCGTGTGTCGTTAAACGAATAAAGAGCATTTTGAGAGCTGACTTTCCAGCAGGGAGAATATTCCTTCTGTTTATGTTCTTTGCTAATGCTTTTGGCTTCTCTCTGTATTAACCACTTTTTACAAGGAAGCAACAAGGCTAAACTTTCTCTCTTCACTTTCCTCTCTGAAACAGCTTATGTTAAAATCTAGACCAGGGGAAGAAGTTGAGACCTATGGCTAAAGAAGGGTAATACGTAATTTGGTAAGTTCAATATTCTACGAAATTTTTAATATTTTTAATGTTAATTTGTTTTTGAGGGACAACGCATGAGCAGGGTTGGGGCAGAGAGAGAGAGAGAGAGAGAGAGAGAGAGAGAGAGATGGAGACAGAATCTGAAGCAGGCTCCAGACCCTGAGCTGCCAGCACAGAGCCCAACATGGGGCTCGAGCCCATGAACCATAAGATCATGACATGAGCTGAAGTTGGATGCTTAGCCAACTGAGCCAACCAGGTGCCCCAATATTCTATGAAATTTTAAGATCCTGGCTGTCCTGTGCCTGAGATCAGAGACTTTGTCCTTCAGACTGATATCCTCTAGGAGAATCATCTCTGCAATGATGGCCATTAGCTGACTAGCAAAATCTCAATGAACCAGAATTAAACCACAGAAGAAAAATTCTTATTTGCCATAAAACACTGTATTGGGCACTATAGGGCTTATAAATAAGCCAAAAAAATTTTTCTGCAGATCCATTTTAAGGGAGCTGAATGCCAAGAGAACAGATTCATATATGAAATCTTGTTTTTAAAAAATGAAAACAATTTCCACAGAATATTCTGAGGTAAGTGCATATCCAGTTCTGTCTTCTATAACCAATTACTGTACCATAAGAGTGAAGTTCAGCATGACTTTACAGGATTGTCAAACACCTCTCTTTGCTCACTCCATTTTCTTAACAAGGCCTTATTAAGGACTGGTTTAGGCTCCTTGTGGAACACTGGGTAGAGATGGCTGAACAGTGGGTGCCCAAGTAGATTAATGATGAAAACAAAGTTAATCAACACAACCTTACCAATTAAGTTTCAAACTAATAATGTGCATTTGTTGTTTTATTTGAGAATATTCAATTCCACTAGAGAAACCAAGAAAGCAGATGGGATGAATGAAACTTGTAAGATGGGTTAAGTATAGATAAGTAACTCAGGAGACATAATGCATAAGTCAAATAAGTAGTAGAGGCATGTGCTGAACATAAACAGGGATAGAAAGCCTGAGTAACCACTAAAGCTGTCACTAAACATTAAATATACATGAGGCATACGGCCACACAATATTTATGAGGTCTTAAATTGGCCACCCATTGATTACACTCATCGTGGCCCCACAGATAGTCGGCCAAATAAAACTCAAAGCTGCTCATAGAGTAATCAGCGGGTTTAAAGTTGTGGCCAGACATACTTGTCCTTGTATCTCTCCAACTGAGCCTCCTTGCACCAAACCTCAACTCTGTTCCTTATAACCACACCACTCGCAGGGAAGGCTGATGAGAAAATAAGAAGAGGGGGTAGAAGGAAGAAGAAGGGAGGCCGGGGGAGGGGGAGGAACACGCGCTGACCTGGACTCATGCAATGTGATCTTTCTACCTCACTTGTACCTTATTCTAAATACATAAACCTACTCCATCTCTTTCCCTTATTCTTCACTGTATGTTTTTAATTGATTCAATAAACCATGCATTTCAAGCATCTTAATTGGTGATCCATACCCGTGGGATAGCTTACCTTGTAGTATATTTGGAGGCTACACTGTATCAAGGTAATTTCCCACATGACAAAACTCATCAGTGTTTCTTATGCCTTCATAGTGTCTGCTAATTGTCTGCCACCAAGGGCCAATAGAAGAAGAATAGATGAAAGGAGGCAACCAGTTATTAATTGAGAAACCTGAAGTAGTCAATCCCGCTTTAGTCCTACAGCTTGGTTATATGTGGTCCTTGTTGTGACTTTATATTACATACATATGTATCACGTTTCCTCCTGGTAACATTACTGTCAAGCCAAACTGTTAAATTATAGGTATCGGGACTTGATGATGTTCCAGAAGAGGACAGTGGTCTATAAAGAAGGCTATGATCTCAGGATGCTCGACCAGCTGAACAAGTTTCACTACCATCATTTTAGAAAGATGCTCATTAACAGTGTGAAACTAACTCATTTCACTGCACCTGCATTTATTTACTACACATTTCACACGGGCCAGGCATTATATTCTAAGTGCTGCAGTGGAGAAAAGGTGAATATGATAGATTACCATGGCAGGAATTTCATAGTGTGGCACAGACATACCAGCTGTATCACAAAGATACACTAAGCATCGAGGTAGTGATGATAAAAAAAAAAAACAACTAGCTACATCCCATAAAAGACATGCAAATCAAACTGTATGGAAATTCAAAAAAGTAAGCAATCACATTCACACAATTTTTTATTTATCCCAGTAAAATAAAAGGGTACAAGCTCTCTCGAGGGTAATTTAGCAATGGGTATGAAGAAACCTTAAGACTCTTAAGGTTTATGGTAATTAAAAATTGAAAATAATCTACACACATGTCTAAAATTTGGACAGTGATTACATAAACTTTGACACAACCATTCCCTAGAATATATGCAGCTCTTAAAAATTACATGGCAGGTAGGTATTTCACAAGGTGTTGTGGGGAAAGTACAAGATACACATGGTAAAAAAAAAAAAAAAAAAAAAGAAGTTCAAACTCTTCAAAAGGACAGGCAATGAAATCTCTTCCCTCCTCTCCAGAAACCCCAGTTCCTTTACCCAAACACACCACTGTTTTAACATACACATACAAATATGTATTTGTATATATGCCTCCTTATTTTTATTGAATAGTGGTGTCATATTATACCCACTGCTTGAGACTCTTTTTTTGGCCCTTAACTATTTATCTTGGAGATCTTTCCAGATCAGCAAAATATAGATCTCTAGCACATTCTTTATCAGTCACAGAATGCAACTGTGTATGGGTTTTAACTATATTTCGCTTATTCAGTCCCTTATCAAAGGACAATCCTATGGTCTCCAGAATTTTGCTGTTACAAACAATGCTGCAATGTATCTTGATGAAATGTCTAATAAATATGTGAAAATGTTCAAGATATTCTGTTAACTGAAAAACAAAGGCAGATGAGGGTTTGGCTTCCAGTTCCTTACGTAGGAAGTTGGCAGCTGCGACACCATCCTAGCAACAAGTCAAAAGACAGAACAGACTGAAAATCCAACACCTCTTGGATCTGTTAAGAGAGGACGATACAGGGCAAATCAGAACCCCCAAGATTAGAGAACAAGAGGTACCAAGAGAATACAGGGAGCCCTGGCTTACCAGGGAGTGGAGCAGCACGCACAGGGGCCAGGGCTGGAAAACCCAGACTCTAACTGACAACTTGCTGGAGGCTCGGTGTGGAAAAGTCTGAGAGTTAAAAATTCCGAGAAGACCCAGTCATGGGGGGTCCCCACAATATTGTGGGATTTACTATAAGGAGTTCAACCATCTTCCTACAGAAAGTAAACATCAGAGGAAAATCCCCAGAGGCTTCTGGCAGGGAGAATTATTTTTAAATATATCCGAGCATTCCGTTTTTCCTAAGAAGGCCTGCCCTCGGGAGAGTGGCTAACTGCGGCTTAACTTGCTGGGGTATTTTTAGAGCCTAACTAAGCTGGGGAGGGAGAATATCCAAATCCAGCCCACTCTAGCCATCCTGTCCCACCTAAGGGAAGAGAAAAAAGTGAAAGATTCTTGAGTTCACAATCTACAGGCATATGTTCACTTAAAGACAGAGACCTAATCATAGGACTATAGAACACCTCCCCTCTCCCCACACCTTATCATCACATTACTAAAGCCTAAAGCAGTACCTTTTATGCAATACATCTTGTCTAGCTAACAAGAAAAATTACAAGGCATACTAAAAGGCAGAACACACAAATTATTTTTTTTAATGTTTATTTTTGAGAACGAGAGAGAGACGGATTTTGAGCAGGGGAGGGGCAGAGAGAGAGGGAGACATAGAATCTGAAGCAGGCTCCAGGCTCTGAGCTGTCAGTACAGAGACCTACATGGGGCTCAAACTCGCGGACAGTGAGATCATGACCTGAGCCAAACTCAGAGGCTTAACCAACTGCGCCACCCAGGCACCCCCAAAACACACAATTTAAAGAGACAGACCAGAATCAGTCATATCAAGGATGTTAGAATTAACAGGCTGGGAATTTAAAAACTATTATTAATATGGTACGGGCTCTAATGAATAAGGCAGATAATATGCAAGAACAGATGGACAATATAGGCAGAGAGATGGAAATCTTAAAGAAGAATCCAAAGAAGCTCTAGGGATCAAATACACTGAAACTTTATCCCTAATCCTCAATGGGTTTACTAGTAGACTGGACACAATTGAGAAAAAAAATCTCTAAGCTGAAAGATGTATCAATAGAAACTTCCAAAACTGAAAATCAAAGAGAAAAAGGCTGAAAAAATATCAGAATAGAATATCCAAGGACTGTCGTTTGACCACATAAGGTATAACATACACATAATGGGAAGTTAGAAGAAGAAAGAGAGAAAAGAGCAGAAGAAATATTTGAAATAATAAGGACTGAGAATTTCCCCCAAATTAAAGTGAGACATCAAACCACAGATCCAGGAAGCTCAGAAAATATCAAGCAAGATAAATGCCAAAACCCTACACCTAGGCATATTATTTTCAAACTATAGAAAATTAAAGATATAGAAAAAAATCCTGAAAGAAGCCAAAGCCAAAGCCAAAATCCTTTACTTACAAAGAAAGATAAGAATTACATCCTAGACCTCTTCAGAAACCATGCAAGCCAGAAGAGAGTGGAGTATAGTGAGTATTTACCCAAAGAAAACAAAAATACTAATTCAAAAAGATATATGCACCCCTACATTTTTTTACTTGAGTAAAACATATGGAAGCAATCTATGAGTCCATCCCATAGATGAAGGGATTAAAAGATAGGCTATGCTACACACACACACACACACACACACACACACTGGAGATTACTCAGTTATACAAAAAAAAAAAAAAAGGATGAGATCTTGCCATTTGCAAAAACATGGATAAATAGGCTAGAGGGCATTATGCTAACTGAAATAAGTCAGAGAAAGATAAATGCCATACGATCTATAAAAAGAAATCTAAATCAAAAAAATCTAAAATCAAAAGTCTAAATCCAAAAAACAAAACAAATGAATAAACAAACAAAAATCAGAAACCCACCCATAAATATAGCAAACACATGAATGGTTGCCGGGGGAGTGGGGGGGGAGGGCCGGCATGGGATAATGGGAAAAATGGGTGAAGGGGAGTGGAAGATACAGGCTTCCAGTGATGGATGAATAAGTCAAGAGAATGAAAAGCACAGCATAGGGAAATATAGTTAATGATACTGTAACAGTGCTGTATGGTGACAGATGGTAGCTACACTTGTGGTGAGCATATCATAACAAATAGACATGTTGAATCACTATATTGTACATCTGAAACTAAGGTAACATTGTATGTCAACTGTATTCAAGAAAAAAATTTTTTAATTAAAAAAAAGAGTGTAGTAAAATATTTAAAGCATTGAAAGAACCACTGACCTGAATTCTATACTCTGCAAAATTATCCTTCAAAAATGAAAGAGAAATTAAACTTCCCCAAACCAACAAAAATTGAAGGAATTTGTTGCCAGTAGATCTGTCTCGCAAGAAATTGTAAAAAGAAGTTCTTTACAGAGAAGAAAAATAATATAGGTCAGAAACTTGGATCTACATAAAATAAGAAAGAGGTCTGAAGAAGAAAAATAAGTGAAGGTAAAATAAAAATATATTTTGCTTACTTTTTTTTAATTAAAAAAAATTTTAGAGAGAAAGAGTGCATGCAAACTGGGGAGAGAAGCAGTGGGAAAGAAAGAGAATCCCAAACAGGCTCCATGCTCAGTGTGGAGCCCAATGTGGAGCTTGATCCTATGACCCTGGGATCTTGACCTGAGCTGAAATCAAGAGTCAGATGCTCAAACTGACTGAGCCACTGAGGTGCCCCCATATTTTTCTTATCTAACAGGTAACAGTTTATTCAAAATAATAATACCAACAATGTATTTTATTGTGTATACATATGTAAATACCATATGCTTATGTCTAAGTAGAATGAATGACAGCAATGATACAAAGGACTACAGGGAGAAATTAGGGTGATTTGTTATTATAAGGTACTCATACTACCCAGGAAGTGGTATAGTATTATTTGAAAGTGGTCTTGGATTAGCTATAAATGTGTAATGCAAACACTAGGGCAATCACTAAAACAAAGTTTAAAAAGAAGTAAAATCAAAATGCTAAAAAATAAGAGAAAGTGGAATCATATAAAATGCTCAATTAAATACACAAAAAGCAAAAAAAGAGTGGAAGACAAAAACAGAAACAAAGAACAAAGACAAGAAACAGAAAATAGTAATGAATATGGTAATATTAACCCAATATCCTATTATCCTATATCATAATCAGTTTGAATGTCAATGGTCTAAATATATCTCTGTTAGAAGACAGAGACTGGACGGATCAAAAAAAAAACCCAAACTATAAGCTACCTACAAGAAACTTACTTTAAACATAAAGAAACCTATAGATTAAAAATAAATGGACAAAAATACACCATGCTAACACTAATCAAAAGAAAGTGAGAATAGCTACATTAACTTCAGACAGAGCAGACTTCAAAGCAAGGAAAGTTATCAGGGGTAAAGAAAGGTATAACATAAAGATAAGGAGGTCAATTCTCCAAGAAGATATAACAATCCTTAACATACGTGTGCCTAACAACAGAGCGTCAAACTATGTGAGGCAAAAACTAATAGAATTACAAAGAGAAATAGAGGAATCTGCTACCATAGTTGGAGACAATCTCTTTCAGGGAATAGAAGCAGAAGAAATACTTAAGTCTAACAAGATATGTATAAGATCCACATGAGGAAAATCACAAAACTCTGATGAACAAAATAAAAGAAAAACTAAATGGAAAGATATTCCACGTTCATACTTAGGAAGACTCAACACTGCCAAGATGTCAGTTCTTCCTAATTTGATATATAGATTCAACACAATTCCAATCCAAATTCCAGCAAGTTATTTTGTGGATATCAACAAACTTATTCTTAAGTTTATATGGAAAGACAAAAGACCCACACTAGCCACTGCAATATTGAAGGAGAAAAACATAGCTGGAAGACTGACAGTATCTAATGTCAAGACTTATATAAAGCTGTGGTCATCAAGACAGTTTGGTATTGGTGAAAGTATAGACAGACCAATGGAACAAAATGGAGAGCCTAGAAATACACCCACATATAAATAGAATCAACTGATTTTTGACAAAGGGGCAAAGGATAGCATTGGAGGAATACACAATTTTTCAATGAATGGTGCTGACACATCCACATGCAAAAAAAAAAAAAAAAAAAAAGAATCTGGACAGACTTTATATCCTTCACAAGATCACAAGAATTAAAATTCAAAATGGATGACAGACCTAAATGTAAAACACAAAACTATAAAACTCCTAGAAGATAACATAGGAGAAAATCTAGATGACCTTGGATTTAACAATGACTTTTTAGATAACACCAGAGGTACAATCCATGAAAGAAATAACTGATAAGCTGGACTTCATTCAAATTAAAACTTCCATTCTGTGAAAGAAAATGTCAAGAGGATGGAAAGACAAGATACAGACCAGGAAAAAAAAAAAAAAAAGCATTTGCACAAGACACATCTGGTAAAGGACTGTTATCCAAAATATACAAGGAAGTCTTAAAATTCAACAATTAAAAAACCAACAACCAGGTTTAAAAATGAGCCAAAGGACCAAACAGATGCTTGCCAAAGATGTACAGATGGCAAATAAGCATCTGAAAAGATGTTCCACATCATATGTCATCAGAGAAATGGAACTTAAAACAATGCTGAGATACCACCACGCACCTATGAGAATGGTCAAAATCTGGAACACCAGATGCTGGCAAGGGTGAGGAGCAACAGGAACTCTCATCATTGCTGGGAGGAGTGCAGAATGGATGCTGCAGTCACTTTGAAAGACAGTTTGGAAATTTCTTACAAAACTGAACATACTCTTGCCATACGATCCCAAGGAATTGAATGTTCCCACAAAAACCAGCCCATGGATGTTTATGGCAATTGTGTAGGTAATTGCCCAAACTTGGAAGCAACCAAGAGGTCCTTCAGTAGCTGAATACATAAATAAAGTGTGGTATGTCCAGACAATGGCATATTAGTCAAGGCTAAAAAGAAATGAGCTCTCATGCCATGAAAAGACATGGAGGAAACAAATGCATGTGACTAAGTGAAAGAAGTGAATCTGCAAAGACCACATACTTTATCATTCAAACTGTAAGGCAACCTGGAAAGGGCAAACTGTGGAGACTGTGACGAGATCAGTGGTTGCCAGCAGTTTGGGGTGGCAGGAAGGGGGAGTGAATAGGTGAGACAGAGGATTTTTAGGGCAGGGAAAATACTCCCTATGACACCATGATCATGGAGACATGTCATTATACATTTGTCCAAAGCCACAGAATGTACAACACCAAGAATGAACTGTAACATAAACAATGGATTTTGGGTGATTACCATGTGACAATGTGGGTTCCTCAGTTGTAACAACTGTACCACTCTGGTGGGGTTGCTGATAATGGGGGAGGTTGTGCATGTGTGGGGGTGGGGGCATATGGGAAATCTCTGTACCTTCCCCTCAATTTTGTTGTGAACTTAAAACTGCTCTAAAAACTAAAGTCAATAACAAAAAGGAAGTAATCACATAGCATACACAGTATGATCCCATTTTAATTTCGTTAAAATATATTTATCATAGCGAGAAAAAGTCTAAAAGGAAGACTTAATATATTAACAGTAGTTATCTTAATTGTAGAATTCACATGATTTCAATTTTCATCCTTTTACTTTCTGTGATCATTATTATCTAAATTTTCTTCCTGGAACAAATAGCATTTATAT
The DNA here is from genome assembly GCF_003009895.1 of Hyaena hyaena. Taxonomy (NCBI): domain Eukaryota; kingdom Metazoa; phylum Chordata; class Mammalia; order Carnivora; family Hyaenidae; genus Hyaena; species Hyaena hyaena. Next base: position 15,139 of record NW_024082146.1, on the reverse strand, counting down.
AATTTAAAAATATTAAAAGGTTTTAAGAACAACTTTGTGGACGAGATAGCATTTGGAATAGGATTTGAAAGGCAGGTGGGGGCATCTGGGTGGCTCAGTCAGTTAAGTGTCTGACTTCAGCTCAGTGTCATGATCTCATGGTTCACAGGTTCGAACCCCGCATTGGGCTCTGTGCTGACAGCTCAGGGCCTGGAGCCTGCTTCAGATTCTCTCTCTCTCAGTCTCTCTCTCTCTCTCTCTCTCTCTCTCTCAGAAATAAATACAACATTAAAAAAAAGAAAGAAAAGCAGGTGAGATTTTTGTTTGCTCAGAAACAGAGAAAATATTAATGATAAACCGAATTGTGATCGAAGATCCATGGGGTGAGAAATTTTCAGCAAGTTGGAAGTAAAACTGTCTGGTTAAGTTAGAGCACCAAATACCTGTGGGAAAGTGGTAGAAAATAAGGAGGTTAGAAAGCTCAACTGAGACCTTGCACATCAGCCAAGATGTTTATACTTAATCCAATAGGTAGCTTAGGAGAGAAACAATAAAGACAGAGGCAGGCAACAGCACCTCTTTCATTTAGTCAGAAATTTCAGTTATCCAGAATATTCTTGAGCACTTGGTTCAGCCAGCTGTTGGTATTATACTTGATATGTCTCCTAAAAGGAATCAAAGTAATCGAACAGGGGTTACAGAGACAGAGAGGTCAACCTAGAGAAAATACAATGTCATAAGGCAAATATAATGAAAAGTATTAAAGAATCATTGCTGTATAAAATACTTTCAAAGACATCAATACTCACCACCCAAATGATTTCCCAAAAGTTTACTCAAAAAGCCTGTGGCACTTTAAGTACTTATGCCCTAGGGATGGACATGGGGAAGATGACTGAACTACAAGATTTCTACCAATGTCATGAAGCAGGTGGACTATTTGAAATTCACACCAATTATATTTATGACCATCACTGTAGAAGAAGGACAGTGCAGTGGTGTCTGGACATCAAATTCATACTGCTGTGTTCTACACACTTCCAAGATCCAATCCAGAATATGGATTCTGTTTAATGTTTTCCGGAGTAAATGGCTGACCGATTGGAGATTCCCCCACTAATTATTAAGAAAGCAGATCAATAAAATACACCAAATGGTCCATACCATAATATTCCATTCCAGGTATTTGAATATTGGCCTAAAACATTTCATATCAATCCAACTTAATAACTATTTTAAAAAACAGCTCCTATCTGGGAAGCAGTTGGCCAGGCACTGTGCTATGCCCTTACAGGCCTTTTTGTCTTTAATCCCAATGGTTTTGCTCAGAAGGGATTATCATCCCCATTTGACAGAAAAATAAAACACAGCTCAGAGGGCTTAGTTCACTGGTGCTATTCACATAACTAACAGGAGATATAGTGAATGGTAGGGTCTTTTTGGATAAGAGCCAGCGACCCTTCCACCGGACAACATGGCCCAGTACTGGCCACCTGTCTCCAAAGCAGCATCCCTAAAATGTCATCAGCAGTGTTTTCCTGGGCCCATACCATGACCAGAGCAACGGACAGAAACCCTCAGGACTCGTTTCAGACAGATAACTGGATCTCTCTAGCTTATCAGAATAATAATGCTGTGGCAACAGCAAAACCAATAAAAATTTCTAAGGAAACAGCTGTGCCAAATATTTTTGTGGCCAGTGTCTATGTCTCAATTGCCAAAAACATTTTTTAAAAAATGGACAGAATAATAACTATGTCTTTCATTGGTTTGAGGATCAGATAAACAGATTGCTTTTATAAAATCAGAAACAAGAAATTTAACTCTACAAATATAATGCTTGATACATTTTAAATTCCCTTTAAAAATCTCAAGAATTAAATTGCAATTTAAGATATCTATAAATAGCATGGAATTGGGCAAAATGCTACTGATTTAAGCCAAATGAGAAAATGAGCAAGAGGCCCTTTTGCTATCTTTATAGAACAAAATTCTTTAGGGACTAGAGGCAGTGTTCTAAGAATAGGAAGAACATTTTCTCCCTGAACACTCAACCATTCCCTAACTTCACTACACTTTCATCTTACGTCTGCAGGCAGCTTTCTTTTTTCTCCCCCAAAGAAAAGGCAGGAACATATCTGGTGGAAATATCTCAACATCTCTGAATATTAGATGAGATTCAGAATAAGAAAAACAACACTACCGGAAAATACTTTCCATACTCTCGCCAGAGATCAATCAAGGCAACCAAGGGAAAGCTATTCATCTATTATATTCCCTCTCTGCCCTCCAGTGCCATTCCTGCAGAACAGAGGGGAGCTGAGTATCAGGAGAGAAACAAAGGAAAGGGGTCTAACCACCAACGGTCTGAATGGCTCATTCAGTCACCCACCAAACACTCATCAAGTCCCTACTGTGGACTAAGCATCAGGAATACAAAAATAAATGGCATATTGGATGGATTTCTGTACATCATATTTCTTTGTAGCACTCATTTCAGGATCACATGTCTGTTTTTCGGCTACATGTTAAATCTTTTCTTTTCTTTATGTTAATTTATTTATTTTGAGAGAGAGAGAGAGCACCCATGGAGGGGGCAGAGAGAGAGAGGGAGAAACAGCCACTCCATCAGCCAAGAGCCAGATGCGGGTTCAAACTCACGAACCGCGAGATCATGACCCAAGCTGAGATCGAGTCCAACACTTACCCGACTGAGCCACCCAGGCACCCAGCTACATGTTAAATTTGAAGACACTTGTTTACGGAAGTGTTAAATGGTGTAGCTACTAAGAACAACTGTATGTCAGGCTCTCAAAAAAAAAAAAAAAAGATTCCCATAAGATGCAGCAATTTCATTTCTGGGTATATATCCAAAAGAACTGAAAGCAGGGTCTTGAAAAGATATTTGCCAAACCCATACTCATAGAAGCATTACTCACAACAGGCAAAAGATAGAAACAACCCAATGGGCCATGGACACATGCAAGGGAATATTATTCAGCTTTAAAAAGGCAGGAAAACCAGTCACATGCTACAACATGGATGAACCTTGAGGACATTATGCTGAGTGCAATAAGCCAGTCACCAAAGACGTACACTGCATGGTTTCACTTACAGGAGGTGCCTAGAATAGTCAAACTCGTTGAAACAGAAGATAAAGTGGGGGTTGCCATGGGCTGCAAGAGGTGAGAATTAGTGTTTTATGGGAATAGACTTTCAGTTTTGCAAGATGAAAATGTTCTAGAGACCAGATGCACAACTATGTGAATATGCAAACAGTTCCTGCTTTACAATGGTTTAACTCAGGACTTTTCGAGTTTGCCATGGTGCAAAAGCAATATGTATTCAGTAGAAACCATATTTCATATGTTAATTCTGATCCTTTCCCAGGCTAGCGATAGGTAGTATGATCCTCTCTCCAGCTCCCAGTCAGCCATGCAATCACCAAGGTCAACAATGCATACGCTTACAACCATTCTGTAGCTGTACAACGATTCTGCTTTTCACCTTATGTACAGTATTCAATAAATTACATGAGCTATTCAGCACTTTGTATTAGGTGACTTTGCCCAGCTGTAGATTCATGTAAGTGTTCGGAGCACATTTAAGGTAGGCCAGGCTAAGCTGTGATGTTCGGTAGGTTAGTTGTGTTAAATGCGTGTTCAATTATGGACAGTTTGTTTACAAAGGGTTTGTCAGGACATAACCCCATCTTAAGTCGAAGAAGATCTGTACTTAGCATTACTATCCACTTGAAAATAATTAAGATGGTGAATTTCATGTTACATGTATGCGTACTTTACCAGATTTAAAAAAATTCTCCTAATTAAATACTTCCGCCCCATACTTTCATTATTTAAGCACCATACTTGCATATGGAAGATGCTTAATAAGTCTTTATTGAATGGACAGATGACAATGGGGGAATGGATGGATGGATGAACAGAATGGACAGACAGATGCGAATATGAACAGAACTGCAACCTAAACCAGTAATTACTACCCCATGTAAACATAGAGAAATGGACCCTATGAATATGAGAAAGGGAAGAGTTTGTGTTATGGTTGATTTTGATATACTATTTACCATAGAGAAGTACTTTGTCTTACCACCAATGGCACAAAAAATTTTTACAGCAATTTAATTCTTTCTAGTTGAATAATTCTATTTTTTTCTCTTACTTCTCTTCGCCACAGTATAATCTGTCTTCTGACCTAGATGAAATTAAGAGAAAGATCCATTTCCTGTCACCCCTTTTAATCCAAAAGGGTAACGTGAAATAAAGCTTACACTCAACACCACAGAAGACGAGAGCAGATGATAAGTTGCTTGCCCATAGGTTATTAATCAGCTCTCCTCCAGGGCTTAGTGTTATAAAGTGGTGTCATGTAATAAACAGCAGGCAAAAAGAATAATCTCCATTTTCTGACTCTGAAGTGCAGGCATGTGCTATAAAACTAAATTGACATCTGTTAGCAGGCTTGTCACATGGATGGTTTTTTCCTGCAGAATCTGGAATAAATTAAATCTTAAAATAAAACTTGGAACAGAGAGGCTGCTTTACATAATTCCTTCTAATGGTGTGTTGATTTTAAAGAGAAGTTCTTATAAGATACGTTTCATTATCATTTTAATTGCAAAACTGTCGAATGCCACTCCATGCTAGGAAATCAGTGTTTTTATAAGGTCCTTATGTTTTTAACTAAAAAGTGACAAGTGAAACCTTCCTTTCCTGATATTTTCACTGGCTGGAAAATAAATCAAGTTTTGCCTCCGAATAAAACCATGCCCACTTTTCCCCAGGCACCTGGAGCCTGTTTCATGGGTGGTTGGTTATGTACTTCAGAGAACCAGCATAGCCGAGCTCCCCAGGCAGAAATGGCTGGCCGGGATGTGACCTCACAGGATTTGCTCAGGAATACACACCCTCCGAGGATTCACTAACATGATAGCAAGTTCTGGGGCCTCTTACTGTCAAAAAGCATTAAGCATTTTTTAACACATATATAGGAACTGGCAGAGTGGCATGAGCCGGCGAAACTGAGCTGTGCAACACAAAACATCACATTCTTCTATCGAACCACAGTCTCCTTTAGGAAAGGTAGTCACACAAAGGGAAACCTTTATGGGCACCTGCAGCTTAGAACCCCCCTACTTCCTCAGGATCCATTTGGCTCTCCTTCCCAAAACTTTGTCAAAATGGCAAAATTTTCAAATACACCCACCCCTGGGACACTGCAAAGAAGAAAAGCAAATGGCCAGCTCACTGGAGGCTAATATCCCGTGTGTGTGAAATCTTTCCCTTTAGGTAATGATACTGGGCGGGGCCTCTTTGAAAATCTCAAAGAGGCAACAATTAGTCAAAATGCTTTGTTTTATGTAGAATCACAATTCTAGGCTCATGAAAATACTTCATTCATTTCTCTCATCAACGTGAGTTTCTTCACCCATGCAACCATCTTAAACGGCAGGGGTTGTATCACACATCTTTTAATAGGGAAACCGAGGCACAAAGAAGACAGGAGCTTGGCGAAGAGACAGAGAAGGAGGCCACAGAAGCTGATAGGCTCTCAACCGCCTGCTTCTTTAAAGGGTTTTATGCTGGGGCACCTGGGTAGCTCAGTCAGTTAAGCGTCTGACTTCAGCTCAGGTCACAATCTCACAGGTTCGTGGGTTTGAGCCCTGCATTGGGCTCTGTGCTGACAGCCAGCTCAGAGTCTGGAGCCTGTCTTTGAATTCTGTATCTCCCTCTATCTCTCTGACCCTCCCCTGCTCATGCTCTCTCTCTCTCTCTCTCTAAAAAATAAGTAAAACATTTTTTAAAAAATTAAAGGGTTTTATCCACAGCAGGGGAAGAGGGATTTGCTAATGGAAGGCTTAGTCGCTCGAGTCCTCTCTACACTGAGGCTCCTCACAGGGTGATCTTCATATTACCTGGGTCAGAATTAGGTGGGGGTTGGTTACAAATGCAGGTCCTCGGGCTCCATGCCAGACCAGTTAAGTGAGAATCTTGAAGTTGGCTCTGGGTTCAACATTTTTATCAAGGTCCCTAGGTGATCAGATTCTTTGCTTGGGCTGTTATTTTTGGTTTGTTTTCCCATGTTCTCAATTCTAACACTGAGATCTGAGAACCACTTGGTTGTACAGGTGGGAGTGGGTCTCTGGATTCCAGAGCACCGTTCACACACAAGGAAAGCACATCAAGGAAAAAATAAACCCCGGGTGAGTCCACATGTACCCAGCTCATTCTTCAAAACAGGCTTTATAATCATTCTAGCTAAATACTGAATGGTTTAAAAATCACTAAGAGCCCAGAAATTTGCTTCACAGCAAACCTCACCATTATAGATGAGTGAAAAGGCTAAAAAGCTGACACTCATTTTCTGCATATTGAGTGCAGAAGTTCTCAACCCATGTTCTTACGATGGCTTGTCCTTTGGGACCACTACAGGTTGACGGAGACAGAAAGATGTCTCTGCATTTCAAATTGCAATTCAGGATTGTAACTGACTCATTACTCCTAAATCACTACTGGCTTATTTCACAGAAACATAGCCTTGTCATGATTAAATAGCAATTCTGCAAGACGCAGTTGCCTTCGAATACGCAGAGAGATACACCCCTCTCTTTAAAAAAGGAATATCAACAAGTGTAAACAGAAGATTGCACTAGGCCCTAAAAGAATCACTTGGACTTCTACCTTTACCATAGTATATCTTGTTTCCATGGTGCTTTCCACCCAAATGTTCTTTTGAAACATCAGTGGCTAAGGCCTCTGGATGCTCTAAAGGCCGCTGGATGCTCTAACTGTGCTTATTAATTCTGCGGCAGGCTGTGTGAAAAGATAAAGCATTCAAACTTTGATGCTCTGTGCATTTTATTCCGGAAGGTACGAGGTAGAAAGTCAGATCAAGTATCTTATATATTTCCTGAGCACTTCACTGGATGGTTGGAATGGGATTCCACATTAGTCACTGCTCTCAAGCCATATACAACTTAGTTAGGATCATACATCTGAGATGCAGGGGTCCAGCTGGAGGGTTAACCATTAGTCATCTAGAACTCGGGCATGTCTGGGCCTTGAACTGGTGTGGGAGACCACTAAGAGACATTTTTTTAATGTTTATTTACTTTGGGGGGGGTGAGAGTGGGGGAGGGGCAGAGAGTGAGAGAGAGAGGGAATCCCAAGCACAGACCCTGACAAAGGGCTCCATCCCACTAATCGTGAGATCATGACCTGAGCCAAAATCAAGAGTTGGACGCTCAACAGACTGAGCCGCCCAGGCCCCCCATGAGACATTTTTATAGAAGAGCTTCCCTCCTGTGAAAAAAATGTGTTCCAAGAAAACAGCAAGTCCAATACAGAAATGTGGTGCAATAGGCTGGCACAGGAATGGAAAAATGATCTGGAGCACAGCACAGCATCTGTACCTCACACCACCCTTGGCGGAGACTCGGGCTGAGAATGGAGGACATCAGAGCACAAAGCAGCCCAGGGTTGGGCCTCTGGGAGACATCAATTACTAGTAAAGATCCTCTGCCCTTGTGTTTCTCAGACTAAGGTTCAGGCCTTGCTAGTCACTGTATGGTCCCCAGCCAGCAGTCTCAGCAGGGCCAGGTAGCTTGCTAGGAACGCAGAATCTCGGGTCCCTCTCCAGAATTCAGAAATAACATCTGCATTTTTATTAGGTCCCCAGATGATTCACAAATACATGAAATATGAACAATAATGGCAAGGAATATATATGATTTGGGTCAATACAAATAAGCACTTCAAAATCTTTTTTTTGTTAGGTGTTTTTAATATGCTTTAGAAAACATAACTAAGCCAGTTTACTCTTGTGTTCCATGGCTACTATTTCTCCAGATTATTCTAAGAAAGGTGATGCACCTTCTTCCCTCTTCCCTATAGAGATGATGCACTCCTCCCCCACACCAAACACAAACCGAAAAGAGAAAATTATGAGAGGGAGAGAGCACAAAGGACATAAACTAAAACTATATCAAAAAAGAAAGGAATCTCGAATGGCATTTCACATAAATATTTATCAAAAACAAAACAAGAAACTGGTACGGCAGAACTAATAGCACACAAAATAGAATTTCAGGTAAAGAAAATTCCTGGGAGTGAAAAGTGACATAATATACACGTGTGGCTGAATCTTCTTCCTGGATCTATCACTTTTCCACTCCCAGTGGCAAAGCCTGAGTATCATTCCCAAGACTCATTCCACTCTAGGGCAGTATCAACATCTTGTTTATATTTGCCAATTTGATAAGCAAATAAAAGGGAATCTTTCCGTAGTTCTATTTCAAAGCCCGGGTTCTCACCAGCACAGCTGAGATCACACAGCAGAGCCGACTTCTCATGATCCCTGGGGAGTCCAAGGGGTGGGGGATGGGGGGTGGAGGGCCTGGAAGCGGGCGGCTCCTCCCCCCTCCAGTGAGGCTACCTGCGGCCACTACGCCCAGGACAGCGGCCCTGCCCACCAGGGGAGGACCCGCCCCCGCAGCGAACTGGCACCAGTCTGCTCCACCCTGTCCTCTGACCCCCCTCCCACTGCCCAAGGCCTCCGTGCCCCACCTCTACTCTGTATTAATTCTCAGCGGCTTATTCAATTTATCTACAGCACAGTGTTTTCTTTCTACACAATCGCCAGCAAAGCTGTTCAGTGCCCCAGGGCAGCAAACAAAAACAGTTCTCTACCACCACGTCTGAAGAACCAATTGCCCTTCAGTGTCACACAGAGCTTTCATTAAAAACTCTTGAGTGGAATTCGGTGCAGTTAGCAACTTCCAGGGAAATCTGATATATTTTCCCTGAAAACAAAGAAAGAAAACAAAATGTTTTCTATAGAATTTTGTGAAAACCTTACTGAAATTGTTTTAAAAAGTCCCCTGAATTTAAAATCATCATTTGTCAATCGCACTGTGTTCTCTGATGTACTTCTCAAAAACAATCCATCCAGGTAGTGTTACTGTCCCTATTACACTGGTGATCAAACTGAGCGCCAGGGTGGTTAAATGCCCCATTGCCAAAAATCCTTGAAGCATCTGGAGAACCAGAGCTTCAAACGTAAATTACTGAGCTTCCAGAGGTAAAGCCTAAGGCAGTCCTGTTACTCATATTATCATCAGCATGGCTAAGACTGAAACTAATAATATCTCTTTCATCAGCCTGGATTATTTAGAACACTCTGTATGATAAAGACTTTAGGAAAAAAGCATACATTACGATTAATAAGAGCAGAAATTTCAGATTCGATATTTCTAGTCCCATTCTGGGAAAATCCTTATGCATAGTTACAGCAACAAGTATATGAGCAATGAGAAGTCATTAATAATGCTGGATCCAGGTGCTATAATAGCTTATGGTTCATTTGCTTTTCCGGATGCTGCTGCTCTCTCACCTGATGCTTCAGAAAGGGTTTTGATTTACAGTTTGAAATGTAAATTACCAAAGAGTTTTAAAAGCAGCACAAAAGCCACATGCATCTTTCTGTCACCGTGTCAGAAAGTGACAGCCCCTTTTAGCCTGAGGGGCTAGAGTGTAGGCGTGGATAAAGAGAAGAAGAAAAATCACAGCTTAACATGGAGAAACATCACCAAACTATATGAAATAGTTTAACGTCGTGAAGTGAAAACAAAACAACTAAAAACCCTCTGGTTTCTAAAGTCACTTGCAGAAAAAAATGAGTGAAGAAGGAAAGGCTCATGCACATATTTGTGTGTGTGTGTGTGTGTGTGTGTGTGTGTGTGTTTTCTATTTGCTTTCCCTGCCAGAGCCACATCCTATTGACCAGTCTGTATACAAGCAGAAAAATGAAAACAGACTTTGCTTGCTGCAGGCCAGAAATGAAGTTTCCTTTTATCTGGCACCGCCTAGCTTCTAGATGCATGTTCCTAATGAAAGCAATCACTCACCAACGGGTTTCATTTTTCTTGCTTTGTTTTACAGCATTCAAACATACACGCACACAAACACTTATGAAAGAGTATCAGTATCTTTTAAATTCCTCAGTAGGGAATTTTTAATGTTTTAAAAAAATTTTTTTAATGTTTTTTGTTTTTATTTTTCAAATTTATTTCTGAGAGAGAGAGAGAGAGAGAGAGAGAGAGAGAACGTGAGCAGGGGAGGGGCAGAGAGAGAGGCAGATACAGAATCTGAAACAGGCTCCAGGCTCTGGGCTAGCTGTCAGCACAGAGCCCAACGCGGGGCTCAAACGCAGGAACCATGAGACCATGATCTGAGCCCAAAGCCAGACGCCCAACTGACTGAGCCACCCAGGTGCCTCAGTAGAGAATTTTTAAAGCAGCAATATATACCTGGCAATTCTGAGCCAGATCACTTTCATGTTTTCCCAAATTTTTTTTTTTTTTGCTGTGGTAAAATACACATAACATAACATAAAATTAACCACCTTAACTATTTTTAGGTTTTATAATGTTTTTGTAAATAGGGGCACCTGATGACTCAGCCAGTTGAGCGTCTCACTTTGGCTCAGGTCATGATCTCACGGTTCCGGAGTTTGAGTCTGGTGTCTGGAGCCTGCTTCCGATTCTGTGTCTCCCTTTCTCCCCATTCCTCCCCGGCTCATACTCTCTCTCTCTTTCTCTCAAAAATAAATAGACACTTAAAAAATTAATGTTTTTAAATAAATATTTATCAGAATACTTTTATTTTGATAATGTCTTAATGTTAATGTTTTTAATAAAAATAACCTTAGGAATACAAAAAATCTTTTATCCTTTTTAGGTACTACTATATATATTTCCGCTTTCTAGGAGCGGCATAAAAGATTGCATGCTTCAGCAGCAGCAAACAGGTTTGCCCCTGCAGCTCCTAGGGAATTAAGCAAACACAATTTGGGTGCAAGCCTGGTTATCTGAAAACATATTTTCCACAGGAAACGTGGCTTAGATCAATGGTATCCACACGTCATTTTTCAAAGCCCTCTTTTCTCCTCCCATTTACCAGATCTTTTGCTAAAGTATCATTGAGAAAGGCAGTCTCTCCTCCGTCTTTAAAGAGCAAGGGTAGGGGCGCCTGGGTGACCTAGTCGGTTAAGCGTCGGACTTTCGCTTAGGTCATGATCTCAGGGTTCGTGGGTTCGAGCCCCGCAGCGGGCTCTGCGCTGACTGCCAGCTCAGAGCCTGGAGCCTGTTTCAGAGTCTGTGTCTCCCTCTCTCTCTGACCCTCCCCTGCTCACACTGTCTCTCTCTCTCTCTCTCCTAGAAATAAAAAAAATAATAAATTTTAAAAAATAAATAAATAAAATAAAGAGTAAGGGTAGACAGGGCCGGGGTGTAAAGAACATTATGGTAGAGCAACAAGACTCCCAAATGAACACAAAGAATCTGTAGTTAGCTCTCTGAATAATCGAGAGCTGACGTACTAGAGAGTCAAGCCTGTAATTTTTCAGCTGTCAAAAACCAGGTCTTTGAAGGTAACAGGTAGCAAAAAGAAAATAAAGTTCTGGAAAATGCTCCCACATCAGTTTCTGTTTAGAGATTTTACCCCGCAAATCCCATATATGTTTCATTTCGGTTCCAAATTATTAAATGCTAATGACTGTCAATGGCAGAGCAAAATACAAATCAATAGTTAATCACAGGTTAAAAGAGCTGCAAATTCTTTAAGTCATTCTTGAAGAAGCTCCTGCTGTCCAATTAAAGGGAAGTTGGTTGAGGGGCGCCTGGGTGGCTTAGTCGGTTAAGCGTCCGACTTTCGCTTAGGTCATGATCTCACGTTCGTGGGTTCGAGCCCCGCATCTGGCTCTGTGCTGACTGCCAGCTCAGAGCCTGGAGCCTGTTTCAGTCTGTGACTCCCTCTCTCTCTGACCCTCCCCTGCTCATGCTGTCTCTCTCTCTCTCTCCTAGAAATAATAAACTTAAAAAAAAAAAAAAAAAAGGGAAGTTGGTTGTTTTATTTTTTAAGAAGGAGGAGGAGGAAGAGAAGCAAGAGGGAGCGGAGGAGGAGAAAAAGAACAAAGCAGAGGAAAAGCCCTTTTGTTAAAGATCAAGCAGCCAACTCAAGTTTAAAACTAAGTTCCATGTACACTGGTTTTCAGAAACACGCATTTTGGCATGTTCCAAATCACATGCCATCTCTGGCTGAGAACATGAAGGCAAAGCAGGCTGAGCCCAAGCAGGTTAGCAAACACATGCAAGCCAAGTACACTCAGGAGAATTATCTAGTATTTGCCTATAGAATGCAATTGGCTCAGGTCTACCCTAAAAATTGCTTTCCAGGAACACAGTTCAGAGGTTGAGCTTCCTTTTGCTACCCATTCACAATAAAATGCCTGTAGGGATTTGACATCTTTTGACATAATTATATCAGTTGCAACACACATAATGTCCATTCAATTTTACAAAGTTCATTTTAATCAAAGATATACATATCTTCTGGTGTTTAAGAGCCTAGAGCCCCAAAATAGTTGTTACAACAGAAAGAAACATGATACCTGAGCAATCTAACAAAAACCTGGCTCTGAGTACTTTCTGTATTTGAGGCCAACGTAAGTAGTTTGCTCTGTCTGAACATTTTAAATCGATTGCCAAATGAAAATGGGACTCTTGAACCTATGCCAGAAGTAGGTTTCTTAGTTCCTGCCCATTCTTGGCCAAAATTCTAGCGCTACTCAACAGCAACTACAATCTACAAATCAACTTAAGATCTCTATCCTTGCCAAAACTTTATGTCTACAGAGCTGACTCTATAAATAGTGATGGGTGATCATCAGTAAAATTGAAACGGGATCCTCAACCATCCAATTCTTGGTTTGCATTTTTTAAAGTTTACCAGTTTGTTCACTTTATTTAATTATAAAATCAAATGGAAAAATTCTCACCTTGTGATGCCCAAATTCATTCAAAATGGTTCCCAGTTTCCTGGTGTTGCTGTACGGTCTGGGGGCAGCAACAGCTGGATGGGGGTCTCTCCAGTCGATGGACAAGCGGTGGTACCAAAGGCGTGGACTCTCCAGGATATGAGCTGACTTAACACTAGGATCAAAACGATGTACTTCACATCCATGGTTGGCCATGCTAACCTCAAATTGGGTATCATCATTCCCCAGCCTATAAAGAAAGAGGATGGAAATCAATAACAACACAAATACAATGAAGCAAAAGTGTTGGATTGATAAAATGACAATTCTAAGGACAATTTTCTTATTCATGTCTAGCTTTCTCCTGTTTTAACACATGGCTAACGGTACACATTCAATAAACCTGCTTCCTTCACAAAAAGCATTATAGCTAAAAGCTTCTGGATAAAAAGCAAGCAGAGAAATTATCTGCTAAATGCAGACGAGAGAATCACATGTTCAAACATGTAGAGACATAGCAAATTAATTTTTTTCAAGATGTAAACCATAGTAGCAATGAAACAAGACTATCCAGTAATCTTAAGAGGTTTTCTCAGAATACATCAAAAATATAAGCTCCAGGATCAGTTCCCTTAGGGAGAGGTGCAGTCTACTAATGAGGTAATTTGTCTCCATTCGAATGGGCATGATGCATGCAGCCTGACTTAAAGACAGTATCTGTTTTCTTAGAAATGAAAATGCATTTCAAAATAGTACAGCTAAAGAAAAGGCAAATATGTATGGTTCTACTGGATCTAGTACTTAAGAAGTAGAAGAGACACGTCACCTAAATTCACATCAATAGGAGAAAGAAATTATGAATTAATGGTACTTAAGGGGCACCTGGGTGGTTCAGTCTGTTAAGCCGTCCAACTTCAGTTCAGGTCATGATCTCAACGGTTTGTGGGTTCGAGACCAGTGTCAGGCTCTGTGCTGACAGCTCAGAGCCTGGAGCCTGCTTCAGATTCCGTGTCCCCCCTTCTCTCTGCCCCTCCCCTGCTCATGCTCTCTGTTTCTCAATAATAAATAAATGTTAAAAAAAAATGTAATTGTACTTAAGTACTCACTTTGTAGCACATCATGTGAAACATTCACATACTTACACATTTTTAATTTACTCAGATTCCTTATTTGGTGGAGAAATATTCATCACTCTGATTAAAGCATCAGCTTGGATGAAAATCAGGAAATTAAATGAAAAAGGATTATCTTTTTTAAATGCTGATTACAGCTTCTTTGCCAAAATACTATAATTAGATGTGGTATAAGATGCTAAAATCTCAAAGGGTATCTATAAGACATTGGCCAAACCTGAACCCGGTGCAGAAATGCTTCATTCTCTTAGATTCCACCATTGCAGACATTTCATAATGCGGAAATGTACAAGCTCACTGGCTCACAATTACCTACCTGATGTTAGGGAACTAAAATAAGCCTTCAGTACAGAGATCCTCCCTCCACCTAGACATTCTTACTACTCTTGTTTGCCTTGTTCTTTCCCTTCACTCCTGCTATACTGTTGTTGCCCTCGCTGGACGCATGGCGTGTCAGCCCTCTGCTGTTCCTCAGCTACAATTCTCTCTCCCCTTGTGGCTTGCACCCTTCTCCAAAACTATATCACTCCTTTTCTCTGAGAGATCCTGTTTCCTATTTACCTCCTACTAAACCCACACAACTCAGACTATTGTTATCTCTACCCTAGTTTCCCCTCAAACTTTCCATTATCTAACCTGGTGTGGCAGGCTGACTTGCTGGCTCTAATTCTGTCCCCCTTCATCCACACTACTGCCACGCTGTGCTCATCATGAGCAGTGTCAGTGTCTTTTCTTGCCCCTTGATTTTCTGGCTTGACTGGGTGATTTGCTTTTTGGAAGGAAGTGACAGTATGTCAGTCCTGAGCCGAGGCTTTAAGTACCTCTATCCACTCTCTCGTACCATCCTCATAATATCATAGATAGCTCACCAGTCTCAGGAAAATAAGACACATGTAGGGCAGGGGTACCTCAACCAAGCTGCCAGATTTCTATGAACAGCAGAACTGCCCTTAGCCACCACCCCTCGAAGTAAAGTCTCCCAGCTAAGCCCAGCCTCCATCAACTGAAGCCGGGCTGATTTGTAGACACAGAAGTTAAGAATTAATAATGGTTTTAAGCTACTGAATTTTACAGTGATTTGTTACACAGCAACAGCTAACCTATAAACCTGCCATGAAATATAAATCCACGAGTTGAGTAAAACTTACATTTTTTAATAGACAGATTTCTTTCTTTTTTTTTTTTTTTTTTTT